>NC_071284.1:22568546-22888546 GCF_001660625.3 Ictalurus punctatus
TGCACTTAGGCCTGTTAATACCACCTGTTGCTTTTAACAGCATACTATACAGTAATAAATGTTACCCTGCTAGCTACAAGCTAACAAGATCAGGAGACTGAACAGAACTTAATTATTTAAATGAAAATAAATTGTAATATATAGACCATAAGAAACAATACAGACTGAGTAAAGAGTAAGAGTGCACCATGATAAGACCTTAAGACCTTTTCACAACTCTCTCTCTCTCTCTCTCTCTCTCTCTCTCTCTCTCTCTCTATGTATATATATGTGTATATATATGAGTACACCCCTCACATTTGTGTAAAGATTTGATTATATCTTTTCATGTGACAACACTGAAGAAATGACACTTGCTACAATGTAAAGTAGTGAGTGTACAGCATATATAACAGTGTAAATTTGTCCCTCAAAATAACTCAACACACAGCCATTAATGTCTAAACTGCTGGCAACAAAAGTGAGTACACCCCTAAGTGAAAATGTCCAAATTGGGCCCAAAGTGTCAATATTTTGTGGGGCCACCATTATTTTCCAGCACTGCCTTAACCCTCTTGGGCATGGAGTTCACCAGAGCTTCACAGGTTGCCACTGGAGTCCTCTTCCACTCTTCCATGATGACATCACGGAGCTGGTGGATGTTAGAGACCTTGTGCTTCTCCACCTTCCGTTTGAGGATGCCCCACAGATGCTCAATAGGCTTTAGGTCTGGAGACATGCTTGGCCAGTCCATCACCTTTACCCTCAGCTTCTTTAGCAAGGCAGTGGTTGTCTTGGAGGTGTGTTTGGGGTCGTTCTCATGCTGTAATACGGCCCTGCGGTCCAGTCTCCGAAGGGAGGGGATCATGCTCTGTTTCAGTATGTCACAGTACATGTTGGCATTCATGGTTCCCTCAATGAACTGTAGCTCCCCAGTGCCGGCAGCACTCATGCAGCCCCAGACCATGACACTCACACCACCATGCTTGACCGTAGGCAAGACACACTTGTCTTTGTACTCCTCACCTAGTTGCCACCACACACGCTTGACACCATCTGAACCAAATAAGTTTATCTTGGTCTCATCAGACCACAGGACATGGTTCCAGTAATCCATGTCCTTAGTCTGCTTGTCTTCAGCAAACTGTTTGCGGGCTTTCTTGTGCATCATCTTTGAAGAGGCTTCCTTCTGGGACGACAGCCATGCAGACCAATTTGATGCAGTGTGCGGCGTATGGTCTGAGCACTGACGGACTGACCCCCCCACCCCTTCAACCTCTGCAGCAATGCTGGCAGCACTCATACATCTATTTCCCAAAGACAACCTCTGGATATGACGCTGAGCACATGCACTCAACTTCTTTGGTCGACCATGGAGAGGCCTGTTCTGAGTGGAACCTGTCCTGTTATACCGCTGTATGGTCTTAGCCACCGTGTTGCAGCTCAGTGTCAGGGTCCTGGCAATCTTCTTATAGCCTAGGCCATCTTTATGTAGAGCAACAATTCTTTTTTTCAGATCCTCAGAGAGTTCTTTGCCATGAGGTGCCATATTGAACTTCCAGTGACCAGTATGAGGGAGTGTGAGAGTGATGACACCAAATTTAACACACCTGCTCCCCATTCACACCTGAGACCTTGTAACACTAACAAGTCACATGACACCGGGGAGGGAAAATGGCTAATTGGGCCCAATTTGGACATTTTCACTTAGGGGTGTACTCACTTTTGTTGCCAACGGTTTAGACATTAATGGCTGTGTGTTGAGTTATTTTGAGGGGACAGCAAATCTGTTATACAAGCTGTACACTCACTACTTTACATTGTAGCAAAGTGTCATTTTTTCAGTGTTGTCACATGAAAAGATATAATCAAATATTTACAAAAATGTGAGGGGTGTACTCACTTTTGTGAGATACTGTATATAATGTCTGTGATGAATTGTATTACTTTTTTAGAAGGGGAGGAGGTGTGAAGTTTTTTTTATTCATCTTAAACCACAGCAATTTGCCAGTGATTACATAAAAAAAAACATATTCATGAATGACACAACATACTACATGTAACATTTTATAGTTAATGTTTTTGAATGTTAAAAATATGTTTATTATTAAGCTTGGATTATGTGAAGAGTCTGTCAAAGTCCTTGTGAATGAATTGTTACTATAGAAACGGTAACATATAGGAACAAGCACATTAAAAATGTGGTATAAATAGATGTGATATAAATTGTCATATCATCCTACGCAAGTACAGATGCATACAGTAAATACAGTTGCCCATGCACTACAGCTAGCTAGCTAACATAAGAACATAGCACAGAGTATACAGATTTGCTGTATCAGCACAGAACATTTAATAAACGATGGTACAAAATGATGAATAAATAATGTCACAAAAGGTTTGAAAATCAGGACATATTTAATTTGGTACAGTCACAGTGTTAATACATTTCACTGTTTAACCAAATGAAGAAGAATTTCATGTAAGTTAGTGAACAACATGACTGACTATTAGGCTACTATTTTTATAGATCGCTGTAAACAAGCTAGCTAACACATCCTCTTACAAATACTAGTTACCACTAACTAGTTATTATATGAAATTAATAGTTACAAAAGACTAATATCAATTAGTTAGTGTTTTATTTCCTAGTGGTGTTTTGGAATTATAATGTAGGTTTATTATGGCAGTACTGTATGAAAAACATTTTGATCATGATACTTGAAGTAATTTCTACAATATGTGATATGTATCATTTTATATACTGTAGGCTTGCTACCAAACTGGCAGTAAAATGCTATTTCATTAAAAAAGTAATTTTTCATCTGAAGTCTAGAAAAGTTCTAAAAATGAGAATTGTTAAAAACTATTTATTTAAAAAAATTAAATATATATTTTATAATTGCTATAAAAATACTGATCGTACCTAATACATCTCAGACAAATGTTATGACAGTTTTTCAAAGTATCAATACTTTGTCTGCTGCTGGCTATATAACTGCATGTATCACTTATAGTAGGAATCAGACCTGGTTTGAAAGGGTCAGTAAACAGTTAATGGAGCTTGGTAATGACAACAGAGGTTTTACTGGAGACACTTTGGCGTCCTTTGGTGTAAAGTTTTTCTATTTTACTCAGACACCACCTAGACTTGCTCTTGCTCTATGAGACACACTGTGGTAGTTCTATTGTGGTAGAGGGAGGCTAACAAACCGTACATACACCATACAGCCAAAAGTTGTACATAGATACTTTACATATGGCCAAAGGTTTGTGGACACCTGACTATCAAACAGATATGCGGGTCTACCCCAAAACTGTTACCACAAAGCTGGAAGCACACACTTGTATAGCACACATGTCTTTGTATGCTGTAGCATTACAATTTTTCTTCACTGGAACTAAGAGGCCCAAACATATCCCAGCATGACAATGCCCCTGTACACAAAGCAAGCTTCATGAAGACATGGTTTGCCAAGGTTGTAGTGGAAGAACCTGAGTGGCCTTTACAGAGCCCTGACCTCAACCCCACTGAACACCTGTGGGATGAACAGGAACGCCGACTGCATCCTAGGCCTCCTCACTCAACTCCAACTGACTTCACTAATGCTCTTTTGGCTGAATGAGCACAAATTCCTACAGCGACACTCCAAAATCTAGTGGAAAGCCACTATTTTCTCATATGGGTCACTAAAGTGACTCATATGCTAGGTGTACCTGATACCTGGTAAAATGGCAACTCATTATGGATGTACAGTACATTGTCCTAAACCGCATTTTCTTTTAACATTTCTCAATAAGACTTATAATAAAAACTCTTTTATCAAACACCAATTTTTGGGACACAGTCTAAAATACGGTCAAGCTCTACAGCAAACCCGGTTTATCTCTGTTCATTATGAGATTTAGTATTAAGTGGATTACTGTTATTATTTTAGAATTAGTGTATTATTGGTTGTGTATTAGTGGGTGTTAGAGCAGGAAGTTCACCACATGGTGCTGAACATCAAGAGTTGGAATCTCCTGATCTACCCCACATCTGTTTACAGGCTGTGAGTGTGTGTGTGTGTTTCCGTTTTACACAACACTTCGTTCATTCCTTAGTGAGGGTTTTGCCAAATCTTCTATTTTTACATCGTGATTTGTACAGTGTAACAATAATTTAGCTGGCATAGAGAATCATAGCAGTCATAAGAAATTCAAAATTAGTTTGTTTGGCCTGTTTGGTCTAGCATTACTAAATAAAATATGCTAAGTACACTGTCTCTGAAGACGTCAGTCAGTCCACAGTGCCACAAAATCAACAGGGAATTCACTTTATTCTTAAAATCAATTGTAGCTGACTGGTTGCACAGTTATCCCACAAATGATCATTGCTATTGTTTCTGATGATATTTGTGATTGTGATATTACGTTTTTAATTGAATTCAAATGTATCAACCATTCCAGATTGCAGTTTTGTTTGCGATAGGAGACTGACATGAAATCTGGGAAATTGCGATGAAAAAGTTTGGTGATTTGCTCACATGCGAGTTGTATAGTGGCCTGGTAGAGAATGGGTTTTCGTGTTACTTTGTCCCTTTATGAGTGAAATGGTGGTGAATGAGTGGTATTTCCATGTGCTGCTCCTTTAATGCACTCCAGATGTTCAGAGTGAACTTTCACAATCACCCCCCAACTCACACACATACACATACACACAGACTCTGCAAAGCCACAACAGGTCCGAATCACATACTAAGTAATCCATCATTATTCTCAGTTGTGTGGCAAAGAATGGTGGAATTAAATAGTTTACACACCGCAACCATGAGGTTAATTCACCTTACAGGTGTGTGTGTGCGTGTGTGTGTGTGTGTGTGTGTGTGTGTGTGTGTGTGTGTGTGAGAGAGAGAGAGAGAGAGAGAGAGAGAGAGAGAGAGAGAGAGAGAGAGCACAATGTTCTTGTGGAATGTAAATGTAACATCATGTACTGTAATAATCATTGTTATTACACATTATGAGTTAAATTATCTTAGTGTGTAGACAAAACAAATTTATATCTCTGTGTGTATGTGGACAGACAGAGAGAGAGAGAGAGAGAGAGAGAGAGAGAGAGAGATTTCTTTGGCTGTGAGCTGAAACACATTTTACTGTTTTATGGTTGGTATGCAAAGGAATGTGTGTCCAAGCTGAGTGGTTCAAATTACCACATAAATGTCACTTAAAGTGTGAAACTTCTCATGTAAACAGGTGTTTGTGTGTGTGTGTGTGTGTGTGTGTGTGTGTGTGTGTGTGTGTGTGTGTGTGTGTAATTAGATGTAGTATAACTACTGCTAATTCCACACACTGGTGGTCTTATTATTTTTCCCTCATTCTGTGATGAGCCCAGACTAAAGCACATAACAGACGTCGTACTTACTTTTTATATTTAAGTTTTTTCAAAAGTGTGTATATTTTAAATATCAGAACCTTCCCACTGAACCCAACAGCATTTTGGTGAAATTTCAGCTGATAATGTTATAATAAATTCAGCTGAGCAATCAGCAGCTGAGCTTAAACACACACTAAATTGAACTACACCTTTTTGATTGGCACTCTTTTGAATTTGAAATGTAATGCACATTGATTGTCATCTGTAATCTGTAATCTTCCATTGGTTGTTTTTCATTACCACCTCTACCATTCCTTTCTCGACTTCAAAGATCGAACGCGTTAGAGAGTTTACTGTTGAAGTCGCCACATCAGGAATAGAAAATAACTTTGTTATTTAGTTATACTGTTATTATGATTCTTATTATTTTAAACAAAAACTTTTTACTTCTTTTATTTTTTTTGTTATTGCGATACTTTGGGAGACTGTTCCCAACAATCACATCTGTCTTTTTGCTCTTCAGTCTGTCACTTGGAATCTAGTATTACATTTTTTAAACATTTGTCTTAGTATGGCCTGGCATTTCCTGTTTGCTCTGGTTGGAAAAAATAGCACGTGTGTTTCAGTGAAATGTGTTTTTTTGGGGGTGGGTGAAGGGTGTGGGCTGGTGGAGGTTTAGTGAGTGTTTGAGGAATTTTATTGGTCAACTAGTGTGGTTCATGTGTGTGTATGCATGTGTGAGGAGTGAATGAGTGACAGTGTAGGAGATGCTTTTGTGTATATGATCCATATTATTTTATTGGCTATGCACAGGGCGAGTTAGAGCTGGTGATATGGCCAGATGATCATAGTATTTCATATTATGGGTGGTATTAAGGCATTTCACAGCGTTTCATTTTGCACTGTCAAGTAGATGCATCACTTTAATACAGCAGCCATTGAGTTCAGCAAAGATTTACACAGTGTTGAATAATATACACCAGTCAGCCATAACATTAAAACCACTGGCAAGTGAAGTGAATAACATTGATCATCTCATTACAATGGCATCTGTCAAGGGGTGGGATATATTATGCAGCAAGTGAACAGTCGGTTCTCGAAGTTGATGTGTTGGAAGCAGGAAAAATGGGCAAGCGTAAGGATCTGAGCGAATTTGACAAGGGCCAAATTGTGACGGCTAGATGACTGAGTCAGAGCATCTCCAAAACAGCAGGTCTTGTAGGGTGTTCCCGGTATGCAGTGGTTTGTACCTACCAACAGAGTTTCAGTGGACTTGGACTCCAAATTCCCCAGATCTCAATCTGACCAAGTCGTGGGGTGCACTGGACAAACAAGTCCGATCCATGGAGGCCCCACCTCGCAACTTACAGGACTTAAAGGATCTGCTGCTAACGTCTTGGTGCCAAATACCACAGCACACCTTCAGAGGTGTTGTGGAGTCCATGCCTCGACAGAGCTATTTTGGTGGCACAAAGGGGACCTACACAATATAAGGCAGGTGGTTTTAATGTTAAGGCTGAATAAATTAAATTAAATTGAATATTGAGTAAAAGTACTAATTAAGAACATTTGAAAACAAGTCTCTACATATGCTCCTACATGGGGTTTGGAGTGTAAAGTGCATATACCGTAAGTAGATAGGGATTGTGTAAGGAGATGGTAACAAACTAGGACAGCAGCTCTATCACTGGCACACATACTGATTTTTTTTCTCATACACAATTTTTTTTTCTCTGAATGCACACTTGCTTTTTTTTCCTTTAAAGGGTTACCTTGACAACCACTACTGCCTTGCCACAGCCCGTTGCCATGGCGGTGATGAACGGCAGTGTTTTCGGCAATGTTCTCTTTTGCTCTGTGCTTTCTCTTACAGTTGTATTATAAGCTGTCCGTGATGATGGTGTATATTATAGCATGTCTCATTTATTCTTTGTGAATCTTCCTTCTATTACCACAGTGACTCATTTATGATGTCGTTGCTACAGCAACCACTGGATTGAACTGTATTTGTGTGTAACTGTGTGCATGTGAGTAAGTTATGAGTCAGATGGGAAGGATGGCTGCTGTTTTTGCTCCTCCTGCATCCCAGTTTCTGTGTATTTGCTGTCACACTATACAATACATTACACAGCAAAATATTTAACTTGCACAGTAGTAGGTAATATGATGTACTTGCCACGAGAAGAAGGTTGTGTAGGTGTGTGATATTTTTAGGCACCATTTTGAGCCTGTATAGTTTTAAGTCTCTGGATAATAAGGCTTTAGGAGCTTTACATTTTAACGGTTTATGACTGTAATTCTGTAATGCTTTAAGATTTTAGGACAGTAGAGCTTTCATCTGTGGCTTTAGAGCTGTAGGCATTTAGGACTGTTAGTTTTAGGGCATCAGGGTCATGTAGCTGTATTGCTCTAGGACTGTAGAATATTGTCGCTTATGAATACAGGGCTTTAAGTTCTTTTGACCATTAGTACAATAAAGTTTTTGCACTTTTATTCTCCAAAGTCTTATGCAATAGATAATATTGCTTTAGTGCTATAGGGCTATTGAGGTCTATTGACTATAGGTCACTCAGGCTTTAAGATTTGTGCTTTATGGCTGTAGTGCCTGAGGGCTTAAAGGCTGTATTTTAAAAGCTTTAAGTTTGTAGGAATATAGAACATGAAGTACCTTAGGGTTTTAAGGTTTTAGAACCTTAAAGCTGTAGTACTTAAGCTTTAAGGATTTAGGGCTATTGAGCCTGAAGGCTGTAGTGCTTTAAGGATTTAGGGCTTCAAGGCTTTGGAGCAGGGTTCTCCAATAAACAGGCTATGCATGTACGGTACTGGCTACCTAAAAAAACACACAACCCCCACCCCCTTCCCCCCCAACAACAACAACAACAAAAAAAATCAAAATCAGAGCTGAAACAAATATTGTTTAATTTCGCAGACCATACCAATACCAAAGGCTCTGGTATACTTAATTTTTTCATGCATATGCGTACAATCGTAATCGTATGCATAGCCTTTCAAAGTATACTCCATTCGACATGTACTGTAATCGTACACAGGCGGTCGACGCGTGCGCATATGACAACTTGCACTACCCCTCCTGGCCTACAAGAGTCAGTACAGAGCAGTAAAGCAGGTCTGTTGTTATGTAGGATGACAACGAAGAAGAACCACAAAAACACGAAAAGCAATGCTTGGTCAATCTCTCGCCACGATTACCACCCATATATAAATCCTTATACTCTTCAAGGCTAGAATTATACAAATGCGGGTACTTTCTAACCTGCACTCATTTCCGTCAATTCCGTTTAGTCCGTTTTTTCTTGAACTACGTTGAGAATCACTGGCCCTGGGTCACTGTTGCCACCTTGTGTTACAACTAAATAGTTCAAAAGAATTAAATGCCCATGTGCGACCTGTTAAAAATATTGAGTGGCGAGTGTAGAGTACACGCGTACTCTGCTGATGATGAAATCTGCATCACATGTACTGTACGCTGTTCGTAGCGTACGCATAAAAAGTGAAGCATACTTTCTTCTTAAGCCAGTTTGTTTACTATGAAATCAAACTGTACTCATCTGCAAGGTGGCTAATAATATTAATAATAATACTACTACTACTACTAATAATAATAAAAATAAAGCAATAATGCTACAGCCAATTTCATGACACTTTCCCTGCTGCCTAAAATCATTCTGTTACCACCATCCATAAAATCTTGAAAAGAAGTGAAATGGCAGCATCTTTGCATGTTTCATGGAAAGTTTGTGGATGCTGAGTTGATTAAGTCTGATGCAATTGATATGGTGCAAGAAGGTTTAAGTCACAATAAAAAAACAAAGAAAACAGTCATAGACTTGTCGAAGTAAGTACCTGTACCATTACTGAAGAGTACTACAGTGAAAAGAGTAGAAGTTTTGATAGACCGACTGTCTACTCTTATTATCTAATGTAAAGAAAGTTCATTTTCAGACATTCAGTTCAGATATTTTGACACGACAGCACGAGGCTGTTGAAAAAAAAAATGGCATCGACATGGGCAAAGTCTATGGTTGGACAACCCAAGGGTCTGGTAAACAGGCTAACTGTTATTACCCCAGTGCTAACAACAACTCACTGCATCATTTACAAATCATTGTTCCAAACTGTGTAGGAAAATGAAGAACCACATATATACAGTTGATGATACTTGTAATCTTCATTTGTGACCGTTCCAGTCTGCAGCATTGCATCTTCAGAGCTCTGCTGAAGGAAATGTCACAAAACATCATGATTCAATTCAATTCAAATCAATTTTCTGTCTGTTGAGCAAGCCAGAGGCCAGAGGCAAGGTAAAACTAGCTGAGACGACATGAGGAAGAAACCTTGAGAGGAACCAGACTCAAAAAGGGCAATCATTCTCATCTGGGTGGCAATGAATAGTGGATGTTAGGATTTGTGAATAGAGAATCTTCGGGTTACAATTCCTAAGAAGAGAGAAAGTGAAAGTACTCACAATATTTCCCTTCACCTATAGTCATGTGAAAAAATAAGTACACCCCATGGAAATTGTTTCCTTTTTTGACATATTTGGACAAGCAAACATAATATTTGAAACAGTGCCTATTAATGAAGCTGATATACCTGAACAAATCCACAAGGAAAATTAGCTTTTTCAATCATTTATACAACAGAAATATTAATAGATGTGATATACTTCTGTGGGAAAAGTAAGTACACCCTTGGCCTCAGAAGCTAGTATTGCCCCCTTTAGCAGAAATAACTTCTTGTAGGTGTTTTGCATAATTGTCCACCAGGCTTGCTGGAATTTTTGACCACTCCTCCATGCAATATTCTTTCAGTTGCAAAATGTTTGAGGGTCTTCTTGCATGTACTGCCCGTTTCAAATCCCGCCACAACATTTCAATGGGATTGAAATCAGAGCTTGGCCATTTCATAACCCTCCATTTCTTCTTTTTGAGCCATTCTTTGGTGGATTTGCTAGTCCGCTTAGGATCGATATCCTGTTGAAAGGTCGACTTTTGGTTCAACTTCAACTTTTGGAGAGATGGCCTCACATTATCTTCAAGCAATCTTTGATATGATGCAGAATTCATAGTTGAATCAGTGAATGTAAGCTGTCCAGTCCCTGAGGCAGTGAAGCAACCCCGAACCATAACATTTCCACCACCGTGCTTCACAGTTGGTATGAGGTGCTTCTCTTGAAAAGCTGTCTTGGTCTGCGCCAAAAATGTTTGCTGTTACTGTGACAAAACAACTATATCTTTGATTTGTCTGTCCAGAAGGCCAAAAGGCCTGGTGTTTGCCTATATGCTCATTGGCAAATTGCAGTCTTTGCAAAGGCTTTTTCCTGGTATGCCTCCCATGCAGGTCAAATTTATGCAATCTCTCTCTGATTGTAGACGCGTGCACTTTGACACCAACAGTTGCAAAACTTACTAGCAGATCCTGTGATGAAATTTTGGGGTTCTCTGATACTTCTTTTTGCAGCAGACAGTCTGCTCTTGGGCTGAATTTGCTGGGATAGCCAATCCTGGACAAATTAGTAGTCATTAGAAATTTCCCCCTTTTGTGGATGATTTTCCTTACAGATTTTCCTTATTTGATGTATTTCAAATAATTTGGGGATCTTTATTAAATCCCTCGACAGACTCATAGGCATCCACAACCTTTTTCTGAAGGCCTTACAGATCTCTGTAGATCTTGGCATGATGACACCACACACCTCAATAGCAACGGGAACTCCAGACACTAGATATTAGAGGGGTATAAATAAGACAGGTTCCACCTGCACTAGCTAAGCAGGTTCTAATCACCTCACACCTCCAGGGTCGGGGGTTCGATTCCCACCATGGCCCTGTGTGTGCGGAGTTTGCATGTTCTCCCTGTGCTGCGGGGGTTTCCTCCGGGTACTCTGGTTTCCTCCCCCAGTCCAAAGACATGCATGGTAGGTGGATTGGCGTTTCCAAAGTGTCTGTAGTGTATGAATGGGTGTGTGAATGTGTATGTGATTGTGCCCTGTGATGGATTGGCACCCTGTCCAGGGTGTACCCCGCCTTGTGCCCGATGCTCCCTGGGATAGGCTCCAGGTTTCCCTGTGACCCTGAGAAGGATAAGTGGTATAGAAGATGGATGGATGGATGGATAAATGTAGGGGTGCACTTACTTTTCCCTGATCTGTGACTGATGTTTTTTTGTTTATTTAAATTGTGAAAATTACTACAAAATGTCAGTTTTATCTGTCATTTGACAGAGTATATCACCTTTAAAAATAGGCACTGTTTCAAAGAGGATCAAATATTTTTTCACATGACTGTATATCTGTATATCTGCATTTTCTTCAACGAACATTATAAAAAGCCAGGACAGGAACAGACTCTCCAGTGCATACCCATTTCAGTGTCTTTAGATCACTACAACCCACTGCTGTCACTGTTCTCATTGAATGGTGAGGAAAATCAAACAGCTACAGGTAGTTTGTATAGTAGTTTGTAATATTATTATTATTATTATTATTATTATTATTATTATTCGTAGTAGTAGTAGTGGCTTAGGTGATTGTGCCCTGCGATGGGTTGGCACCCCATTCAAGGTGTCCCCGCGTTGTGCCCCAAGTCCCCTGGGATAGGCGCCAGTCTTCCCTGTGTAGGATAAGCAGTGCAGAAAATGGATGGATGGATGATGCAATTTTTGCCTTTGGAAAAGTTGTTAATTGAATGTGGCCCATGATGAAAAGTCACTGGGAACCCCTGCTTTAAAGAAAACACGTTAAAGTAAACAGTTACTTTAGAGAGTATGTTGACAAGGTCTTTCATTACATGAATTTCATGCATGCTCTCTTAATGCTAAACTGTTTCACTTCACTCTTCCCCTTCCCTTTTTTCTGGTTTCGTGATCTGTTGGTAATGATCACGTATTTTCAGGGGAAAATCTGCTGTCTCTGCAAATTTCAGATTTCACAATGCTTATTATGAGATGCAAGTGGTTGTAAGCGGGTTTGATTTGTGCTTACAATGTCCCTGTGCACAAAGTGAGCTGGACATGGTTTGCAGAAGTTGGAGTGGAAGAACTTGAGTGTCCTGCAGAGGGTCCTGACCTCAACCCCAGTGAACACCTTTGGGATGAACTGGAATGCCGACAGAACCCTGGGTCTCTTCATCTGATTTCAGTGCATGACCTCACTAATGCTCTTGGGCCGGAATGAGCACAAATCCCCACAGTCAAACTCCAAAATCTAGTGGACAGCCTTCCAATAAGTGTGGAGGTTATTACAACAGCAAAAGGAGGACTACATCTGTAATGAGATGTTCAACAAGCACATATGGGAGTGATGGTCAGGTGTGTACAAATCTTAGCCCATATAATGTACGAGAATATTGGAGGTAAAGAACATCCCTAGTCCCTGATCTCAAAAATCTTTCATTCTTGTTACTATTCTTGTTGTGCTCTCAACAAGTTCAGGCTTATGGCCTTAAGGTCATGTGTGATGAAGACCATTGAGAGGCCGGTTCTGCAGCACCTCATACCCAAGGTACATAACTGCCTAGATCTGCTGCAGTTTGCATACCAGGCTGATATTGGTGTTCAGGATGCCATCCTCTACCTGCTTCACAGAGCTCACACACACCTTTTGAGGCCACAGTGCACTGTGTGGATCATGTTATTTTATTTCTCTAGTGCTTTAACATGGTTCAGCCACTCCGGATGGCTGAGAAGCTTTCTGTGATGCAGGTGGACCAGGACCTTGCGGCCTGGATTACATACTACCTCACTGACAGGCCGCAGTATGTCATGCTGCAAAGCTGCTTGCCAGACGCAACACTAGCGCACCCCGGGGAACTGTACTGTCTCCAATCTTGTTCACCCTCTACACCTCTGACTTCTGCTTCAATTCAGGAACATGCCACTTACAGAAGTTTTTGTATGACTCCTCTATTGTTGGCTGTATCACAGATAATAAGGAGGAGGAGTACAGAGACCTTATCAAACGTTTTATGAGATGGTGCAACAACCACCTCCAGCTCAACATCGGGAAAACCAAGGAGCTGGTGGCGGACTTCCGGCACAGGAAGCAGTCCCCCACCCCTGTCGCCATAAGGGGTGTCGCCCTCTATAAGAAAGGACAGAGCAGGATGTTCTTTCTGAGGAGGCTCAGGTCCTTTAATGTGTGCACTAGGCTGCTATGGATGTTTTACCAGTCTGTGGTGGCCAGTGTAATTCTTTGCTGTGGTGTGCTGAGGAAGTGGCATTTGGACAGGTGTGCCAACAAACTGGACAAGTTGGTGAGGAAGGCCAGCGCTGTGGTAGTGATGGAATTGGATAGGGTGGAGGAAGTGACTTAGAAGAGGATGAGAGGGAAGCTGAAAGCTATCATGGACAATCCTTCTCATCCTCTTTACGCTGGGCTGCGGAGGCTCAGAAGCACATTCAGCCACAGATTCATCCAGCCACGTGCCTCAAATCGTCTGGGGGGCTCATTCGTGCCATCAGCCATTAAACTCTACAATGCAAAAATACCCAGTACCTCCTACTCCACTGACTGAGTCTCACAGAAACACACACTCAACAGTTAATTGCAATTTCACAGATCTTGCACATGTATATAAATACTGAGGATATTGCACATGTACATAACCATTTTAAACACACACATGTACTGATTTCACAGTATAGGTATATAGTGTCTATAGTATTTATATAGTGTCTATAGTATTTAGTATTTATTTTATGTACATGTTGGCACGGAAAAAAAAGGAGTGGCTCTTAATTTCATTGTACATGTGTATAGTGACAATAAAGGCATTCATTCATTCATTCATTCATTCACAAATAGAACACTAGCATATGTACATACACACAGATCTGTTTGATTGTTTCTATTATTTCTATTGTATAATTATTCATGGAAATTATTTTCTTTCTTTCTTCCTTTCTTTGATGTTACTCATCCTACTTGTGCTGCTGTGTTAATTTGAATTTCCCCTGTTGGGGATCACTAAAGGTACGTCTTATCTACTTTTTGCGGCGAATGAGTGCTGTTTAATACAGTGCAATCCTAAACCGTAGTTTATGTCTGTTGTAACAGTTAGATTTCAGCATGGCTCTATAGTAGACTATCAGGTGAATTGATTTAGATTTGTTTTGATCTAATTTAGATTCTACTTATCCAGGTATAAGGAATTAACACACACATGGTAAAAATTTCACTCTGTCTTTCTGTCTTTCTAATTTTCAGTCTCCCTCTGTTTCTCTCTCTGTGACCTGTTAAACCCATCACAATCTCTCTCTCTCTCTCTCTATCTTTCTCTCTCTCTCTCTCTCTCTCTCTCTCTCTCTCTCTCACACACACACACACACACACACATTTATTCTGGAATAAAAATGAAACTTAGTCACAATATTATTAATAGAATTCCACAGAACTGCTCTCCTACTGAGACACACACACCACTGTGTAACTCTCATCACCTCTCTCTCTCTCTGAAATTGCTGATTTAGCTTGAATGTGTTCCCCGTTGTTTTCCCCCCCTTTTCTGTCCTCCTTTCTTCTTTCTGTTCCTGTTTTCTAGCATCCTCTTCTTCTTTTGCTCTGCATTAATATAACTTGAGTGTGATGTGTTCTGATTGGCTGACAGCAGTAAGAATAATGATGCAGGGTGATTACCATTTAATGCACTTTTTGTTCTTCATCAGGTGCTGTGACTTAGACAGCATTAGCAATGTGTATATTAACTGCTACTCTAGCTATTACAGCAGTTTCCCACTCTATGTAGAGGAGAGGGGTGTGTTAGCATGGTTCACTGTGAAGCTGTAAGGTGTCACTGTGAAGCTGTAGAATTAGCCGATCTTGTTGTCACAAGTTTTTTTCTAGGTGTTTCTTGCTGCCCAGCTGTGCCCTGTTAAATTGATTGTTTAAAGAATGAATAGCCCTGAATGTCTCCTCTTGGTCTGAGCCATAGTTTTCACCTGTGAAGGCTGCATTTTATGTTAAAAAGGATAAACCAACATGAAGACCAGAGAGCTGTCTATGGGAGAAAAGCAAGCCATTTTGAAGCTGAGAAAAGAGGGAAAATCTATCAAAGCCACTGCACAAGCATTGTGCATAGCTAGTACAGAAATTTGGAATGTCCTGAAAAAGAAGGAAACCACTGGTGTACTAACAACCAGACATCAAACAAGACAGCCAAGGAAAACAACAGTAGTTGATGAAAAACCCCAAAACAACAGTAAGTGACATCACCAACAATCTCCACTGGGCAGGGGTGAAGGCATCAAAATCCATCATTTGAAGAAGAGTTTGAGAGCATAAATATAGAGGCCATACCACAAGATGCATACCATTAATCAGCAGTAAGATTTGGAAAGGCAGATTGGAATTTGCATAGAAATTCAGAAATGAGCCACAAAAGTTCTGGAACAAGATTAACCTCTACCAATGTGATAGAAATGCCAAAGTGTGGAGAAAGAAAGGATCTGCTCATGGCTTGGGCTTGCATGGCAGCTTCTGGAAAAGGCTCACTAATCTTTATTGATGATGTAACTCATGATGGTGGCAACAGAATGAATTCAGAGGTTTACAGAAACACTCTGTCTTCCAGTTTACAGGGAAATGCATTCAGTATAATTGGAATGAACTTTATCATGCAACAGGAGAATGATCCAAATCACACTGCCAACACAGCAAAGGACTTCATCAGGGGGAAAAAGTGGAAGATTTTAGACTGGCCATGTCATTCACCAGACCTTAACCCAGTTGAGCAGCATTTCACCTCCTGAAGAGGAGACTGAAAGGAAAAGCGCCAACAACAACAACTGAAAGAAGCTGCAGTAAAAGCCTGGAAAAGCAACATAAAATTTTTTTAAATATTCATCATATTCATCTTTTGATCTCAAACCCAAATGTCTTCACTCTATAGCAAAAATAACTGAATTGCCATAACTGTTCCAATACTGTATGTCTGTATCTTTAGGTTAAAATACAAGACATGTTAATCGTATGCGGGTGGTACATTGTCATCAGCTTAGAGAAAAAAACCCCCAACCTTTTTGTTTGTTTGTGTGAAAATAAATTCAACCTGAGTGTGTCAGGCCTGAGTGTATTAGGTCTTTTTCTCGGATACTGTTGTATGAAATGATCCCTGATATAAAAGGTGAAATTAGAGCTGGACAATAACATTTCATCCATTTGATTGAGTTTACTGATGAAAATTCAACACTTTCATTTCAGTTTCATTGCTGATACACACATGTATCTCACACATGCACACACGCACACACATGTGCACACACACAGTTCAAACACGCAGCCACACTTGCAAAACACCACTTACACAATCTGGATCACTGAATGTGTGTAAATTCTGGGAATTTACTTTCCAGAAAGAAACTGTCAAACAAAACATTTTATTATTATTTTTTTTTTACAATGACTTTCTCTTTTTCTTTCCGACTTTTTCTCCTCATCGCTCTCTTTTGCTTTCTCTCTCTTTCATTTTCTGCTTTACTTGGATGGCTGTTTTGTGTTTAACGTTGCTGATCCAAAGAAACAATAGTAAATAATTAAACACTGTCAGATAAACTCTGTTTGCTAAGGCCAAATTGGTGAATGTGTAAATACACACATAACCTTGAAACACATTCCTGGTTGTGCTGGCTTCACCCACTGACCACTCCTTCTGATTATCACTCCTGATTAGTTTAAATGTTGTGTTGTGTTGTAGTCCCTCACAGTGTGCTTATATTCCTGTGCATTCTTCTTCTGCCTATTAGGGGTACACGGATATTACACTAGTTTAGTGAAGTTTAGAAAAAACTACAAGAAAAAAAAAGCTAAAAACATGATTTACACAAAACTGCATATGTATTTATCTAGTTAAACAGACAAAAACCACTTACATGGCAAATATAATCAAGTATAAACTATAAATATAATAAAATCAATTCTAACAAAAAAATACAATCATTTTTCTTTATATGTAAATATGCACAGTTCCAGTAAATGTTCTCCAGAGTGGTAGAATTACATTTAGACCAGAATACTGGTGGGCGATATGAAAAAAATCTCGTCATGATACTTGACATTTCGATGACACAGGAAATGTTATGGAATACAGTATGTACTGTGTCACTAACAAACTACTAGCATTATTGATTTGATTTCAAATGAAAATAAACTTTATATTTCCCATTTTTTATATATATCTAGCCTCGGAGAGCTGTGGTCAAAAGACCAGAAAACATTGTGCTTTTTAAACGCTATCTGCGGCAATACATTAAAGACTATATATTCCTGTGCTCTGTACTACAGGAGGTGATAAAGCACACGTCAGTGTCAGCAAACCTCTGCTTAAAGTATATTTGCACTGCATTAAGAATTGTATTGTGTTACAAAGAGAATTAACTAGAGCATGCTGTTTAACGTATGCATAAAATGACCATTCATTGATTCATTCATTCATCTTTAATAACTTATTTTTCATGGTCAAGGTTGCAGTGGATCTGGAGCACTATTACAGGAACACTGGGTGTGAGGCAGGAGTACACCCTGGATGGTATACATAGTACTGTCTAGAAATAAAAAATATTTATAGCTACATTTTTCTTTTTTTTTTCACTTGCGTATTAAAGTTCAGAACCCGACCTTGGAGGATCGTGTATAGTGACAGTGGTGCTGTTTAATTCATTTAATTCATTATTAATGAAAACAATAGGATGCTTCATTTTAGAGTTTAATTTGCAGTCCGTACAGGATTTAGCAGAGTTTTTTGTGATTGTTGCGGTTAAAAATTTTGCTGCATCACCCCCCCCCCCCCCCAAAAAAAAAAAAAATTAAAAAAAAAATAAAAATTTGCGATGCAACTTGCGGAGATTTACTGATTTTTTGCAGAGAACTGCTTGAATTGGCAAAACTGCAATTTTTTCCACAGTAATATTTCTTGGTACATGAGACCTGCTAGCTGTACTCGTGTTCGACACACATGAATCGAAGAGGACTTTGGCTAATGCGCGTTGTGATGACGTTACATGACGTGTCTTGGCCCAAATCTGTGGAAAATTTGCGTTAATTTTGAAATAATTTCTATGATTGCAAAATCCTGGAGGGAGTAAATTTGGAAAACCTTACTCGTCACGCAGATGAAAATATCAGCATACAGCTGGGAGCAGTCAGTATACAGCATTGTTAGCATTGTTAAATAATTTATAGCACTGCATTTTAGCATGATATATTTTTTTTTAGCATTTCCTAATGTTTATGGTTTCCCAGACAGTCCATAATTTTAATTATTTTTGTTATTATCAGTGTTATTATATTTAGGGGTCCAAGCACCAATGTCAACTCAGACCGGTCTTCTATCAATATAAATATTAATTGAAGAATGCGCATGAAATAAATCCATACTGATGGGGTCTGTGGAATTTATGTTACTGTTAAAAGGGTCCCTGGCTGCAAAAGGTTAGAGAGCCACTGCATTACACACAGTTTCAGCTCTGGTGAGATTTTTGAATGGATGATGGAGCATAATTTTTACACACAAAATGTTTAAAATGTTGTCCATCATGTTGTCCATCATTGCATCCCATTAAACTGCAAGAAGCATTTATGAAGCATATAAAATTGTTCTTGGGATCGCAGCTTTAGAAGCCCTGTTTTCTTTGTAGCCTATACGTTTTAAACTAGTTAGCTATTGTCTACTGCTGTTGTTAAACAAAAACAAAAAATCAATGCTTAATTATGCTCTCTCTCTCCTTGTGTCTCTCCATTGTCTTACTCAGCATTTCCAGAACATGTTGAAGTCAAAGCTGAATGTTTTGACACTGCGCAAAGACTCGTTACCGAGTGTCATCTTCCATGAACCAGAGGCCATCGAGCTATGCTCCACAACACACACCACTAAACCACGCACACACACTGGCTATAAGGTATGACAGACATGTACACACCACATAAACATAAACACACCATGTAGAAGGTGAAGAAACTAACAAGTACTCACTAGATTATTGTTGTGTCTGGGATGATATTGTGTGTTGTTTAGGGGTATGGCAAAATAGTGTGAAAGGGAACTCTGAAAATAATTATATATCATTACTGTACCAGTTAGGTGGATAAAATCACAAAATGTTATTTCTAGGTGGCTTCTAAGGCCCATGAACATCACCGCAGTTTGGCTACTAGCTCTTATCATAGTAGCCTAGCATTTAGCAGCATTAGTTAAAATAGCTCAAATATGTATGAAGTAGGACTGATTCTGTGGCCTGTTCGTTTTCATATGCTTTATTTGAATTTAGGAGAAATTGGTGACTTTAAAATTCTTCTTATGAATCTTGCCATTATGCAAAATGCCTTGTGTTGTTTTCTCTTCTAGCCTGTATGCTATCATGCTAATCACTCACAGCATCTAGTGCTTGGAAGTCTGAGTGTGTATGCTTAGGAGACGAAACGAAGAGAAAACATTTTTTAAGTGAAATTTTAATACGGAATCAGCAAAATCGTAAAACAAGTACATTTACACAATCATTCATTTCATTAACCGCTTATTCTGGTCAGGATCCAGAGCCTATCTTGGAAAAGAAAATCTTTAAAAA
Source organism: Ictalurus punctatus (assembly GCF_001660625.3). Classification (NCBI taxonomy): domain Eukaryota; kingdom Metazoa; phylum Chordata; class Actinopteri; order Siluriformes; family Ictaluridae; genus Ictalurus; species Ictalurus punctatus. Next base: position 22,588,456 of record NC_071284.1, read on the forward strand.
TATCTCTTTTTTTTATCTCTATAGATTCTCCTAGACAGCAATGAGATCAGATTAAAACCAAATCTGAGACAAAACCCCCAAATAATCACTCCCTTGGGTTTCTGTGGAGATCTCAACAAAGTCACACACTGTTCTCAGATCTGCCAAGTTAGTGATTTATTAAATTTCATTCAAATATACACCGATCAGCCATAACATTAAAACCACCTGCCTAATATTGTGTAGGTTCCCCTTGTGCCACCAAAACAGCTCTGACCTTGTGAGGCATGGACTCCACAAGACCTCTGAATTTGTGGTGTCTGGCACCAAGACATTAGCAGCAGATCCTTTAAACCCTGTAAGTTGTGAGGTGGGACCTCCATGGATCAAACTTGTTTGTCCAGCACATTTGGAGGCCAAGTCAACACCTTGAACTTTTTGTCATGTCCCAACCATTCCTGAAATTTTTTTTGCAGTGTGACAGGGTGCATTATCCTGCTGAAAGAGGACACTGCCATTAAGGAATACCGTTATCATGAAGGGGTGTACTTGGTCTGCAACAATGTTTAGGTAGGAAGTACTTGTCAAAGTAATATCCACATGAATGTCAGGACCCAAGGTTTTCCAGCAGAACATTGCCCAGAGCATCACACTACCTCCACCAACTTGCCTTTTTCCCATAGTGCATCCTGGTCCCATCTCTTGCCCAGATAAGTGACGCACATGCACCCGGCTTTACATCCATATGCTGTAAAAGAAAATATGATTAATCAGACCAGGCCACTTTCTTCCATTGCTCTGTTGTCCAGTTCTGATGCTCACGTGCCCATTGTAGGTGCTTTTGATGGTGGATAGGGGTCAGCACGGGCACTCTGACCGGTCCGCAGCTATGCAGTCCCATACACAGCGAGCTGCGATGCACTGTGTGTTCTGACACCTTTCTGTCATAGCCAGCATTAACGTTTTCAGCAACTTGTGCTGCAGTAGCTCTTCTGTGGGATCAGACCAGACTGGCTAGCTTTCACTCCCCACACGCATCAGTGAGCCATGGGCGCAAATGACCCTCTCACCGGTTCACCGGTTGTCCTACCTTGGCCCTTGTCAAAGTCGCTTATATGCTTACGCTTGCCCATTTTTCCTGCCAGCTTCCAACACACCAACTTCGAGAACTGACTGTTCACTGCCTAATATATCCCACCCCTTGACAGGTGCCACTGTAACGAGATAATCAATGATATTCATTTCACCTGTTAGTGGCTTTAATGTTATGGTTGATTGGTGTATATTTTACATTATTTAATAATTTTCCAGGTGGTGCAGTGGTAAGGGATGTTGGTGGCATGTGTGAATTTTAGGGGAGTCAATTGAGACAAATTGATACCTAAATGAAATGAGAATCAGTTTGAAATCACCTGAGATATCAATGAGAAACTTTTAAGCAAAGAACTTTTCCTCTGTGGGATGCCAGTTCTTCGCAGGGCACCATGCACAAAGACGTAGGGGAAATTTCATCCAATGATTTCAGTTTCATTTCAATTTTCACCTAATCCACCTCCACTGCAAAGAATGACACCAAGTGAAAATATCTTGAATATATTAAAATGTATTACAATAACCTAGATTACAACAAACCTAATATAAGATAATTAAACCTAGTTGTAGACATTTTTACTAATTTCAAGCTTGAAATAGTCTTTTGATCATGTTGCTACTTTTAAGCATTCATTTCTCCAAAGAAGCTAAATTACCTGCCAACAGAATAAGAAAAGTTTAAACTTAAAATTAGTAAAAATGTCTATAAATAGCTGTAATAATCTTAGTTTTGGTACATGGTAATCTTAAAACTGCAAATACTAGTTTGAATTGACAGTATTTAAGCTGTTTCCACCTGCTACTAGCATGTTTTTGGGAGGTGGGAGGAAACTAGAGGAAACTCCACACAGACGGTAACCCAAGCTCAGGATCAGAACTGGGACCCTGGAGCTATAAGACAATGGCAATGCTACCCAATGTGCCACCATGCAGCCCACAATTCCATACAGCTATTTATTAAAACTATCTAGCCAACCCTTGCGAAAAAAAACAAACTGGTTAGCTGTCTAAAGGTCTGTTCACACAGGGACGTTTTTTCCAGCACATTAAACGGTCCGTTATTTTGTGTTCACACCCATGCGTTAAACACGAGTGACACACTAAATGAAAGTGCAAATTCACTCCCTGACAGTAGATGGTGCTTACTGAAAAGCAGACATACCCCGGTACACAAGGTGGCGCTGCACAACTTTCCGTTTCTGACACCCGTTTATCACTGAGATGAAGGAGAGCCAGTATTTACATGTTTGCAAAAAGCCGTTCACATATTTTTTGCGAACTGGCTAACAGAAAATGGATTTTCCTGTTCCTATTTGATTTCCTATTTGATTTGTTGTTATCAATATTTTTGTAGTCGCTGTGGTGTTTATGATAAACTTCGGTGGCTCTGGGCACGTGAACAAAAGCGCAAATCTCATTGGTTGGACAGTTTTTAAAACTTTTTAACAAACTCCGAGACGTTAAAAAAATTTTACGCTTTGATGGCACACATTTTACACGAGGGTGTGAACACCCATCTACTGCCTTTGATTTAGAGACGGCTGAAAAAATGTCCCGGTGTGAACAGGTCTTAATGTTACTGAAAAATGCCAACTGAAAATTATACTCAAACTACAGTTACATTTATGAAAGATAAGGAGAAAATGGTCTTTATGTTTCACCGCATTTAGGAAACCTGTGTCTTTCTTTCTGTCTGTCTCAAACAAGGAAATCTGGAAAAGTGTGTTAGTCTCCTGCAGAGACACTGTCCATGTCAACACTGCAAATCAGCCTGTCAGAAACTCTCTCTCTCTCTCTCTCTTTCTCTCTCTCTCTCACACACACACACAGATGGAGATACACTCAGGGTGACTCAGGTATACAATAATGGACTTAATATTAGTAGAGAGAGAGAGAGAGAGAGAGAGAGTGCGTGTGTGCGTGCGTGAATTCTTGTCTCTTGTGTTCCAACATTCCAGAAAGAGAAAACTCATCTGACTCTCTGTAGCAAATCATCTTCAGACATGAGATATTTCTTCCATTTCCTCTTGCAACTCACAGCAGGTCTACTGAAGGAGCGAGAGAGAGAGAGCGAGAGAGAGAGAGAGACAAACAGAGAGATAGAGACAGACAGAGAGAGAGACAGACAGACAGACAGAGAGAGAGACAGACAGTCTGAGAGAGACAGATAGACAGACAACCAGACAGACAGACAACCAAATATTTATATGAACCACACATTCAAACGTTAAATTTATATGAACAAAACATTACATTGTGTGTAAATGTTTGTGTAAGCCAAACCAAACAAATAAATTCTGCTGGATTTACAAAAGTTTCACAAAAGCGGATTTATTTACTACTTATGTGCATATGTTGATGAATGCCAGTCACCCGTAAATTGCCAGGCATTTCCACGGTACAGCTGATTTGCATTTGGTGATCCCACAAAACTCAATAAAAGGCAAAGCTCGTACAGCTGAAATGACAAGAAAGTCAAAATCAGTATATACAGTGAGGGGAAAAAAGTATTTGATCCCCTGCTGATTTTGTACGTTTGCCCACTGACAAAGAAATGATCAGTTTTTAATTTTAATGGTAGATTTATTTGAACAGTGAGAGACAGAATAACAACAAAAAAAAATCAAGAAAAACGCATGTCAAAAATGTTATAAATTGATTTGCATTTTAATGAGGGAAATAAGTATTTGACCCCTCTGCAAAACATGACTTAGTACTTGGTGGCAAAACCCTTGTTGACAATCACAGAGGTCAGATGTTTCTTGTAGTTGGCCACCAGGTTTGCACACATCTCAGGAGGGATTTTGTCCCACTCCTCTTTGCAGATCTTCTCCAAGCCATTAAGGTTTCGAGGCTGACGTTTGGCAACTCGAACCTTCAGCTCCCTCCACAGAATTTCTATGGGATTAAGGTCTGGAGACTGGCTAGGCCACTCCAGGACCTTAATGTGCTTCTTCTTGAGCCACTCCTTTGTTGCCTTGGCCGTGTGTTTTGGGTCATTGTCATGCTGGAATACCCATCCAAGACCCATTTTCAATGCCCTGGCTGAGGGAAGGAGGTTCTCACCCAAGATTTGATGGTACATGGCCCCGTCCATGCGGTGAAGTTGTCCTGTCCCCTTAGCAGAAAAACACCCCCAACGCATAATGTTTCCACCTCCATGTTTGACGGTGGGGATGGTGTTCTTGGGGTCATAGGCAGCATTCCTCCTCCTCCAAACACGGCGAGTTGAGTTGATGCCAAAGAGCTCCATTTTGGTCTCATATGACCACAACACTTTCACCCAGTTGTCCTCTGAATCATTCAGATGTTCATTGGCAAACTTCAGACGGGCATGTATATGTGCTTTCTTGAGCAGGGGGACCTCGCGGGCGATGCAGGATTTCAGTCCTTCACGGCATAGTTGTGTTACCAATTGTTTTCTTGGTGTGTTACCAATTGTTTTCTTCCTCCCGTGTAGTTCTGGGCTGATTCCTCACTGTTCTCATGATCATCGCAACTCCACGAGGTGAGATCTTGCATGGAGCCCCAGGCCGAGGGAGATTGACAGTTCTTTTGTGTTTGTTCCATTTGCGAATAATCGCACCAACTGTTGTCACCTTCTCACCAAGCTGCTTGGCAATGGTCTTGTAGCCCATTCCAGACTTGTGTAGGTCTACAATCTTGTCCCTGACATTCTTGGAGAGCTCTTTGGTCTTGGCCATGGTGGAGAGTTTGGAATTTGATTGATTGATTGCTTCTGTGGACAGGTGTCTTTTATACAGGTAACAAGCTGAGATTAGGAGCACTCCCTTTAAGAGTGTGCTCCTAATCTCAGCTCGTTACCTGTATAAAAGACACCTGGGAGCCAGAAATCTTTCTGATTGAGAGGGGGTCAAATACTTATTTCCCTCATTAAAATGCAAATCAATTTATAACATTTTTGACATGCTTTTTTCTGGATTTTCTTGTTGTTATTCTGTTTCTCACTGTTCGAATAAATCTAACATTAAAATTATAGACTGATCATTTCTTTGTCAGTGGGCAAACGTACAAAATCAGCAGGGGATCAAATACTTTTTTCCCTCACTGTATAACATTTTCATAACATGACTCTATGGAATATTATCAGACAGCTGAAATGCCAACATCTAGAGCCAAATAACAGGAAAGTTGAATTAGATGTGAATTAAGTGAGGTGAAAATTCAATGGTTTGACATGAAAATGGAGAAAAAAGTTAATTGCTTTTAGTTTAATTAAAGCAAAGTGTCTCAGTGACTTTCAGCCTGAAATCCCTCGTCCTCACCATGATGCCATGTTAGAAGTATAGAAGGGCATGTGTTTGCAGGAAGCGGACTAGGGAGTATACAACACATTGGAGCTTGAGACATACCAGGTCATTTATTGGTCACTTACTGCTGGCTCTAATAAAGTGTTACACAGCATTAAAAAGAATATGCCATGGCAAAGGAAACCGACTTATACACTGCATATAGATATACCCTTATACACTACCTGATCCCATACTCTTTTCATACAGTGGCATTCTTAATTGAATGACTGGTCATATTTGTCTTAATTCATGGATTTATATTAGCTTGCTTTATTTAATTTTTTACTTTTTTTCATTCTTTAGTTCATGTAATTAATATGAAACGATTGGATTTCACAAAGGTTTCATTAAATTTGTGTGTGACTTAAATACACAAGCTATTTAAACTTGACAGTATAATCCGTAACTAAATGTTCAGTAACTCATCACGATTTATATGAATTGAAGTTGATCAATGGAGGGTTACATTAGATTGTCTTCTTATGCATAAATGTAATCACAGGTAGGAGCATGAGTAGGATACGAATGTTTTATCTGAATGACAGGATTTTCAAGAATACAGAATTTCTGGTGTAAAAGCTCCTACAAACATTTTATGAATTAATCTGTTCCTATCCGGTTTGTTAATGAGACCCATTGTCGCAATCTACAATGTGTTCTATAGTGCACTCATGATACAGTAGGAGAAATAAGTATTGGACGCGTCAACATTTTTTTCAGTAAATATATTTCCAATGAGGCTATTCACATGAAATTTTCACCAGACATCAGTACTAACTCAAGAAATAACTCAAGAATAACCTCATTGGAAATATATTTACTGAAAATTTTTTTGACGCGTTCAATACTTATTTCCCCCACTGTATATAGTGAATAGAGTGTGCAATCTGGGACACGTCTACAGTGGATGGTGTAGTAATAATGTTAAGATGTTTGTTTTTAGGTGTTTATGTAGCTTAGTAGTTTGAAATATATCCACACTCACAAATACTGTAATTGCAAGTGCAAGAACCTGAGAGAAACAGACAGATGGAAGAAGAGGAGTGAGACATAGCCTGTTCAGATTTAAGCTTTGTAATTGCAGACTAAACAAACTGAAAATGGTACACACATACACACATGCTAATGGTAATGCAAGTGACACCAACACCATTTGCTCCACTGTGTGTGTGTGTGTGTGTGTGTGTGTGTGTGTGTGTGTGTGTGTCTACCAGAAACACACATCCGTTTCTGTGACCTGTACTGTATAGCTCTCACTGTGTGTCTTTTAGGTGACCTATCTAGGGAAAGTTACAATCCCTGGCTCTAAGTTCCTCTCAGGCTGCACCGAGTCTGCCGTCGTGGCTTTATGGGATACAAAGTGCTCGTCAATCGCCATGGATGCCTTGCTGGAGATTCGGCCCTTCCAGGTGCGTCTGCACCACTTGGATGGGCAGAGTGAGGCACCAGACTCAATGGAGACATTCCAGGTGGCACGGATTGCATACTGCACGGCGGATCATGAGGTGAGCCCGAAGGTGTTTGCGTTCATCTACCGTCAGATCAACGAGGACCTGACGTTCCAGATGGACTGCCATGCCGTGGAGTGTGAGAGTAAGCGCACTGCCAAGATGCTCGCTCACGCCATGATGGATGCCTTCACCAAGACCTTCCACTCCATGAGGACCGACGGGCGCATCCACCAATCAGGACGCGAGATTCCTGAAGACTCAAATGCAAATCCTGATGATGGCTGAGGCTGAGGGCTGAGGGGGTGGGACCTGTAGGGGGAATGTGTGATCCCATCTCTGTTTCAGTCTTTGGTGGGATAATAAAGAAAATCAAAATGTTCTCTTAGCTTACGGCTAATAAATAAATGCATTTCTGCAGCCATATTGCTCACAAATCTTGTTATTGTTCTAGAATGTTGCAATGAAAAATTGATCTAGAACATGTATTAGGACATCACAATGGGCTGTTCTCAACTGCTGCAGTAGTATATTGTTTCAGAATGTTGCTGTGGTTGTTCTACAATATTGTGATCCAGGTGTGTTCTAGAATACTGTTATAGAATACTGCATTTAGACTATTGGCGAACATTGTAATAGAGGTTCTGGAATATTGGATTAGGGCATGATCGATCATTGCTCATCTCATGGTGGAATGTGGTGTTGGATGAAACATTGTTCTTAATTATTATAAGCCTTGCTCTAGAACATCACAGTGAAAAACGTCTGTACAATATCTCAACCCTTGTTATAGAACATAAATTAAGGTACTTAATTTTTAGGTACTTGTTATAGTACCTAAATTATTTTTTAAAAAGTCAGATTGTTTTACATTATTTTTGAACAATGTTCTTGAATGCCTTGATGTAATGTTGCTTTAGAACAGTGTACACATTATTCTAGAACAATGCAAGCTTTTTATGGAGCGTCAGATATGGGGAGCGTTGTTCTAGAACTTAGCAAAGATTCTTTCCGAATGTTGCATCATGATGCACCATTTGTTTTAGAATGTGATGGAATGTTGTTGATAGAATGTTGCTAGCATGCTTCTGGTTCATCGTGATGGAACTTCGTTCCAAGGAGATGGTGGCGGACATGTATGTTAAAACATTAAGGAATATTGCAGGCATTTTTAATGCAGGCATTTTTAATGGATCATCAAACATTGTGCCATTGTTTTAGAACATTGTTATGAAACATTGTCCAGGATTTTACATCAAGGTACAGCATTTAGAGAATATTGTGATGGAATGTTGCATACACTGTTCTATGTTTACCTATGTTAGTGTTGACTAGGCCTATGGCTGCAGAGCATCGTCTTCAGTCCAGGAAACTCACTTATTTTCATGTCATGTCACTTAACTAGCTAAATACTTTGTTATACTTCAAGCTAAGTTACATTAGTTCTCAGTTTTTAGCCTAGTTAACACTGTCCCACCAGGATTTTGCGATTTTGCAAATGCAGAAATTAATGCAAAATCAAGCTAACCACAATATTTAAAGGAGCTTGCAATTTTTCAAAATTATTGCAGATTTTGTGCAAATTTGGTCCAAAACGTTTCACGTCATCTCACTGCGCATTCAGCCAAAGCCCCCTTCGATTCACGTGTGTTGAACATGAGTACAGCTAAAAGGTCTCATTTACCAACAAACATCACCGTGAAAGACACACTAAAAACAATTTCGTGCAATTCAAGTAGTTTTCTGAACCAAATACCCCCCCCCCCCCCCCCCCCCCCCACACACACACACACAAAAACCTCGTGATTGCATCACAGATTTTTAGAAAAGCCGCAACAAATTCAAGCATTTTTGGCCACAACAATCACAAAACAAAAACGCAAAATCCTGTATGGGCTGTTAATAACTTTCTGGACAACCAAAAACACATAACTGGGCCAGCTTATGTGTTTATGATTTGTTCTCCCTGTTGGATTTTATATTCAGAGTATTCTGAATATTGTGAGAATTCGTCCAGTACATGGAATGTTCTTCTGGAACATTATGTACATCTTTCTCCAACATGGTGATGAAAATTGGTATTGAATACTGTTTTAGGATAGATCAACAGAGCTTTGTACAACCCCAATTCCGAAAAAGTTGGGACAGTATGCAGAAAATGCAAAAACCAAAACAACAACAACAACAAAAACTCATTTGGAAAATTAAATTCACCCTGTACTATATTGAAAACACATTATTACCACATTATTTGATGTTTTACATTGTGAATTTAATTTATTTTTGAAAATATTCACTCTTGTTAAATCTGATGAATGTAACACACTCCAAAAAAGTGGGGACAGTCGACTGTTTACCACTGTGTAGCATCATCTTTTCTTTCAGTAACACTTATTAAGCGTTTGGGCGCTGAGTGAAGATACCAGTTGGTGAAGTTTAGCAAGTGCAATTTTCCCTCATTCATCCATTATGCATTTCTTCAGCTGCGCAGCTGTACAGGACTTTCTTGCCTTATTTTGCGCTTCATAATGCACCACACATTCTCAGTCAGAGACAGGTCAGGACTGCAGGCAGGCCATGCTAGCACCCACACGCTCTGCTTATGCAACCATGCGCTTGTAATCCGGGCAGAATGTGGTTTGGCGTTGTCCTGCTCTGGATGGCAGCATATGTTGCTCCAAAATGTGTACATATCTTTCTGCATTCATGCTGCCCTCACAGATGTGCAAGTTACCCATGCCATGGGCACTGACACGCCCCCATACCAGGACAGACGCTGGCTTTTGGACCTGATGCTGATAACAGCTTGGATGGTCCTTTTCCTCTTTAGCCTGAGAACACGATGGCTGTTTTGTCCAAAATTGTCAGATGAGACCGAGCCCAGAAAAGTCTGCGGTGTTTCTGGACAGTTTTGATGTATGACTTTTGCTTTGCATAGTAAAGCATTAACTTGCATCTGTGCATGCAGCAGCTAATGGTGTTGACTGATAAAGGTTTACCAAAGTATTCATGAGTTCATGTCGGGATATCCATTACAGACTCATGACAGTTTTTAAGACAGTGACGTCTGAGGGATCGGAGATCACGCTCATTCGGAAGTGGTTTTCGGCCTTGCCCCTTTGCACGCCGAGATTTGACTGGATTCCTTGAATCTTTTAATTATATTGTGCACTGTAGAGGGTGAAATGCCCAAAATCCAATCGATTTGTCTTTGGGTAATGTTGTTCTCAAAGTGTGGGATTATTCACTGACACATCTGTTGGCAGATTGTTGAGCCTCGGCCCATCCTTGCTCTTGAAGGACTAGGCCTTTTTTGGAGGCTCCTTATATACTATGATTAGATGATTGCCTCACCTGTTTCACATCACCTTCTTATTTCAACTTGTCACATCACTAAATTAGGGTCCTAAATTGCCCCTGTCCAAGCTTTTTTGGAACGTGTTGCTTGCATCACTTTCAAAATAAACGTTTATCTTCAAAAAACTATGCAGTTGATTAGGTAAAACATCAAATAACTTGTCTTTACATGTTTTTTGTTTAAATACAAGTCAAAGTACATTTACAAATCACGCCACTTTGTTTTTATTAGCATTTTCCATACTGTCCCAACTTTTTCGGAAATAGGGTTGTATATTGGGAACGTTGTGACTGAACGTTCTGGAACATTGTTTAATCACATCCCGATATGCTGCATTAGATGTGTTTTTAGATGTTCAAGCATTATTCTAGAAGAACGATGAAACGATTCTGTAGTACATAGATGGAACATTGTTGTGGGACTTTTGTTTATCAGATGAATGGTGCGATGGAATGTTGTTGCATAATGTTATTGGACAGTAGAATTTTCAGAATGATCCCATACCTTGTTCTGAAACATTGTCGAAAGCTTGTTTGAGATTGTTAGCTTGCTTTAGAATACAATTGTGCTGGGATGTTCTAGAGCGTTGTACAGTGTGTTCTACAGTGTCACGATAAAACGTGATAAAATGCCAAGAGGAACGTTGTTTTATAACGTTGTGAAGAAATATATTTTTCTAGTACTGCGAATGTTGCGTACTGCAGACATTCTTCTAAAAAAGAATGGAAAGAATGTTGGTCTAGAATGACAATGCATTCTTGGAAATTCTTGGACATTGTGAAGGAATATAGTTGAGGAAACAATAGCTCCTCCATATATAGAAAGCCGCTGTGTGTTACAGTAACTGTACTGTATGAGCTGGTGGGCTTTCCTGTCTTGCATTCTCCTTAGCCAGTAAGAATCTCTGGAATTTATTCCCTCTTTCACACAGTGTTCCCTGAGTAGCCGAAGTTCTTACCCAATGTGTTTTTAAAAAATGTTTTTAACAGTCAGATATGTGTGTGTGAGAGAGAGTGTGTATTTGTTTATGTGAGGGAGAGACAGAATAATAAATCTTTACAGAACAGGTTTTTGACAACAGTATTAGGTTATGCTTTGTGTTGTGTTTTGTGCGTGTGTGTGTGTGTGTGTGTGTGTGTGTGTGTGTGTGTGTGTGTGTGTGTGTGTGTGTGTGTGTGTGTGTTTTTGTAGTTTAAAGTGAGTGACAGTTTTTTTTTCTTCTCAGTCACATTAATCGCTATGTGTAAATACTGTTTCTCCACTATGCTGTGTTCAATCGTAAAAGCTTTTGTTGTTTTATTCTCTCTGCTTTGACCTGCCTGGCTGCATCCCAAACGCAAGTGCAAGTGTATGATACATGTGTCTTTATTATGAATCATTCTTGCAAGAACTGTTGTTTGGGAAGAATTACACAAAGCCTGGTACTTAATGGGCTAATTTTTGATCTACTTTAATCAGCACACAAGATATATATGAGCTACAGCTTACGCACTGCATCCACTGTGAGTCACACTGTATGAACAACACAATGAACAAGTTTGTGAGTTCCAGCCTTAGAGATGACTGAGGTTCTTCTTGAGAACACTAGACTTGAGCTCTAGCATTTGGGATGAAGCCGTAGCATGAGAGAGGATCCAGTTCCTGTCTCTTTTTGAGCAGGGAACGTTTGATATCATGCTGCACACTTTTTGTTTTACGGTACTTGTTGATTGATTCACGTGATTTGTGGATATATTTTCCTGTACAGTTGGATGTGGAATATGTTCACACACACACACACACACACACACACACACACACACACACACACACACACACACCCACCCACACAGACACACTGCTCTAAATGAAAAAAAAAAAACCCAACAGATCAGAAACCGAGAGAAGAAGACATCTATATATAAATATGAATATAAATTTATCTATACAGTGTATTCATGAAGCCTTTGTTTATACAGATGTATCAGTTCTCTATTATTCCAGTCAAACGTTTATAGACGTTTTTTGTTTAATCACATGAAGTCAGTATTGTGAAGAATGAGTGTGCTGTTGTTTTCTGTGAATGTTCTCAGTTTCTGCCATAGCAGCTTTAAATGTCTGGTGTGAATTTCTATCAAATAAAAGTCCTCACCTAGAAACTCCTTACCTGCACAGGATAAGGTGTGTGTTGTGTTTCAGAAGGCTGTGTCAGTATGCTTCAAAAAGGTTTTGTTTGCATGATGGAATATTCATTCATTCATTTTCAGTAACCACTTTATCCTGAGGGGACGCTGGATGCAAGGCAGAACGTAGGATGTTTATCCTCATATGGCACCATGTACAGTACACCAGAGTTTCCTTTAGCTGGTAAATACCGGTTTTTGACCGTTAAGCATTCAAACTGTCCGATAAAATTAAATATTGTTGGACACAAACTATTAACACGAAGAAGACATACGTTAGACAAAGTACGTTCGTAATTGCACACCTAAATAAGATCTCTATCTGTGCAAAATCTGTTTTTCCATGTTTCTCCTGTAACGTGTACTCCTCTGATTTGCTCGCATTATAAACCCACCTTCAGTAGTGTGGGAAAATATAAGATTTTTCTTATTTTAATATTTCTCTGTCAATGAAAATATATGAGGCAAACTGCAGTTTAATGTTTTGCTGCACCCTGTTTTTGTTTTGAACAACTGCCGTTTGTTATTTTGAATCATGTGGAAAAGAAAATATATGAAATAAACTTTTATCTTTCATTTGACTTGACTGTTTTGTTGTTGTTATTATTATGTCGCTGTAACACTTCTGGGTTGGGTCAGGAATGAGGAGGCGGGAGGGTGAGGATAACTCAAAAGGGCCTTTCATTTTCTCTATTTTTACTTTCGATTTTCAGTAGACTCCTTCAACCACACATACATACACATGTCTTTGTGCTGGTCGTCTCTCTCTCTCTCCCTCCCTCTCTTTCACTGGAGGCACTGAAAGCACAAACGGACATACAAGTAAACTCGGGCTAACAGCTTGAACACGCCCCCGCCACCACAATCCCATATACTATGCATAGTCCAAAACGTTACAGTGCAAAATAAACACTGAAATGATATGACTGGATTTTTTCCCCAGTTTGTCCCACAAACTTTATAATTCCCAGACACGTTGGCTTGCACCAAAATTTCTTAGCAGAAACTCTGAACTACATGCTCATTCGTACTCTCATTCACACATAAGGGCAATTTAGCCTAGCTAATCCACTAGCACAGGGGTGTCCCAAATCTGGCCCAAGCGCCAAATGCGGCCCTTTTTGTCTTAGAATAGGTGGCTTGATGACCAACACATTGCAATATTTGTTTTCACCTGACCATGGAAGCAGACTGTGTCAACACAATAAACCAAAATGCAAGAGTCTTTTTTCTCTTACTACACTTTAGATGAGACATTTCTGTTTCCGGTACTGCATGGTGCATAGCCTATGCGGCGGTCAACAGAAGAACGAACAACTCAAACCTGAAGACTTGAGAACTGAACGAATCATTTCTGTTTCCTGTAGAAAACCTATGGGGATGTTGCTGCGCATGGGCGGTCAAATATGAACAAACCATTCTCTGAGAGAACTCGTCGTTCCTGAGTCATATTAAAGATTCGTACAAAATGAACGAATCGTTCATGAACGACACATCACTACTGGAAACCACTAAGCCACTTAATTCACTAAGCACGAATTCATGAAATGTATTTACTGAGTCCCTAGTCCTTAGTGGGTCCACTAGTCTTTAAAGTGGATTTTTGCAAGTATTAAAAATGACAAGTTAATTTATGATTGTTAGTTTGTCCAATTACTTTTGGTCCCTGAAATGGGAAGAATCGCATATAAAAAGTGTTGTAATTCCTACACCTTTCACCTAATCTATATGTAAATTACCCTCAAGTTAAAGCTGATTATATGATTTCAGTTACAGTATACTGTGGTAGACATAGAGTGATGCTTGAAAGATTGTGAACTCTTTTATAGAATAATAGAATCTATGTTTCTGAATATATATAAGTCCTAAAATAGACAAAGAGAACCCAATTAAACAAATGAGACAAAAATACTATACTTGGTCATTTATTTCTTGAGGTAAATGATCCAATATTGCATATCTGTAAGGGGCAAAAACATGTGAATTTAGGATTAGCTGTTACTTCGACAAGCAGGTGTGAGTGTGCACGCTGTTTTATTTAAAGAACAGGGATCTATCAGAGTCTGATCTTCACAACATGTTTATGGAAGTGTATCATGGCAACACCTCAGAAAAAGAGTTGTTGATGCTCATCAAGCTGGAAAAGTTTACAAAACCATCTCTAAAGCATTTAGACTCCATCTCTCCACAGATTGTGTACAAATGGAGGAAATTCAAGACCCTTGTTACCCTCCCCAGGAGTGGAGACCAAAAAAGATCACTCCAAGAGCAAGATGTGTAATAGTCTCTGAGGTCACAAAGGATTGGATTGGATTGTATTGGAAGTATTGCACAACATTAAAGGAAGATGTTGTGGAAAACAGTACCAAAGTATATACTGAGCCATTACAGTGGCATTCTTAAATGACCTACATTGGCTTTCTTTCTTTCACCCCCCCATATTTAATATTTCTTTGTTGACGCCATTAATATGAAGCAACTGGGTTTCACAAAGTTTCATTACATATATTTAACTGAAATACACAAGCTATTTAAAGTTAACAATGTAATCCATATATAAAATTAGTTACTCTTCTTATGTGGACATTTACACACAGTCAGGAGCATGAATGTTTTTCATGAATAATATTCATAAATATCTAAATACCTGCGGCACTTGGCATGCATCCATGCTGATATTCAGTACAAGAGCACTCTTGCTCATGTGATATTGCTTAAATGTTTTCTTCTGGCATATAACAATATAATATTGTTTGAACATTACGACTAATCATATGTTCTGGAATGTTGCAATGGTATTCTGTGTGTTAGAATATTGAGATGGAATGATTTCTTTTCTGGATCATTTCTGTTTTAGAACATCACAGAGATGGACTGTTTGTTCTGGTGAAGAATGGTGACGATGAAAGGTTCATTTTAAAATGCTGAGGTGATGGAATGTTTGTTCTGGTACATTGTGACAGTGTAATATTTCTTCTGTAATGTCATACTGGATTGTTGTTTTGTAAAACATCTCACTGATGTAATGTTATTTGTTCTAGGTCTTTGTAGTATGTAAATGTTATTGAATGTTGACTGAACATTATGATAAAAGTGTTATATGACATCTCAAAATAATTGTTGTCTGCTATAATATCACATGATGTTTCATTTTAGCAAGATTATTTCTAGAATTTGATCATATTGTGGTATTATGCTGTTAACAAGATAGCATCATAATATGCCACCTTAAAGTAAATGTGTGTTCCTGTGAGCCAAGGGGCTTCATAAGCTGGATACATGACAGTACATTCATCAATAGCCTGATTTGTGGTTTAAATGGACATTGGAGTAAAGTCCTCACATCATGCATTGGTGCCTGCTGTCCATTAAAGCAGCCTTCTCGTTACAATCAGTGCCACATGTGAACACAGCCTTGACTGTAATGCTGTGTGGACTGATTGTTATTCAGGAACCATGTGACATAATTACACAAAAATTTATAAGTACTGTCTGAGTACTGAACTGGCCACAGTGGTGCTTAAAAACACGTCCCAAACAATCAGGTGCAGTAGACGTTTACATTGTGATCCTCTTGCCTGCAGCACTACATTTATTCATTTACTGTATACTGTGTATATATATATATATATATATATATATATATATATATATATATATATATATATATATATATATATAGACCATAAGAATGCATGTTTATACACTTATACAGTACCCCCCCCCCCCCCACCCCCCCAATGCTGTGGTTGTGTCTGAAAGTATGTGTTGGCCATATTGTCTACAGATGCTGTGAAGGAATGTTGCTGATATTTGAGGTCACTTCCTGTTGTGCAGATTGAGTAAAAATAGAAACCATATTTCAAATGCACACACACATTGCATTTAGCAGACTAAAACTTTTTTTTTATATGAACATAGGTCAGTATTTATAAGTTGATCAATTTAAAAGAATTCTAAAATGATATCAAATTCAGTATATATACTCTAATCTTATCTTACAACATGAAAACTATAGCAACTTATCAAGCTAGACATTTAATTACTACAATTACCACAGCAAATGGGCAGTGATAGCGCAATGTTTAAAGTATTGGGCTACTGATTGGAACTGGACTACTGGAATTGGTATTGGGCTACTGATACAGGCTGCCACTGCTGCAATTGGATAGCGTCCATTGGTAAATGTAGTGTAAATGTTTTGGACCCTACAGGAAACAACAATCCCATTGTCAATGTAAGTGTGAATTATTACATAATGGAGATGAAGGCTGCTACAAGTGCAGACTTCTTTTTATTAAAATTGAAAATGGACACAACAATAAAATATGAGGCAAAACAAGAAACAACGATGCAAGGGAACAAGATATACATTATCTGAGCATCAGAGAGCAACAGACAACAACAACCACAAATGACAAATGCTAGATGATGAGTAAGGTGGAAGATGTGAATTTCTGCTCATTAACAAAAAATGTGACATAATCCAGTGAGATGAATTGGCTGAGAGGAAACGTAGTCCATTGTCAATAACCCTGACATGAATACGCATTCTAGAAGTAGTTACTTATTTTTTTTAGGTCCACTCAAAACTATGCCAGAATCCACAGAGGATTGCTTTGTAAGAATTAAGTGCTGGTTTCAGTCAGAAGTGAGTGTAATTTCCCAGTGCATTACATTTAACTTTCATTAGTACACTGCAATTGTGCCACATTGAAATATATTCCCTGTCCATGTTACACAGTAGCTCTAAGATGTACTTGGGGATGTTGCTGTAATAGGAAATGAGAAGAAGGAAAGCATCATTAAACACATTAAAAGCAATCCCCTGCTGATTATTTTTCAGTCAACTGACATAAGAGCAATGCAATCAATGAAAGTTTTGTTTTTCACTGTGCCGCATTATTCTAGTGTCACAAATCACAAATAAAAAAGCAACACCACCGGGGTATGTGTACCTGCTTTTCTGTCTGTCACAGAATTGTCTCCATACATTATTGCCCCCACTATTAACCTTGCAACTTCACCAGGCACTTGGATCGTTCTTTTTTTTTTTTTTTTTTTTACAAAGTGCAAGATTGATGAACCAAATGAATGCAGGAAATGGTTGGTAACCATTTGCATATGCATTGTTAAAACTACTTTAAGTACTTTGGACTGGTGGAAAATTGAATTCCTCTGAACTGAAAGCTTCAAGAAACTGCATCCTCAGAATAGTGCCTCAAATCCTCATTCAAATATACATGCATGTTAAATTTCAGTCGAAATACTAATAACCTCTTGTGAATGTTTAAATAAATGTTGCTTTTATTTTAGGACCAATAAAAGAAAACATTGTGAGAAATTACACGTAGAGTTTTGAGAATAAACTGAGTGTCATGAGAGATTGATGAAAAACTGAATTGGAGTGTTATAGTAGTCGCGCTTGTATTTCCAACCACCAGGTGGCATTAGAGACCCATCCAATCTGTCACACATCATCTCATTTGGTCTGTGTTATTTTGGGGGTGTGTTATTAGGTCAGAGATTTGTGTGCCAGTAATATTTAAACACACCTGAAAATGACACAAAGCTTAATGCATGTTCATGGATGCAACTACCATTTTATTGCATTGTTTGCTGCCTTTCTTTCCTTGTTGTCCTTTTTTTTTCTTTCTTTCTTTTAGAATAATAAAACTCCATTATTTGCCATTGTATTTTTTTTTTTAAACCTTTGATATTATTGCTACTTATGTAAGCTATTATGTTACCCTTATGACTCTACTATATAGCTAAATCACATGCTTTGCTATTAGGTTTATATAATCATATCAATCCCCTGAGGGTCAAATTAATCCCCAAAAGTGTTACATAAATTAGAATTTAATCAAAATTATTCTAGAGCAATCTGAACACTCATTAAGAGCTGGAACACTTTCATTGAATAATGGAGATTATGTATAAAAATGATACATTATAATACTGCCATTTATCAAGTGACTCAAATAAAATTGTATCGAGAAAGAAGCTTCTGTATAATTAACAGACTCCCCCCCCCCCCACGGTTTTATTGGTAGTAATTAGACTATAATGAACAAACAGAGAAAATGTGGAAATTGGTACATAGTATGGTTTATTTGGCTGAGCTGCAACAAAAGGATCCCTATTTTAACACTATACTATGTAGTTGTGACTCTAAAGGCCACAAGAGATTTTTATTATTTTTTAAAATTTATTTATTTATTTTTTAAAGAAAATCGGTATCCATAGCTTAGTTTGCAAGGTTTGTAATTGGTTTCCTCATTTTAACAATCTGTACCCAAAGGAAGAATACAAAAATGCCTGAAATAATAAGATACAGGACCATTAACATTATGTAATTAAACAAATCTCGAAGAAGAAAAAAAAAAAAAAGACGTGCTGTGGCTATAAGGATGTAACGGGGTCACCTTGCCATGCTTTGGTATTGTTGTACTTCAGTAGTCTTATGTATAAAGCTGGGATTGAATTGCACTGCTGAAGATTGAATACTGATCTCTACATCAAGGACTGCTCTGCTCTGTCTGTCTGTCTATTTTCCACATCTGACAGTCTCTCTCTCTAACTTTTTTATTATTATCTATGGCTTTCCTTGCACCTGTCCAGCCTCTCTCTTTCTGTCTTCCTCACCGGTGTCTGAATGATTTTTATCTCTAGCTCAGTTTGAGCTTTTTAGATGGTTTTATCAGATCAGATGTAAAAAGGTATGTGTGTGTGTGTGTGTGTGTGTGTGTGTGTGTGTGTGCGTGTGTGCACCTGTTCCCTGATCTTTAATCCCCTCTGAACAGCAAAACATAAGGATGAAGAACAGAATGTGATGTCAGTAAGCATCACACTGAGGATCAGACTTCATACACCATGTTCAGGTCAAAATATTGGAATTGTCCAACATTAACGTGTATGTATGCTGTTCCTTATTTAGGTTTTAAACAGGGGGCTCTAAAATGGTGTAATAATCTTGTATTTGTAACATTTGTAAACATAATCTAAATGATATGCATATGGTAGTAAATCTATCTGAGCTTCATGCTTCATGACTACACTGTAGTCTCATGGCCATGGACCTTTTGTTTTGTTTGGGTTAAGCAATCCTGGTATTGGCTGAACAAAGCTGGAGTATGGGCTAAAATTTACCTGAAATCACACAATATTGTAGGTTAAAACTGCAAGTGTAAATCAACATGCTTAACAAGCATTAACAGCACACTTTCATCAACATATTCTCTACAATGTACCCTGCTAGCAGTGCCACCATATCATCTAGTTGTTACATTGCATGCTCATGCATTTTTTTGTTTGAGAAGGATAGCCTGTCCAAAAGTACTGGAACAGCCAGGTCAGTTATATTGTTATGCTTTTGTTATACAGTGAAGACAGTTAAGATTGAGATCCAAAGGTGAATAGATCCGAATTTCATCTAGATATGTTAAACAAAACTTAGAACATGGCACCTTTGTTGGCAGACCACCCAATTTTTAGTTGGGCAAAAGTATAGGAACAGACAGTCTTAAAGTAAATTAAAGTATAGTGCTGTGAAAAAGTGATTTCTTCTGTTTTTGTGTATATCTCATACTAAATAGTTTTAAATCTCCAATAAGATGCAACATCGAACAAAGGCAATCTGCGTAAACACAAAATTGCAGTTTTTATTTTTAATTTTTTAATGAAGCAAAATAAGTTATCCAACTCCTATCACCCATGTGAAAAACTAATTGCCCCCTTAAGCTTAAAATCTGTTTGTGCCACCTTTAGCAGCAATAACTGAAACCAAATGCTTCTGATAACTGGAGATCAGTCTTTCACTTACTTCTAGTACTTACTCCTTTGCTTTGGATCATTGTCTTGCTGCATAATCCAGTTGCACTTGAGTTTCAACTTACTGACTGAAGACCGTACATTCTTCTTTAGGATTTTCTGGTAAAGAGCAGAATTCATGTTTCCCTCAATTATTGCAAGTTGCCCAGACCCTGAAGCAGCAAAGCATCCCCACATAATCACACTTCCACGACCATGCTTGGCCGTAGGTATTATGTTCTTTTAGTGGAATTCTGTGTTTGGTTTATGACAGATGTAATGGGACCCCTGTCTTCCAAAGAGTTCCACTTTCGACTCATCAGGCAACAGAACATTCTCCCAAAAGGTTTGAGGATCGCCAAGGTGTGTTTTTGCAAAATTCAGGCAAGCCTTAATGTTCTTCTGGGTTAGCAGTGGTTTTCACCTCGCCACTCTTCCATGGATGCCACTTTTGCCCAGTGTCTTTCTGATAGTGGAGTCAGTGACCTTTACTGATGCAAGAGAGGCCTGTAGGTCCTTTGATGTTGTCCTTGGCTCTTTTGTGACTTCCTGGATGAGTAGTTGTTGTGCTCTTGGAGGAATTTTGGAAGGTCGGCCACTTCTGGGAAGGTTCACTACTGTGCCAAGTTTTTCCATTTGGAGATAATGGCTCTCACTGTGGTCCTTTGGAGTCCCAGAGCCTTTGAAATAGCTTTGTAACCCTTCCCAGACTGATGTATTTCAATCACCTTCTTCCTCATAATTTCTGGAATTTCTTTCAACTCTGTCATAGTGTATTACTTGGTAAGACCTTTTAACCAACCTCATGCTGTTGAAAAAGCCTATTATGAATGCAGTTTCATAGATTTGGGGAATTAGTAACTATGGGGGTAAATACAGTTTCACACAGGCCCAGTTGGTATCGGATAAATTTTGCTTCAATAAATAACATTATCATTTAAAAACTGTATTTTGTGTTTACTCATGTTGCTTTTGTTTTATCTTAGATTTTGTTTTAATTTCTGAAACAATTTAGTACTTTTTTAAAATACTTTTTTTCACAGCACTGTAAAAACACTAAATATTTGGTTGCATATCCCTTGCTTGAAAAAACTGCATCCAACCCGATAACATCCCAAAACTATTGCATTCTTCTTTTATGATGCTTTTCCAGGCTTTACTGCAGCTTCTTTCAGTTGTTGTTTGTTTGTTTTGGGGGGGGTTCTCCCTTCAGTCTCCTTCAGGAGGTGAAATACATGCTCAACTGGGTTAACTAGTGATTGACCCTCCCCCCAATGAAGTTCCCCCTAATTAATTTGGATGCATTTCTCTGTAAACTGGAAGAAATATTTTTCTGTAGATGTCATTCTGAATTCATTCTGCTGCTACCACTGTGAGTTAAATCATCAACAGATTAGTGAGCCTGTTCCCAAGCCCTGACACTGCTTCCACCATGCTTGACTGATGATATTCTATTTTGGATCATGAACAGATCCTTTCTTTCTCCACACTTTGCCCTTTCCACCACAATGGCAGAGGTTAATCTTGGTTTCAGAACTTCTGTAGCTCATCCCTGTATTTCTTTGAGAATTATAATCTGGCTTCCCAAATTTTACTGCTCACGAGTAATTTGCATCCTGTGGAATGGCCTCTATATTTCTGCTCTCAAAGTCTTCTTTGAATTGTGCATTAATTGATAACTTCACCCCTGCCTTGGGAGGTAGTTGGTGATGTCACTGACTACTGCTTTTGGGCTTTTCTGCAGTGTTTTTTGACATCAAATGCTGTTATGTTCCTTAGCCGACCTGTTCCATGTGTGGTTGTTAGTACACCAGTAGTTTCCTTCTTTTTCAGGACAATTTAAATGGTTGGGTTGGCTATTCCCAATGCTTGTGCCATGGCCTTGATAGATTTTCCCTCTTTTCTGAGTTTCAAAATGGCTTGCTTTTCTCCCTTAGACAGTTCCCTGGCCTTCATGTTGGTTTATCCTTTTTAACAACAAATGCAGTTGTCACAGGTAAAACCTAGGGCTCAATCCAAGAGTAGACATTCACAGATATTAGTTGTTTAAACAATCAATCTAACAGGGCACACCTGGGCAGCAAGAAACACCTATCTGTCACATGTTCAAAGATTTTTGATCACTTGAAAAATGGGGGGAGGGGGGGTTAAACAAAAGGTGCCATGTTCTAAGTTGTTTAACACATATAGATGTAAATATCAGGAAATGAAAGATGAAATTCTAATCTATCATCTCATATTTGTCTTTTGATCTCAAACACAAATGTCTTCAGTGTATAGCAAAAACAAAAGAACTGGCCTTGCCCTTCCAATACCTTTCAAGGGGACTGTATATATACTTTGAAAAATGGGAACTGTGAACATCAAGGGACATTTCTTACATTGCTGTCACCTCCTTGTAAGTGCATGATCCGACACAACATGCATTACTTATAAGCCCAGCTGTCTACTTCAGTCCTGCTCTGTACACACAATATCCAATATCTATTCTCTTTACACACACACACACACACACACACACACACACACACACACACACACACACACACACACACACACACACACACAGAGTCATGCTTGTACTATTTGTCCTTGGAACATTATTTGTACTTCAGATTCTGAATTGAAGTGTGTTAATAAATCATAGCAGCCAACAACCAATGCCAATCCATATAAGCAGCTAGCCCATAGCATCAGAAAGAAGTGAAAGAAATAGAGCTGCTCATAAATACTAATGCATTGCTCATGTTATATAATTTAACGCACAAGCATAATCTGTTTTTGAGTACCTAATGCCCTGTTCACCTTCAGAACATAGTGTGATGCAAACATATGTGCAGATTCCCAGCCCCTGAGATCACACCTGTCCTGATGTTGAGATTAGAAAACTTTATGCACTAATAATCTAATACTAATGAATCTGATAACAAGAATTTAGCATATGTGGCTCCCAACCATAAATCATAAAGTCGGGTGTAATATCCTTTGTTCCCAGCGTGACAGGCATTTCTGGGCAAACAAGGACATAGCTTATGTTGATCAGCCAAGAACAATCTTGTTTATGTGACACCACTACTACATTTAACACACTGCTTAGCATGCATTTTATTTACACAGTATAAAAGCATAATGTTAGCTAGTTTCCAAGCAAACCTACATAACCTCAGATAGCTACTGCAAGAAAAGTAACATTTATGTAACAGCACTGTTATTTCATCATGATTCTTCATCTTCTCACCTTTTCTGTGATGATTCCATGGCTCAATTTATAAACAAATGACTGTATACATAAGTGGACAAAATGGTGTCATTTAAAAAAATAAAATAAAATAAAAAATACTGAGTCTGTACAGTAGAGATCTTGCGGCTGCAAGAGCATATGCAGTAATTACGGCCGGTTGGACAAGGAGTCTGTCTCTTGCTGCTCATACTAGTGATGGACACAGTAATTGTTCATGTTGAGAGCACACATGCTGTGAAATATTACCTGAAGTGCAACTACATCGGATATCTCAAAGTACAAGTATAGCATTATTAATCAATATGTAAAATGATAAATTGTAGTTGTATAATTTTCACAAATATATTTGATTTTACTCTTGTCATTAAACAGATTTAGAATTTTGAGTCATGACTGACTGAGCCACCATTTGCTAGCAAGCTGACATTGTCCATCATTTTGATCAAAGTAATATAAGTATCTAATATAAAGTATCCATTGAAAATATACTGGTAAACAGCAGTCAACATTTACACTCAACACAAGCTATTAAAAAAAAATCACTACTCTGCATGATTTCCGTCTAGCTCTGACACATCTGTTACCCATCTGAATGGAGAAGGAGTGACTGGCTAACCTTGCCAAGCTACTTCATATGTTAATTATTTAAGGTTGTTCAGTCAATAATTTAATAATAATTGAATAATTTAGCTCATATTAGATACCTTGGTTTGTACAATAACTTCATTCACTCACATTGGTTTGCTAGATTTAATTTCAGTACAATTAGCTACACATCAAAATAAGCAACTTTCCAGAAAAACTGTAAAGCTGAGGGTCTGTTAGAACAAGACACGGCTTTGCTACAGAACACTCAAAGCTGAAGTTCGCTGGGCTGTAGTCTCAGCAAGAGCTTCAGGTCCATGTTGGAAATGAGGCTCGACTGTCATTTCTAGCCCAACCCAAAAACTGTCAATCACCTCATCCACCACGCCCTTTCATTTATCATCAAATGACTCCTTTAAAACAGATTTTTCATAAGGATTAATACTGGGGGGATATTAAGGTGAACTGAACTAAAATGACAGAACTCTATTCCAGAAGACATTTGTGGAGAACTAACTTAAAATGAATTAAATTTAGATCTTTTCGTATTCAGTAAAATATGGATATGGGTGGGGTTAAAAAATCTACTGCTGCTAGCCACTAGAGAGCCTCAGAGGCATTTTGCTTTTACTTTTGTGCCAATGTTACAATGTTCACTCATAATCTACAGTTATTGGTACAGACTCGGTTCAAAGTTGTTTTGTAGCTAATTTCAGAGAAAGCTGCACTGTAGATTTTCTCCCCTATATTTAAGATTAAGGTGTGAAATACACAGAAAGAATTTAGAAAATTTTTAATTGTCTTAATGCTCTATGGAGTTCCTTATTTTGATAAGCCACTAGAGGTGGGTAGTGACGTTCTCCATTTACTTCGTTACATTCTCACGATATGCTGCAGTGGTCTGAATGCATCTGCAACAACCGCTCACTTTTTTTGTTTAGTGGCTCAGTGCTGGAAGATAATGGCCGTAGATGGAGAAGAAATGAGCGTGTCAACGGAGGCAGGACACAGGCACACTAACACACAAACACTCACTCTCTCTACACACAATTTCTCTTCTGTTCTGTTCCATTGTCTGTCTTTTTTGTTCTCGGTTGTCTTGTTTATATACAGATGCTGACAAGTTTGTTTTGTTAACATGTTGTGAAATAAAAGTCAATCAACCGTTGGGAAAATGTTTGTTTTTTTGGTATGTGTGTGAGATTTTGTGTTGAAAATGATGGGTTCTGTGTTATTGTACCCCTCACAGGATTGGGGTATGCTGCTTCATCTTGAACCCAGGTTTTATATCATATAAACAGAGCAGACAGTCTTTCAGGGAGAGGTGTGTCTTACAATTCTCTGTGTAGTCTGAGATTCATGATTTTCCCTTCATTGTAATCAGATCCGAAGTAGCTAGTAACTTGCTACTTGAGTAGTCTTCTCATTGGATACTTTATTTCTTACTCAAGTCATTAACAGCATCATTACTTTTACTATTACTTGAGTAATTATTTGTAGAAGGAGTTTTGCTTGTACTTGAGTCAAATTTTTGTCTACTCTACCCACCTCTGTAAGCCAGCTTGTTTACTGTCATTGGTGTCTCACCCTCATTATTTTTTTAGAGCTGCCACATACTACAGTTGATCATTTTATCCTGTATAAAGAAGAGCCTGTTAAATTTAAAAAGGTCAAATTAGCCATCAATCCAAATAGATGCAAGTGCTATGGAGGAGGTTTGACTGTTTTCCCAAAAAGTTGAACAATGCAGTAGAAGGCCATGACATGGCTTTTAGGTCATGTATTCTGGGCCCTTTTAATCATGAACATTAGTGACTTACACTGGCAAGGGTTTCAGAACTCCTAGAATTATATACAATCAGGGATGGAGTCCACATCAGCATATGTTCTTACATATGACATTAATGTAATTAATCATTAACAGCAAAAATTTAATTAATCATTAACAGTATCATTACTTTTACTGTTACTTGAGTAATTATTTGTAGAAGGAGTTTTACTTGTACTTGAGTCAAATTTTTGTCTACTCTACCCACCTCTGTAAGCCAGCTTGTTTACTGTCATTGGTGTCTCACCCTCATTATTTTTTTTAGAGCTGCCACATACTACAATTGATCATTTTATCCTGTATAAAGAAGAGCCTGTTAAATTTAAAAAGGTCAAATTAGCCATCAATCCAAATAGATGCAAGTGCTATGGAGGAGGTTTGACTGTTTTCCCAAAAAGTTGAACAATGCAGAAGAAGGCCATGACATGGCTTTTAGGTCATGCATTCTGGGCCCTTTTAATCATGAACATTAGTGATTTACACTGGTAAGTGTTTCAGAACTCCTAGAATTATATACAATCAGGGATGGAGTCCACATCAGCATATGTTCTTAGTTGAGACTGATTATTTTGGATTTTTGTGGACCCAAGTGGATCAGTACAACCAAGAGTCTCAGGATAAATACACAGAATGATATGCAATAGATTGAATTTCTGGGCTGGTTCTTTCTAGCCCACACTGTTCACACAGCCTATCAATGACAGTGACATGATTACACAGAGTGAAACACCTCCTAGATTTCATCTCCTTTTGAGCTAATTATTCAAAGTCTCTGAAACATTCAGAACATGTTTTCAGGAAGGGGTGTTTAAAATGTACAATGGCAGGTGTAATTCATATAAACAAGGTCGATTACTTGATTGAGCAACTTTTTTACAAAATAATGTTGGACGAGAAATTTAATATAAAAGGATTATGCAAAAATTTAAGTTTAAGTTACACAAAAATCACAAGATTTGTATTTCTTGGTTAAAAAAAAAAAAAAAAAAAAAAGTAACAGTAAGCATAGCCAAAAAGACACTTTTCTCTTTCCCATGCTTGCTGTCTAGAAGAGACACAACATAGACCCAGCAAGGTAATAAGGCTTGATACACCAAATTAACAAAAAAAAAAAAAAAAAAAAAAAAAGGCAGATAACTAGATAAAATTTGGAAGCACAAATGCAGCACAAGTCATATTGGAAATAACGTTAAACTGTCAGTGTTGGGCAAAGCTACAGTAATATTGCCTGTCAGGTTGATGAAGGTCACCATATCTTCATACAGAGACACAGCAAACTCATTAAAAAGAACAGGCACTCGCTGTCAAGAATAGCAGACTATATTAAATTTTACTAGTTCTACATGGGTCAAATGAATCTGCTGCATCATTACACTGGAGCATGCTTCTTGATTTGGTCAATCAGTTCTTTTTCTTAGGTAGCCGTTTAGTTGATCACTTTTTCAACACAAGTACAGTAGCTGTCAAAAACCAGCCAGAATTAGCTACTCGACTGTGTGCTCCATGTTTATGGACAGAAAATAACTGATGAAATATCGAAAGCACCATTTATGGCTGTGCAAGCAGATGAGATGAGAGACGTGTGGCTTGTGTTAGCGAGTGTGTAATTGTCCTAATGTACATTACTGGAGAGACAGTTGTGAAGAGCTTTATTTGCTTTGCCAAGCTAGCAGATAGAACCAGTGAGGGACTTGTGTAGCTCCTGACAGAGAAGCTAACACCATATAAGTTCGGGCATAAACTCATCACACAAACCTATGATTGAGCAGTGGTAATGAATAAGTCATCGTCCATGTTACAGGTCAGATTAAGATAAATGTTCCCTTATGTTTACTTTGTGGACTGCTAAGCCCATCAGTCAAATTCCATTATGCAGCAGGTATGTTCATTTCTAAAACCCATCAAACATCTAAGCTTTTCATATTTTTTCTTGAAGTCTTGATGGAGGATTCCAGCATCAGGGCAAACAAGATAGAACGCTGTACTGCTAACATCCAGCCATTTTCCATACTGCTTATCCTACACAGGGTCATGGGGAGCCTATCCCAGGGGACTCAGGGCACAAGGCAGGGGACACCCTGGGTACACTTAAAAGGATCATATATTTTCTTTAGAACAATATGAGACAGGAGACACTGAACCCATTTGCTATACTATCTACTGAAAGAGACTTCATCCAAAATAATAACGAGATGATTATTATATTGTTTGTATCACAAAAAAGCTGTTCATACGGGTAAGGTAAGCTGATGCTTTCTATCTTTTCATTATGCTATACTCTATCCATATGTGGCCAGGCATCACAACAGACATATGCTCATTTGCCACAATCGAGATTTTTCCATCAAGTTTTCCATCAATTCAAGACCTTCATTATTAGTTTTATTAATAATTGCATTATAAGTAGTAGTTTACATATAGTTACATAACATAGTTACATAACATTACAGTTGCAGAATACTTAGAATACGTACTGCAGGGTACTTAGACTTGCTGGCGACTTTGCACTTTATGCGATCATTGTGACAGAACCACTCATTCAAGCTTTTTGAGTAGGCCTACTTCAACAGGGGAAAGTTCAGCTTATTTTTTCATTTAAATTTTTGTGAAATTTTTTATTAAAGACATCTTAGAAACCTTAGAAAATAGCAAAGTGAACATGTCTAAATTGCGAGTTTTATCTTTTTTAAAATTTTATTTACAGATGTTTTTCATTTTATTGTTTACACTTGAGATATATTTGGAACAATATTACTTTAAATTGCACAATATTATTCTGAATTTGATTAAACTTGCAAAAGAAATACCACCTCATGACAACTTTTCTGGTTATACAAGTGGACACACTTCACCAACAAATTAGCGTTCACCTTAATATCGGCGGACGTAGCTCTGTGGCAGGATGCGAGCTAGCACCTCTCTGTGTGTCTGCGTGCCATGCTTGCCCATAATTGCCCTCTCTTCATCATGATGCAAATGTGTATTAATGCAGAAGTATAAACCAGGCCAGGAATACAGAGAAGTGGCTTTGGTATAAGTCTGTGAATGGCCTTGCCCAGCCATGGCCTGAAGCTTTGAGGAGATCTGAAAATAGCAGTGCAGATACTCCCCATCCAAACCTGAAACGTTCTGCAGTGAGGACTGTGATAGTTAAACAAACAAACAAACAAACAAACAAAAAACAAAAAAACTAATTTACAATACTTTGGAAAAACTATATATTACTATATATTCCTAAGTGCACATCTCGTTAACTATATTATTATCTTTCATCAGGTTTGTCATTCAATCTAGACTAGTCTGCCCTTTTACATCTGACCTTCAGAAACATATCACACGCTTTCCTTGCATTTCACTGCTCAGATATTGATCATTTATTGATTAGCATCGCCAGAGAGCTCATAATCCACAGCACATTCTGATTCAGTGTGCCATTAGCATATGTATTTGTGTGTTTCAGTATTAATGCTCTCAGTGTGTCATGTTGACCCCCTTTCAGAAGCCATTGTGTCCTCTCTTCCGTACGACTTCATGTATTTTCTTTTTCTCTGTTTTCTGTGTCTATCTCTTTTCATTGTTCTTTCCTCTTTAATCTTTCCTTCTCTTCTAATAAAGTCATCCATTAGTGACTTTAGCTGTTTTCTGGGGGTTTTTTTGTCTCTCCTTCCCTTTCTCATCTCTCTCTCTCTCTCTCTCTCTCTCTCTCTCTCTCTCTCTCTCTCTCTCTCTCGCTCTCTCTCTCTCTCTCTCTCTCTCTCTCTCTCTCTCCCCGGTGTCCTTCCACAGCTTATATTTCTTTACTAGTTTTAAATATTTTCTATTCCTTGCTCTATATATCCCATTCTCTGTCTTTATTTCTCTCAACTTTTTTCTCCTTACTCTTTTGTCTTTCCTCACCTTTCTCTTTCTTGAGCTCTATGATGCAAACCTCTCCTGCACATTCTCTAGGGTTTACTTCTTAGCAGTATGGTGTCTCATTGCCCAGCAATACACTACTGTCTTCACCTTGTATTTCAGGTTGTTCTTAACTCTAAATAATCTGAATATCACCTGTATAACAGTAACACACATTTAGAACACAGTGTGAATCACAGATGTTCTACAATGTTCCTGTCATTACAAGGGAACACAACAGTTATAAATTCTAAAGCCTGTAAATCACACTCTCTGCTATAATGTGCCTCTATTTGCATGCTACATAGTGTACGTAATCAATGCAGAAAAATCTTATGTTTTAAAAATATTTTTTTAGTATTCTCTTTTATTTTAAAGAAATGGACCATTTTGACCTGAAAAGAACAGAAATAAACAGAGCAAACATGCACTCGGGTGGAGACGGATGGAGTTTCTGATGGTGTGTGATGTGAGGTCGAGTCCTGTTACGTTCAAATAGCGTTAATTATGTAGTTCATCTCCCTCAGGGCCATCTGCCAAGGTCAGGAAGACACAAGGAGACGCAAATGTGTGTGTGCGTGTGTGTGTGTGCTTAAACGATAATTCAGCAGGCTGGCAGTACATCTGTTAATCTTTCTAACTCAATTCTAACGCAAACTCATCATCCAATAATTAACTTGTGGCATGAATGCATGGGTGTTAGTCTTTTGCGTTTTTCAATACTACTATTATTACTAATGTTATTATTATTATTATTATTATTATTATTATTATTATTATTATTATCATTATAATTTCACTGATACCAGCCTCAGAATTAAATTCTTGGACCCATGTTGCTGTTGCCTTGTCAGTACAGAGCTTAGGAAGAAGTCACACAGACACAGAGTTCAGTGAAAGCTTCTTATTTTAATGCTGAAATTATCAGAGTATATATACAGAAAAGTTGGAAGAGTTAGATCATTGCTTGACTTAACTAGGAACAGAGAGCTTATTGTGTCAGAACAGGGACTGGGACTTCTGTGTACTCAGATAAGAGGAAGTACAGGCTATCAGAGAGAGAGAGAGAGAGAGAGAGAGAGAGTGTGCACAGAGAGAGCAGAGAGAACAAACAGAGAGCATCCCAATGGGACCTGCGCATGCTGCACCTGCCCCAAGTTAACCTTTCCTTTAAATGACAGTCACCTCTATGGCTGCTCATTTACAAAGGGTCGGGACAACATAAAGTGCATGGCAGAGTGTTAGGCAGGTGTGTCCTGTTTGCAGGTGCAAAGGTCAACTAATGACGAATGGGTGCTAAACAGTTGTAGCAAAGGATAAAGCTTTGGCACAGTAGAAGTTCATGTGTGTGTTTCTAATACAAAATAATGCTATATGTGTATGTGTTAAGGTGAGATGACAAGAGGCCCCCTAAGGGCTACTTGATAGCAGTATTGCATCTTGTCACGGGTTGGCAGTGCATGATATGCCTGGAATGAATCCACTGGTGTTGTGAATCTGTAAGGACAACAGTATGGGAAATGGCCACCACACATTTAGGAGGGCTGAAGTCTGCT
Organism: Ictalurus punctatus; assembly: GCF_001660625.3. NCBI lineage: Eukaryota > Metazoa > Chordata > Actinopteri > Siluriformes > Ictaluridae > Ictalurus > Ictalurus punctatus. Next base: position 22,619,724 of record NC_071284.1, read on the forward strand.
TAACCAACCATTCGTGGATTCAGACATTTGACGGGAACTGCGCTACCTGGACGGAATGGGTGAGTAGGCTGTTCTGTGGGTAAAGGGAGAGAAGCAGAAACATCACTATGCATGCTAATAAATTTTTCAATGTAACATCCTTAGACTATAATTTTTCCTGAGTATAGTCACTGACAATCACGCCCAGATCTCCTGTAAAACAAACACCTGGGTTACCCCCTTTGTCCATAGAGTGGGAAATGGTCTGCCCATAATGATCTCAAAAGGAGACAGTTTTGTTTCCTAATTAGGTGTTATTCGAATTTCACATAGGACGGTGGGCAAAAGGTCAATCCAATTGCTGGAGGGATTCTCTAGTAGAGCATTAGTGAGGCGGTTCTTGATGGTATGATTCTTGCTTTCCATGATCCCTGAACTTTGGGGATGATATGGAACGTGGAAGTGGCAATCAATGTTCAGATATTTGCAAAGTTTCTGGGTTACCTTAGAAACAAAGGGTGTTCCATTATTGTTATCAATAACCTGAGGGATACCATAGCTTGGGATTATTTTTTTGGCTAGAATTTTAACAATGGTGTTGGCACTTTCTTTTGAGCATGGGAGATCTTCTACCCATTTGGAGAATTTGTCCAAGATAACTAAAAGGTATTTGAGACCTCTGACAGTTGGCATGTGTGTGAAGTCAACTTGAAAGGGGCCTGAAATCTGCCTGAAAGGGGCCACTAGGTGGTGGTAATGCATCATGTTTCATATTTTTCCCTTGTACATTTACTCTGGCACAGGTCAGACATGCATCGAGAACTAATTTAGCAGTTTTGTGAGTGTCTTGAATACAAAACCTTGATGTTATAGCCAAGATCACCCCTCGTACAGCATGAGAAACACCGTGAAAATGATGTATGAGAAACGGAAGGATGGATGATGAAAGAGCGAGGTGGCCAGCAGGGCAGCGTACGGGGCTATTAACCGTCATTATAGATTTAATGGTCAGGTTATGAGTGGTGCAAAGGATGGCTTCATAACCTGATTTGTGCTATGCAGTTATATGTTGAGTCTGAATAATATTCAGGATAGATAAGAGCTGATGAGATGCGTGGAATGCGAGTGGGTGGAATAGCACTACCTTTTCAGCATTAGTGACCATGAATGCGGACACAGCAATGGACCACAAACAGGTGGGCATACCTTGAACTACAGGTTCTAGAGCTTTCGAGAAATATGCTACAGGACGATAGCTACCACTGTGTTCCTGGGCCAAAACCACCGCCTCAGTACCCCCATCCTCAGATACATAGAGGTGAAAAGAGGATGAATAGTCCAGTATTAGTCCAGTCCAGAATAGTCCAGTATAAGTTCAGCCCTAGTGCTGGGGCTGAGCTTAGTGACTGTTTCAGGTAGCAAAAGGAATGCATAATTTCCTTGGTTCACTCAATATTTTAAGGAGAGTCATTGAGACAGCAATATCTGAGGAACTTGTCATGGTGTGAGCAGTCAGGGGTAAATTGATGACAATAGTTTATGAGTCCCAAGAAGCTCAGCATACTGCACGATCAGAGGTGAGTCACTGGTGTCCCTGGGAAATGCAGAAATCCAGATATTGGTCAAGTGTTTGGCAGAGCTGAAACTTTGTGAGAGAAGACTCAAACCTACATTGAGCTAGGTGTGTCAAGAGTTTGACAGAGCCTTCTTTGCAAAGTTCATGTGTTGTCTGCTGACAGCAAAATGTCATCCTTGTATTGTACCAAGCAGCAGCCTTCTGGAAGAATGAGTGATGAGAGGGCTTGATGCACCACAGACGAGAACACAGAGTAAGTCAATAAAACCATGACGAAGATGGGGCCAAGTGTACTGCTGATTTTTAAAGGTAAACGCAAAAATGGGCTGCGTCTGCTCAGAGACAGGGATGCTGAAAAATGGGTTAAACGCAATCCCTTACCATTTGGCTTATGTACAGGATTGACAGGAGTATTGTATGGAGATACAGTGGGAATGACAATGCCCTGTGCTAGTAACGAGTCAATCACTGGTTGTATGCCCAGTTCCTTTTCCGCTGATAGTGGATATTGCTGACAATAAACGGGCTGAGTAGTCTTCAGATTCTCAGTGTATGGGGTACCTGGATATGACCCACTTCATTAGAATACTGAGCCCACAATGTTTTAGGGGCCAAGGCAAGTGCATCAGGCAGTGGATGCTTGGTGCAGTCAGGCTCATCCTCGTCATCGGCAACATAACAAACAGAAGAGAAACAGGTTAGATGGATTGAGCACTGTAATCTGTCCATTAAGTTTAAACATTAAATCTCGACCTAGTAAAGGAGATGAAAGGATGACAACAAATCTGTGAAAAAACGAAATGTCAGGATCCTCAGGGCAAGTAATATACTTATAGGGATTGTGTTTTTGGATAGGTGACAGGAACCCCATCTATTCCCACAGAGTTAATGCTAGAGCTTGTCTCAAATGCATAATGCCACCATTAATAAATGAGAATCATCATGGATAATTGCAAAACTGGGGTTGGCCCTCTGTCCACCCTGCCAGATTATGTATTTTTGCGAAAGGTTGCACAAATACACTATTCCCATGACCATACATCCTTGATTTGGCATCATTTTGGACTGACCACTTCCACCCATCGTTTATTTCACAATTATGTAACTCTGAGATGGTATCTCAGGTCCTATTGTCCAAGTAATAAAAGGTATAATGTTTTACTATGTTGAATCATGTAGTAACAGTCTCTATGACACCTATGTTTACAGAAACAACACAGAATAAAACGATGTGATATTTTCAGCCACATAGAGTTTCTTTTGAAGTGCCCTGTCTATGTTGAATCACGTAGTATTATAATTATTATTATTATTGGTTCCTTACTGCACAGGCATTGTAGCGTAATATTTTGCAAGTAGGTCTATCTATCAGTCTGTCTGTCTGTCATTTTGTTTATCTGTGTATGTGTAGTGTTATACTGTATGTTGCATGAGAGAAAGACAGTGATGAAGAGAAATTATGAAGAAAGCTCTGCTCTATTTTTGTATGAATGAATGAAGGAGGTGAGGATGAGAAATAAATGAACAACAGCTTACCAATGACAGTCTATCACTGTGTGTGTGTGTGTGTGTGTGTGTGTGTGTGTGTGTGTGTGTGTGGTTGGATCAGTCTGTTCATTTCACATCTGACTAGTGACGTTAGCGTAGGAACCACTTGTCTCTTTTACTTTAGAACGCAACCTTATCCCATTAGCCTCATCACCTTCCTGTTAACCAGCGAAATGAGCTGTCACTCACTGCGTTTGTGTATCCATTCTGTGTTGTGTGTTCAATCACCCTGTAGAGCACTATGATTTGGCAGGCACTTTTTTCCAGAGATTTCAGGACAGTGTAACAGATTTTGCATCATCAGGTAGGCATGGCCTATTTTGAGAATCTGCATAGGTCAACAATCATGCGCAGTTTGGGAAGAAAAGCCATTTGCTGCAGATAGTTGTCTGTCCTTGATCACAGGTGTTTTACATTCATACTGCTATATTTTCACATACCTATCCGTAATGGCAGCGGTGTCATGCCAAATACCCTTTTACATTAATTCTGAAACCCCGGTGATCACGGGGTTTCAGCTCAAAGTCTTACAGACATTACATCAATTCTATCATGTATCCTATCATGCAAGACTAAAAGTCTGCAGTGAAACCATAGTTCTTTTTAACCATAGTATCGTTTCCACTGCTGTTGCCCCATTATAAAAACCAAACTCATAATTATCCATGTCTTCATACTCAACTTTATTCACACAGAAAGAACAAAGTTGACAGTTTGAAGAACCAATTAATTTAGCATTTACAAGATAAAAAAACACATTAAAAAATAGTTACTGATATGACTTTTTGTCCTTTATCTTACATCGCTGATTCTGGGAATGCCCGCGCAAAAAAGTATTCTGCACATGTTTGACCTGTAATTTTTTGTAAGGGGGCATCTTTACCACCCCTCCAGAAACACCCATTTTGCATGATGGTATTGAAACCCCTGGAATTTAGTGAATGAAATTATGATTCTAAATGTTTTGAGGTGGGTGGGGAGGAGGGGGCTTAGATGTCCTTCATATAATCATAAAATGCAGATAGTTGAAGTATTTGAATACAAACTACATAAAATCATATTCATATAACATCCAATGAACTATAGTAGCAGATGTTGGCATGGTTAAACATGGGACTGAATTAGGTCAAAGAGGATGAGCTAGAGTGGTAAAGGCTGCTGTGGCTCAGGGAGGAAAACGCTTTTAGCTACAAACCCCTACAGATCAGAGCCTCAGAAATCAGCTTACCTGGCACTAGAAGATTTAATAAATAATGATGCTTTAATTATTCAAAGCTTTAAATCTATTAGATACAGTTAGATATGTTACCATTCATTAATTACTGTTCTGCTAAATTATGCTGTTTCTTACTATCAACAACTGTTGAAATTTCCAAAATTAACTTCTTGTTTGCAAATGTACCACATGTGAAGGGGAAATCTTTCCATTGCATTAATGTGTCAGTAATAATATACAGTTGATATAAAAGGTCTACACACCCCTGTTAAAATTGTTTTAGTGAGGTAAAAAAATTAAATTATCATACACCTGTCATCAATAAACTGATTATCCCCAAATAAATATCAGCTGGGATTTCTACATTTCATTCTACTGAATCCATCGTACACAAAGAGCTTACAAGGCATGTACAAGATCTCACTGTTGAAAGGTTTCCACAAAAGAATTCCAAAAACATTAATTGGAACACCTTGAAGGCCATCATCAACATGTGGACAAAATGGGGCACCACAGTGACATTACCAACAACAGGACATCCCTCCAAAATTGATGAAAGGACAAGGAGAAAACTGAGTCTGCCAAGAGACCTACAGCAACATTAAAAGAGCTGCAGGAATATCTGGCAAGTACTGGTCACTCCCTGCATGTGACATCATTCTCTCACATTCTTCACATGTCTGGGTTAGGACTGCTAGACAAAAGCCATTTCTCATGTGCAAAATGTGTTATGGTCTGATAGGACCAAGGTAGATCATTTTGGGCATAATTCTAAAAGATACATTTGGCACAAAAACTAGACAGCTTACCAGAGCCCCAGCCCCAGCCGAAGAGAAGCAGCCCAATAGCATGATGCTGCCACCAACATGTTTCACCATGGGTCGGGTGTTGTTTGGGCAACAAGCTGCCTTGTTTTTGCACCAAACATATCTTGTAGAATTATGCCCAAAAAGTTCTACCTTGGTCTCTTCAGACCCTAACAAACTTGTGGAACATGGTTTGTAGTCATTTAAGCAGGTTTAGATGTTTGTTTGTTTGTTTGTTTTTTGTAAGAAAGGGCTTCCGTGAATGCATCCTACCCCATAGCCCAGACATGTGAAGAATATTCATGTCACAATCTGGGAGTGACCAGTGCTTGCCAGATATTCCTGCAGCTCCTTTGTGTTGCTGTTGGTCTCTTGGCAGCTTCCCTGATACGTTTTCATCTTGTCATTTTATCAGTTTTGGAAGGACGTCCTGTCACTGTGGTGCCCCATTTTCTCCACTTTTTGATAATGGCCCTCACGGTGGTCCACGGTACATCTAATGTTTAGGAAATTAATACCTTTTGATAGTGAGAGCTTGTACATGCTTTGTAAGCGCTTTGCGGACCATGACTTCAGCAGTCAGATGAAACCAACAGTATGGTTTAGGGATGCACCGAAATGAAAATGCTTGGCCGAAGCCAAAACCGAATATAATGAAAAACTTGGCCAAAAGCCGAAGGCCGAATACCGAACACGTTTTTTTCGCGTTTTTTCCATTTATTTTGCCATTTTTTTCACCATTGCATAAATTAAATAGTCAAAATGTGCTTTTTACTATTTTGTCTTGCTTTTCAAAGAAAAAAATCAATTACAAAAATTACAATTTGTATGCCTGCCCTTAAATAAACAAGTCTTAAATAAACCTGCTTCTGTACTCTACTCCCTTACATCTCGCGATGTGACAGAATACTCCGGAACAGAAACAAAACAACATGTGCCCACAGTAAACATCCGAAGAGCATGTAGTTCGTGCACGTAGCATGTGCATGCGCACGCAGGCCTCATCGAGGTCGTGACATTCGTGCATCTCACTCTGGTTGCTAGGCTATTTGGTCGCGTCATCAAACACCTCATTGTTCGGTCAAATTTATTCGGCCTTTTCACTTATTCGGCCGAACACTGAAAATGCTTTTTTTTTGCTATTTTCGGCCGAATAATTTCGGTTGCCGAAAATTTGGTGCATCCCTAGTATGGGGTATGATAATTACCATCGTGGTATATACTGTAGGTTAACCAATTATCCTCACATGGCAACTTTAGAGATGTGACTGTACTGTGCTTGTGTGTGTGTGTGTGTGTGTGTGTGTGTGTGTGTGTGTGTGTGTGTTTTAATCCGATTCGTTCATGATTCCCCAGTGGCCAGTATGTCAACTTAGATTCCAGTTAAGAGCCTCAACCATACATTACCTTTTCAAACAACTTAGACAATGTGTGTGTGTGTGTGTGTGTGTGTGTGTGTGTGTGTTGTGCCATCAGGTCAATAATCCATTTAAATAGTTTACTGTGCCACTATAGAGTGGGCTGGCTCCTATCCAAAAAGGAGTAATTTAGGGGTCAGCTTCCATACTGTCTATTTAAATGTACTACATAGGATATGAAATAACGTAACATGCCATATAAGTCAAATGAAGGACCCTTGGGATTTAGCCCATTATGCCCTATAACTTCAGTAACGAGGCATTAGTATTCAGCTCCCTACTTCCTACATAAATAGCATGAAAAATAAAAGGCTATATACAAAATACAATGCCACTGATATTATTGGGTCAGAATGTATTGTTTGTGTGTGTGTGTGTGTGTGTGTGTGTGTGTGTGTGTGTGTGTGTGTGTGTGTGTGTGTGTGTGTGTAACTGAGCCATTAGTGTTTTATTTCCAGGTGTCTCTCAGCTGCTAAGCACCCACTCTCAAGAGGGATTACACACACACACAACCAAAAATACTATACTGCTTGATAAGCTTACAGAGACATGCAACATACACACATACACTGACACACAAGCACAGACACACATGCTTATTCCATCTCAATAGACAATGCAGGAAGTGGACAAACACTTAAATCAGGAGACAGACAGACAGATAACTTCAAAGACCGAAAGAAAGAAACAGAGAGAGAAAGATACAGCTAGAGAGAATTGGGAGAGCACAGTAGCGTGAACATCCAGTCTGGATGAAAGAGGGGACTTTTACCTCAGGTGAGTGCGCCTTCCTTTCTGCTGTTTGTGTGAGTTGTATGTGTGTGTGTGTGTTGGGTAGAGCTACTGAACTCCCTAACTGTAACACAGTATATTCACCAGATCATTAAACTCTCTCTGTCTCTTGTCTTGTCTTTCTCTTCAGAGAGACATTAGTTTCCACTATGATGTAAAATAATGTATAATAATGCTGAATTAGGTTCTTTTTATTTCAGTGTGTGTGTGTGTGTGAGTGTGTGTGTGTGTGTGTGTGTGTGTGTGTGTGTGTGTGTGTGTGTGTGTGTGTGTGTGTGTGTGCCTGTGTGTTACTAATGTATGTAATTCACTCAGGATTCTGTTTATTCTGTCAACCCTGTTTAGAGGGCATGTCCTGATTTCCAGAGGGACAGGTGTTCCTAGGACAACAGGGGTGGAGCTTAAGTTAAATTCGATTAGCTAATCATGTGACATCATCACTAGCCTTTTATTTATTTATTTATTTTACTTCTCAGTGTACTGCACAGCATAAAGTACTGGTTTTGAGAACCCGATCTCTAGTACAACTTTTAGGAATTTGAACGAGCATGGACAGTATGAATTTATTTCATTCAATTTCATATGCTTGAAGTCATAAGCAAAAGTAGAAACTCAAGCCCCACCCTGAAACCCAATCTTAACCTTTGTACCGTTGTATACCAATTGAGTCATATGAATTTGTAAGTGTGCATTAGTGCATTAAAAATCATTTTTGCCATTGTTCCAGTTTTAGAAATTTTTTAAAACATCTCATGCAGACCTGATCAGAACAGTAAGAGTTTGAATGTCCTGTTATAGGTGTCCTTACCTGGAGCCCTTTCTCTCCATATGATACCAGATACACACAATTGTAGCAATGTTTAGTAATATTTGGCAAATTTTATTTTTACAGGGCCACCAATATAAGGGCTCTATGGTATAAAAGCTTTTAATGGCCTATTTAGTGAACAGTAAGGAACAATTTGGGAGACAAAAGGCATACTGCTCAGTGTGTGTGTGTGTGTGTGTGTGTGTGTGTGTGTGTGTGTGTGTGTGTGAAATACATAATCCTATTAACTAGGAGTTCTGTCATATTCATTGTAGTCTATTTTTTTCCTTTTTTAAATTACACTTATACATGGAAACACACACAATTAGCAATGTTAGCCTACAATAAAGGAAGAATTAAAGGCGCAAACGTTTCAAACGTTCAATATATAATTCTATGACATGTACAGTACTGTGCGAAAGTCTTACTCTATTTTTTAATATGAATTTTGTCTTAAATGTTTTTTCTTTAAATGTGACTTCTGCATTAATTAGTAAAAAAAAGATTCCAAACATTACTTTTCCCATAAATAATTAAATAAATGAATGTTTATATGTCAGTAAAGACAGAAAACATAATTAAGTCTGTCTGGTTTTTACTTGCAATAGCAGAAGCAAGTGCGCCTGCCAAAGTTGCCAGAACAGCTGTTGCAGAGTCTCCAAGATGCTCAGTCAAACTTACCAGTTAATTTCCTAATAAAACTGACAAAGCGTAACTGAGACTACTGTTGCATTTTAAAGACAAAGGGTTGTCACACAATATTTACTTTGTTTAGTTACTATTACTGTTTACTGCTCTTATAGTATTGTTTTTGTGTTAAATTATTTTTTTCTTCTGGCATTTCTTTGCATGTGCCTAACACTTTTGCACAGTACTGTGTATCTATACAGTGCCTCCAGAAAGTATTCAATTCAAGTATTCATTCATTCATTCATTCATCACCTTTAAGCATATCAGAAATGTAATAAAGTATTGAGATGTTCTTAGAATTATTAAAAAATAAAAAATCTCAAAACTACTTAATTGATGTGGATTCACCCTCTCGATTTTTGTCCTTTTTGAGTTTTGGGTTTTTGCACATTTGGCGTATTTTGACTTTGGCATTTCATTTTCTCCAAGTCTTCCACATCCAACTCTGCCTTGGTCTTCATGACAGCAGGACTGACCTAATCTGGCATTTTAGCTGTGAGACCACCCAGTCTACAGAAAACAGTTGGATATAACATTAACACAGGTGTACTCTGTTTAACACATTTAGTGTGAACTTTTGCAAATGAAACACTAGTCCTAATTTAGATTGCTAAAGGAAAGGGGGTTGAATATTTATCGATTATGCGGTTTTTAGACTTTTTGTTGTTTAAACGTAAATACTTTATTTAATTTTAATTCCGTAATGAGTCACTGTAAACAAAAACAATACATTAATACGCTTACATTTAATGTTACAATACAACAAAGAGAGAAATAATCAGAGAAAAAGAGAGAGAGAGAGAGAGAGAGAGAGAGAGAGAGAGAGAGAGAGAGAGAGAGATCAAAAGCATATTCATAGTTCAAGTGATGAATATAAATGAATAGAAGAAGTGTGTGTGGGGGCAGAGTGTTGGTTTCCATTACTCACTAAAAGGCACTGGTGTAGTTACTCTAATTAAATAATTGAAACCTTCTATTTGTTAGACTTAAATAAAACTCTCAACAGTAGGAATGTGAGGGTTCAGTAGGATGTGACTTACACTGAACTTGGGAATACTGTCTATGTGGGTTTCAATTCAATTCGATTCAATTGGATTTGTATAGCACTTTTAAGAATGGATACTCTCACATAGCAGCTTTACAGAAATATATAAATTCTGGATATACATTTTAAATTGATAAATGTATACCTATTAAGCAAGCCAGAGGCGATGGTGGCAAGGAAAAACTCCCCGAGACACATGAGGAAGAAACCTTAAGAGGGAGCAATCTCAAAAGGGAACCCATCTTCATCTGGATGACACCGGATAGTGCAATTAGAAATAATTTTCTTGTCTATAACTGTATACTATATAGTCAAAAAATACATTTGTGTAAACAGGAACTTATGAGCTTATATGAGCAAATTATGAGTATGAGCTTCAGAGTCATTTCTAAATGCATTATAGTTTAACTTAAAGTCTATTGGATTGACCTGAAGTTATTAACTGCTCAATGATGCAGACAAATTGTTCTTAGCAATTGCAGTCCTGAGGCTATCCAAAGAAGAACATCCACAGCCATCTTTATTGTTTCTATGTGGTATCCACTGAGTTCTCCTTATTTTTCATCCCTTTCTCCCAGCATGTCTGCCAAGCCTTTCTGATTTTAATTGGAACAACCGGGTTCAGGATGTCAGTACAAGTACAAGTAGAGTTGAATAAAACAACTAGCACATATGTGCTGAGGAATTGAGGAGAAATGGTAGAAGTTATAGGAACAGCTGTAAAAGTGCTGTAAAATGTGTCGATGAACAGACAGGGAGACCAAGAGGGCTTAAATCACCAGTAATGAGCCAAGTCTAATATGCTAATAACTCTATTTTAAAGGAAATCTGAGATTACTGGTAAAACTAGGCCAGGGATTGTGTTTTAGGTAACATGTTTTGAGATGTACCTATCGATGGCAATGTTTGCAGACTCAGAGTTTTTGGAAAGAGCCATAGCGAACCTTAATGAGCACAACAAGCTACAGAGTCTTGTCTTCTGTCTCAGAAGACCTCTAGGTCTTACGTTTTAGATTCACATTTTGAGTAGACAGTCATTACACAGTATGTCTAAAGCTCTATGGAAGGTGATATTGCCAAGCCAAATATTGCCCATTATTGCTCATGAACACAACCAAGAAGCAGAAGAATAGCTAGATCCATACTTAGAAAAGCATCCTGGCTTCCCAATTTGTATATGCAGCCAACTAAAAGACCATGTTATCCAGCAACAAAAATCTGAATCCACCTGAAAATCAAAGTTTAGTTTGAGAAACTAGGTGAAACTTCCTTTCCAACAAACCCTAAAGACTGACAAACCCTATAGGCATCAGCGTTTAAAGCACCAGATTTAAAGGCACGCGTGGAACGAGCAGCAAGGGCTTGTGCAATAGTCTGATGCAAATAAATGAAATAGGTAGTTAGTTAATCAAGTTAAAAAAAATTTTAATCCAAATTATCCCAGTATGTGATTATACAGGTCTTAAAAACAGCAGCGATAAATTCAAATCAGACACACACACCAAAGAGCAAAAGCAGACATCCAGCATTGACTTCTGTAAGAGTGTGAGGCATGCTGTATACTTGCCCTTAGCTTCAGCACTAGTAGCTTTGTGCTAGTTAACTAACTTAGCAGTGAACATGTGCCAGCATTCGCAAAGGGCTTTAAGCTACTAGTTTCACAACGTGTTACAGGCTGTTCATGTGGAAATAAAATTAATCTGGGAGTCACAAACATGACTGTCCAAGATAATTTTATATTTTATATTTTATACACTGATATATGTTTTATTTATAAATAACAATGAACAAATCACGCCCCGTGTTCTACTCGATCTCTTTACAGGTATAGTGCATTCTCACTGCTGCACTGTGCAATGTCAAGACATAAAAGCACACTAAAGAACACCCAGAGAGAGTGTAAATTTGTCTGGCACTCTTCTGGATGGTGTACTTCGTCCATAGGTCTTATATCTTACCATCTATTTCTGGAGTGGTTTTGCCAAAAGAACCAGAAACTAAGCATTATATTCTCAGGTCCTTTATGCAGATTGTGTTTCAGATACATTTTTCCCACCAATTATACAGATTGTTTTTGATGGCATTGTCTTATTACTAAACAGACAATTTAAGAAGAAATAAAGGAAACATCCATCCATTTTCCATACCGCTTATCCTACACAGGGTTACTGGGAGCTTGGAGCCTATCCCAGGGAACTCGGGCATAAGCAACCCCCAACCCTGGAGGTGCAAGGCAAAAGTGCAAATCGCTAAGCCACTGTTAAAGGAAACACAAGAAGGAAATAGTTATTTTTATAATAACTATAAGAGTTAACTGAGATTTTATATTATTCTATTATTGAGATATTTTTATATATTATATTATAACATAGTTATAGTCAATATCAAGTTATCCTGCATTCAGAGGAGGCCATGTTAACTACAGTATGTCAAGATTTTAAAGTATTAACTATAGAATAAAAGATTTTATAGATTTAACAGCCCGTTTCACAAGATTTAACATATCCAGAAGCAGTGACATTTTTCAAAATCATTGTTCTGTTAGTAGTCAATAGTGTAAATACAATGTACTTACACTGTAACTCATACAGAGCCTTTTCTTAGTCATTTACCAACACATTTGAGGAAAATGTTTATATTCCTGGAGCTAGCTGACAAAATTGCTATAGGCATTACTAATAAATGTTATGCTTGGCAAAAATGTTTCCCAAGTGCACAGCAACAGTGTTCTCACAAATGTATCTTGTTTTTGACTTCCTATGTTTAAATTCCATTTAAAGATACCATACAGTAGTGGCCATAAGGTAACTTTTTAGATGCATTTAATAGAGCCTACTAATCACATATAATTTCTGTCAAAATATAATATATAGTATTTATTAAAAACAAATCAATTCTGTATATTTGCTGAAATGTTGTTTGAACTGTGCGACATTTTAATTGAAATGTGGCAACAAAAATAAATAATAATAAAAAAGGAAGCTACATTAAAAATAGTCTTTTTATGAATAGAAGTCACATCTGAGCTGACCCTTGCTGGTCGCCGCGGCAACAGAAGGGAAGTGTTATGGGGATTGGGGTCGCTGTGTTGTTATGAGTCAGACAAGATAATTATTGAGAAACTGTGAAACAATCAACGAATCAAACTTAGGCAAAAGATCCCCTTCTGTCAACGGCTTCCTCCATGACTGTGATTTTCCCTCCCACTGGGTTTGTGTGTGTGTGTGTGTGTGTGTGTGTGTGTGTGTGTGTGTGTGTGTGTGTGTGAGAGAGAGAGAGAGAGAGAGAGAGAGAGAGAGAGAGAGAGAATGTGTGGGTGTGCATGTGTAACCTAGATAGGAAAATATAAAAATAGGTTGTAGGAATGATAAAGTTCATGCAGTGCTGCAGAGGTGATTTAGGGGATAATTGGAGAGGGCAAAACAAGAAATAGAGATAGATTGAGAAAGAGAATGAAAAAAAACAAAGGAAGGGGGAAAATAGAGTGAAAGAGAAAGAGAGAAATTGAGAGAGAGAGAGAGAGAGAGAGAGAGAGAGAGAGAGAGAGAGAGAGAGAGAGCAAAAATGTATGAGATACAGCCAAACAGATTGTTATTTTGCTTTGGGGTTTGTGGAGCAGAAGAGCAGGAGGAGTCTTATCACAAATGAACAGGTGCCCATCCTCCCATCAGCTGTGTCTTTTGCTTTCTCTCTCTCTCTCTATCTTTTGCTCTCTCTCTCTCTCTCTCTCTCTCTCTCTCTCTCTGAAGTTTTATCTCTCTTGCCTCCCTCTCTCTTTCTGTTCTGCTTTATACCTTTCTCTTTCAGCAGCATTCTAACAGAGACAGGCAGACAGAGAGAAGGATTAAATACTCTCATATCACTTGATCAAATAGAGAGAAACACCTCACTTATCTTAAAACCTAATTTGGTATTTATTGAGTTCAACTTGTCACTATATCCACATGCAGGTATAGAGAATAACAATGTTTTTCCTTCTTTCTTTCTTTCTTTCTTTGCTTAGGTCACATCCATTTAACATACAAGCAATCATTGAATTGTGAGTAATTTTTAAGGGAGATAGGTGAATTTAAACAAAAGGGGACATGGATCCACATTCTACATATTGTGAACTAAGAAAACAAAGATTAAAAACATAAAGCAATATAAATTGTGAGTTACGCAAAATGAAAATAAGGGAGTCTGACAATGCAGAAGTAAACAAGGATGTGAATAACTAAATTGTAAACACAAAGTCAAAGTTATTTAAATAGTTCTTTATGGCAGGTCCTGACAGGCGGCAGGTGTCAGTCATCAGGGGAGGTTGGAGGGTTGAGTGCATGCTGAGGTGGATACTGTGTTGGATGTATGACGCATTCCCAACTCTTATAACTACACATACTGTATTTTTGATACATTTCCTCATAATTGTTTGTAGACACATACCAATGTTTGCAGACATTATAGCATATTATATATATTCCTCTTTATTACACATAATTTTGTTTATGGACTTTAATGTTGTGAAATCTTTATATTTCCAGATTTCTTGAGTTAATATCAAAGTCTGGTGAAAATGTAATGTGAATAGCCTCATTGGAAATATATTTACTGAAAAAAATGTTGAATACTTCGTTGCGTTCAATACTTTCCCACACTATATGTATATACTATTTATAGGTGCAGTGCATATAACATGCTATAAGCACAAGTTGACTGCTGGTTAACAGTTATTGGAAGTGTAATAGGTCTGAAAAGTGTGTTTCTAAGAGTAATAATGGACCTTTATTAAAGTTGTGTAATTTCTTGACAAGGGTTATGAATAAAACTGTTTGTATACAGCTTGTTAAATGAGGCCCAGTATAATTTGCAAATGCCATGGTGAATTTTATCATTATAGGTGTGACCTAAGAGATAGGTATTGGTGGTTAGAGGTTAGGGTTAGGAATAGACTTTATCTCTCTGATTATATGATTCAAATGAATATTTTCAGTTTCTCTTGCCTTAGGGCTCTCTCTAACTTTATCTTTCAGTTTCTGCCCTTCAATATATCTGTATGTTGCATATACATCTTTCTGTGTTTCTGTTTTTCTCTGTGTACCTTGAAGATGAAAATATACACAGCCAGTGCGCTGTAAGAAAACCACTGTGTAGTGTATGAATGTGTGCGTGCAAATATCAAGTAGTTCTCTGAAAGTGCTGCTATTTATCACAGAGAATGACTCCTGACATAGTACAAAAAAACAACATAGCGGCCAGCTGGTGGGCTTCAAGAAATGAGGAAAAAAGAAATGGAAAGAGCGAGAGTGGGTGTGCAGGAGTGTGTGTTAAATCCTGCTGTGCCGTGCAGCTCAGTGAGATGAAAGTTTCACATCTCTGAAAAGTATGACTTGAGAAATTATGGAAAAGACCGTGGTGATCAGTCATTTGAGAAAATCATGTGAGAATATTTAAGGGCACTGACAAGTGTTTATTTTATTAGTAACTTTAATCAGTTATCAAGCACATATTGAATTTATTCAACAGGCTCCATCATTCTTTATTAATATCAGTACATATAAAAATGAATCTAAAGTAAATTTAGTACATTTAATAAAGACAGTTTGTGTGTTCTGCCTGAGAGTAGTAGCGACGTGAACACATACACTGTAAAACTCCCTGAAATCGATGTTGTTGTATTCAGTCCTCAGGCTGTGCTTGGCAAAAACATGGATCCAATAGTTCCATTGCAGCCAACACCAAACTTGTTTCAATCCATGTTAATCAATACATGTCTGTAGTTACCAATCATATTTTCACCTGTACACCTGTGTGAGGGGCTCCTGGATGTACACCTTCATGGATGAGTTAGCTTTGTCATAATCAGAGGTGTTACACACCAATCAACTCCAGGTTACCCTGTGTATGAGAAAGAAGGGTGAGGAAGGAGGAAAAAGAAAGAGGGGTGGATTACAATTTTAATGTGCTCTTGATCTTACAGGGTCTTGTAGAGCTTGCTATCATTGTTCAGCTTATTTTGGACCACTGGCCTCCAGTTTACTGTGCACTGTATTGTTATGCTCACTAGTTGGCATGCTAGCTGGCTATTTATGAACAATAGCTATATTTGTAATACAGCTACAATAAAAAAAAACACTGGGTTAAAAACAACCCAAATTGGGCTATTTTTTAACCCAGTGGCTGGGTAAATATAGGACAGAACACATTTTGGGCTAAACTAACTCATCAAGTTGCATTGTTAATTTTAACCCAGAAAATGGGTTGTTTCCAAACCCAAAGGATGGTTTCATTTTTACAAAAATGCTGGGTTAATTTTATTTCATAAATGGGTTAATATTTTCAGGGTGTAAAGTAGTACTTATATAGACTTTGATGTAAGTGACTCAAATAAGCAGAAAACGTCAGATTTTGATCAAAGGAGATATTTAAAACATCCAAAAAGCTGAGTAACCAACTTACGATCCAGTAGGCATTACAAACAAGTAAGCCAAAACTAATGAAGACAGCAGTGCATTTAATGTCATGTAAACTGGACTGTTATCGCACATTTTTGCTTTTTCTAGTGTGACCTTCAGTCACACATTTTGTGCTGCTTTTAACACAATCAGTGTATTGTACATTTCCACACAAAGATGTGTTAAATAAATAACACAAAATAACACAGATGTGTTTATACTTTTTTCCCCTACAATTATCCTAAAATGTAATTTGTTTGTATGGTAAATTTCTACTAAAAAGCTCACAAGTTGATGCATATTCTTACAAATCTCCCTTCCAAGAGTCCCACAGTCTTCCATTTGAAATGCTGTAAAAGAAAAAGAGTGTTGTTTAGTTGTTAGCTACAAATTATGGACAAATGCATTTGGGCTTTAACTATGAAACTGCCTTACAGAATAACAAATTGTGTAATTTTGGAAATGTGACCTCCACTCTCCTAATGAACAAAACGGCGCTTTAGCCTCACCAGGAAAATCTAGCTAACTTCACTGCCATTTTTTTGCACAACCTAATTAATTTAACCAACATCCTACCAACCTTCTGTAACCCCAACCTCTCTTTTTGTTACGTTAACCTTGTGAAGAACTTTTGGTCTCGACATTACTGAGCTAGCTAAGTTCCATTAGCCACTGACTGTCTGCACCTGTTAACCAGCATTAACATTCATCAAATACATGAAGAAACACGGCCCTAACCCATCCTCCTGATGCTAATTACGACAGCTTGCCTTGTCCAAAACACTTGCTAAATGTAGTCAAGGGTAACCCACTCTCTGTATTACATCCTGGTTGTTACGAAACAGAGGGAGAGACAGGAAGTAAGTGCAGGAGCACTGTCTTTATTAATAAATCAATGACACAAACAAACAAACACGGGAACACGGTCTATCCAGAGTTAGCGAGAAAACATGGGACTAGAGTCGAGGACATGAAAACAAAGACCGCTTAGCATACTAAACATAGATGCTACACCGTTCAGACTGATCCTTCTCACACAGGTATTCTAACTACAAATATCGCGCAATGTGCGCATAGACCCGAGGGGTTTAAATACCCAACATAATTAATCTAATCCAAATACACCTGGGTTAAATCAAGCACAACCTCAAAACAGAAACTAGAACTCGGGCAGAAAGCGAATGAAAACAAAACAGTCATGTGACCAGTCCAGAGCCGTGCCACAGTGCCCTCTGCTGGCCATGGTGTAACAGAACCCCCCTCCAAAGGGTGCTCCTCCCGGAGCACCAAGAACCCCCCTCCACTGGGGGTCCCGGGCCCCTGTGAGAGCTGTCTCTTGCTGCCACAGAAAGTGAGGCAGCCTCCGTCGGACAGCAGAGGGGCGGAGCAACACCCCCACCGGGGTTGAAAGTCGACGCGGCGCCCCTGGCGGCACTGGAAGTGGAATGCAGGGCGCCGCCTCCGGCGGCTCTGGAATTCTGGGCGCCACCCCCGGCGGCTCGGGAACGCAGGGGGCCGGCTCTGGAATTCTAGGCACCGCCCCCGGCGGCTCTGGACTCTGGGCGGCAGCTCTGGACTCTGGGTGCCGCCGCCGGCGGAACTGGAATTCTGGGCGCCGCCTCCGGAGGCACTGGAACGCTGGGCGGCCTCCTCGGTCGGGCAGGGCAGCGGGACGGCCTCCTCGACGTGCATGAGCTCCACAGTCGAGACCTCCCCGTAGGCCTCAAGCTGTAGCTCTGAGGTCACCATGTTGACCTCAGGCAGGAGCTCCACAGCTGAGGCCTCCCCGTTGGCCTCACGCTGTCGCTCTGCTGTCACCCTTGCCCCCCCCAAAAAAAAGTTCTGGGCTAGCCTTCCGCTCCGGACTAGGCAGCGTGACTGGAGCTCCCTCAGGGCAGCAAGGTGGAGTGTTGTTCCGCTCCACGAGACGGGGGCGAAGCGCTTCCTCCACGCCATGGAGCACCCGATCTACTTCTTCCATCCGCTGCTTAAACTGGAAATCCTCCTGCTGCCTCCATAGCGCAGCTTGGTGTGCCTCCTGCTGCTTGCGCTGCCAGGCGTAGTACTCCTCCCTTGTCGGGAAGTTCCAAAAATAAAGAAATTTTCGGACACCGGGCTCTCCTCCTACTTCCATTGTGAGCGCGATATTCTGTTACAAAACAGAGGGAGAGACAGGAAGTAAGTACAGAGCACTGTCTTTATTAATAAATCAATAACACAAACAAACAAACACGGGAACGCGGTCTATCCAGAGTTAGCGAGAAAACATGGATCTAGAGTCGAGGCAGAAAACAGGACATGAAAACAAAGACCGCTTAGCATGCTAAACATAGACGCTACACCGTTCAGACTGCTCCTTCTCACACAGGTATTCTAACTACAAATAATATCGCGCAACGTGCGCATAGACCCGAGGGGTTTAGATACCCAACATAATTAATCTAAACCAAATACACCTGGGTTAAATCAAGCACAACCTCAAAACAGAAACTAGAACTCGGGCAGAAAGTGAATGAAAACAAAACAGTCATGTGACCACTCCGGAGCCGTGCCACAGTGCCCTCTGCTGGCCGTGGTGTAACAATGGTGAATAGCTTTAATGCTATGTTATCATTAACTCTCAAAAAGGGAATGGGAATATCTAACATTACTGTGAGTTGTATGCTAAACAGTACAGTATACAGTACATGATATTCACTTTTGAAGCTGTCGCAATATGTAAAGTCAACTATCACTTGCTGTGTTACCGTTTTCCACTGAATACATTTTCGAGAGCTCCCTGCCTAAATATCACAACCTCGGCCAGGCATTTTCAGCAACATTAATGCTGATAAATAGTGATGAACGCTAACTTATCTGTGGTCATATGGTTTCCTCTACTCAGGACACCGACTGCACTGTCACAATCAAGAGCTCAAAGCAACAAACATTCACTTTGAGTCGAGTTCGGAGTTGAATGATGACGTCAGCAGTGCAGTCCACAACGTGATTAGACAATAATTTAACACGTTGTGTTGGTCGCTTGTGTGAATTTTTGTTCTTATTTTTTTAACCCATATATTGGATAATTTAATACATGTTGAAACAGTAATAATACAAAAAGTGTGTAGGATATTAACACAACCTTTCTGTGTGTGTTTCTCCAAATAAATCTAAAAGTCGGTCCATGTGAAAACTGCTAGCTCCACCTGAGGCAAATTCAAACAGTCCACACTGAGTTGATTTGACCCAAGGAGCTGGGCTGATGTGTCCGGATGAGGAAGGGGTGCATTGATTCAACTGTCAGTGAAAATGACCCAGCAGTTGGGTTATATAAAACTACCCAAAAACTACCCAACACTGAGAAAATAACCCAATTAAATGACCCAAAAGGCTCAATCCAGCATTCGGGTAGAAAATATAAGCCAGCATACTTTTGATCATACTTTTTTTAAACAGATTTTGTCCCCCTCTTTGCTGTTATAATAACCTCCACTCTTCTGGATAGAGTTTCCACTAGATTTTGGAGTGTGGCTGATGGTACATGCTCACTTTGCCATAAGAGCATTAGTGAGGTCAGGCACTGATGTTGGGTGAGGAGGCCTGGGGTGCAGTCAATGTTTCATTCATCTCAAAGGTGTTCAGTGGGGTTGAGGTCAGGGCTCTGTGTAGGACGCTTGAGTTCTTAAACACCAACCTTGGTGGACCTGCTGTGACAAATTAGCTGTTTCCAGTAAAGGGGAAATTGTAATGCTACAGCATACAAAGGAATTCTAAACAGTCGTGTGCTTCCAATTTTGTGGCAATAGTTTGGGGAAGGACAAGATGGGTGTGATGGTCAGGTGTCATATAATGTATTTCCACATCACATATTGTGCATATTGTGGTTCTATCAAACTGTCAGACAGTGGAGCTCGTATAAGGCATGTCTTAACTTTTTTTTTTTTTTTTTTACAATTTCACACACATACACAGAGAGAGAGAGAGAGAGAGAGAGAGAGAGAGAGAGAGAGCGCCTTCTCATCCCTGACAGATCAGTAAGGCTTTAGAATAGTTTTACCCCCAGCCTGTAAAGACCCACTTTATGCTAGTGTCATGGGTACCATAAAGTACTATAGCAAAACCATCGCTAACCATGATTAACTGTAGTGACATTTCCTAAGGGCAGAGTGGGCCAAAATGTGAGACAGGTAACACGAGACAGAAAATAAAAAACTAAGCGTTGACTATTTTTGTGTGATGAAGAGGAACAAATTTATACTGGGGGGGGGGGGGGGGGGGGGGGGGGGATGTTGTTGTTGTTGTTACATGGTTTGCTTGTCCTCTAGCTTCACCTGGTTGCGCTGGCACCATCTATTTGTGAGAAAATAGTGTTTTTCTGTTAAGCAAAGGGGAAAACTGAATGTAGAGCAAAACAGATTACAGGGGGTTAAAAACATTCATTAATATTCTGTAGGAGAGGCATACGGACTGGCACAAGACCTCATTTCAGCTCTGTCAGTCTCAGAGGAACTAATTTCAGATGCCCTCAGTCTGTGTGTGTGTGTGTGTGTGTGTGTGTGTGTGTGTGTGTGTGTGTGTGTGTGTGTGAGAGAGAGAGCGAGAGAGAGAGAGAGAGAGAGAGATTTTTTGGTGGAAGCAGGTGATGTTGTGGTCTCAGGTTTCTTTGAAAATCTTGTTCTGATAAGGTCAGCTCTTTACCAGAGCACCAACTAATCAAGATAAACCTGATTATACTTTCCACCTGTGTGTGTATGTGTGTGTGTGAGGAAGAGACAGAGAGAGAAAGGGAGAGAGAGATATTTTTTGGTGGAAGCAGGTGATGTTGTGGTCTCAGGTTTCTTTGAAAATCTTGTTCTGATAAGGTCAGCTCTTTACCAGCACACCAACTAAACAAGATAATCCTGATTATACTTTCTACCTGTGTGTGTGTGTGTGAGTGAGTAAGTGAGTGAATTGAGGAGGTGGAGCGTGATCAATGACATTTAATTAGACAGATATGTGGTGAAAGTGATGTCATAGAGCACAGATACCTGTGTCACCTCGGAAACTATCAAAGAATAAAATATAAAAAATAGCATTATTGGCATTGATAAATGAACTTTAGGGATACGAATGCCATATAATCATTGTGTAATAATGTAGTACTCATTAGTGACAGATGCATGCTAATCAGCTACATGCAAATAGACGGGGTCATCAAAAAGGCACCAGAACACACACGGTGAACAAACACAATCATTTTATCCCTGTTTTAACACTGTTTTTTAACACTTCCCCTCATCCACGTTCCTTAGGTCATCTTAAAAAAGCTGTTCTGTTACTTTGTGTTTAGATTGAGGTTAATTTCTCAGACATAGCTGATAGGACAGCACTACTTAACCCTGCCAGCTAAGTATCACAATGTTCTAGACCAAGTAACATTTTATCACAGTGTTCTAGAACAAACATGTTCCATCACAATATTCTAGAACCCGGTAATATGTCATTTCAATGTTATAGAACTTACTCTGCATCACTTTATCTAGAAAAACATAACAAAGATCATGGTCTTTAAAAACAAAGAAATACTGTAATTTTTGTAACAAATTATAAAACCCCGTTGTGGGAGTGTGTGGAGGAAGACTTGAGAGACAGGAGGACTCTTAACTGTGCTTCAGGCTCACATTAGTTCAAACCGTGCTTTTCAGCACACTTTCAAAACACAACCGAATACAGCAAAACACAACAGAAAACACCCCCTCTGCCACATACCCCTACCACCCGACTCAGGTAATCAGCCACCACCCTCTGTGCCTCTGGTCTGTGGAGCAGTTCAAATTTGAATGGTTAAAGTGCCAAATACTGAGTGATCCACGCATTGGCATCCTTCATGCAGTGAAGTCATTGGAGCAGGGCATAATCGGAACAGAGGGTCAAAGGGCACCCACTTGATGGCCAGACGCTCCTTCTTGATGGTGCTGTACTTGGTCTCCCTCACCAAGAGCTGAGCACAGGGCACTCGTCTCCCTCCACTATCTGGGACAAAATAAGCCCCAGCCCTCTGTCCGATGCGTCAGTCTGCGTCAGAACAAAAGGAAGAGAGAAGTCAGGTGAATGCAATGGCAGGACCCCCCACAAAACCGCTTTTAGGGTCACTTGGGACTCCTTGATTACTCCCATGTTGAACATAGCCTTGAGTTCATCCTGAACCAGTTTTTTGTGTTCAGGCAACCGGCATGGGCCACTATGTACAACCACACTTGGAGGAGTCTCAATGTGGTGTTCTATGAGGTCCGTGCAACTGGGTAGACACAAAAACACATCAGAAAATTATGATGACTCCACTGTGGAGGCTTCCTTGCATCATTGTGAAAAAACTTACAAATCATTCATTATATTAATACATTCATATATTCATATCTACAAATCATATGTTGATTAAACAGTTTGACTATCAGTTTTGACTTTGCTTTAATCCCCAATAATTTGTAAAGTTCCCATAAATCATAACGCCCTGACTACCCTCCATGTCCCCCTGATGTGGAGCTGATGTCAATGGCCACCACCTTGCCACATTGCACACATTCCACACCATGCCTCACTTCTGTAGAACCCATCTACAAACATTTCCCTCACTAATGCCTGAAAACCTGGCCAATTTGTCCCCAGAATTAGTGGATGAGTCCACCAAAGCCTGATGTGTACTCCCTTGTATACTCGATCAGCGGAGGCCTGTGGTGTGTCAGGGATCCAGATCAGTATTCCTGCTTTCATGAAGGAACGCTGATCCTGGAAATGTCTGGCTTTCCTGCTGTGCCTGTGGACCTTTGGCTTTGCCTAGGCCCTGGTGGGCCCGGACGATTCTACATGTGTAGAGATAGACAGAGTTAGAGGAGACATGATAGGTGAAAGAGTAGGGGACAGAAACACTCGGGAGGAAACTGGGTTTGGGGGGGCTGGCTTTGGGGGGAGATGGGAACGGGAGAGAGAGCGAGAGAGAGGAAAAGGGAGACACCTGGACCAGGAACCACTGCAAAGTCTCTGGATTGTCCATGGAGACCATCTTCATGCGCGGCACGGTGTGGCACGGTGGTGGGGGACACAGCTGGAGGTGTGCTGGGCTGCAGCATCTTCTTGAGTTCCTGCTAGCTGTCGGCCTGCTCCTGCGTGAAGACTTCAAAGTGCAGCTGCTCATGGTGTAAGTAGAGGAACACTTGATAATGGGTTTGGTGGAGGATGGTGTGGGACTTAACGATCTCGGCAAGCTGGGATTTTTCCATGGCGGCTTCGGAGTACGTCCAAATAAGTAGACTGATAGTAATACAACACAGGCGAGAATCATCATGCGTTACCTGCTGGTTCAGCCTGCCTCCTCTCCATCCACAGCTGACGCTCGACCACACCCTGGCCGCCACACACATCGACACACTGGCCTATTAAGGACATTTTGAAATAAAGAGTTCACCTTTATTAATGACAAGGATGATCCTGTCTTTCATTATATGGCTTAGTTCGTGAAACAATGGATGATAAGTCCCCTACGTCAGGGTTGGGTGGAAACCAGGGAATATCCCAGGAACTCTTGGCATTAGATGGGAGTACACCATGAATGCCAGTCCATCGCAGGGCACCATGCACACACATTCACACACTCATTCACTAGTGGCAATTTAGGGGTAATCCACTTACTAGTATGATTTTGGGAGATGGAAAAAACTGGAGAATCCAGAGGAAACCCACAGAGACATCGGGAGAACATGAGAGTCTCGGCACAGACAGTTATCTGAGTTTAGTATTTAACAAGGGCCCTGGAGCTGTGAAGCAGCAACTTTATACCTGCTGTGCCACCATCCTGCCTAGTTTTGTCTGCAGTTAATGCAGAGAATGATAACTCACAGAGATAAGTATTAGGAAAGGGCGAACAGATCCCGAATCCTGTCCCAATCATTGGTGCTACAGTTGGAGAAGTTTGAACAAAATGTGGTGAAATGTGTGCAAAGAAATGTCTTTCATTTCTTTAGTTCTGTTTTCTTAATGAAGCCATATATTTTGTCATTGACTTCCATTATAGAAGCATAGCATTTTTCAGCTTTAATCCATGCAATAACCACATTTTTACGACCAGTTATTGCCACTGTGAGAGCAATTAGCTGAGCAGCATTGGCTATGTCTCTGAATTTATTCAGATCTGCCTACATCTACACAATCTATTCAATAGCTGTTACTGGATATCAGCCTAGAAATCCTCAATTATCCTCCTCACAGAATCATTTGAAAAAGGGACAGCTTTAAGTTGATTAGCTGCATCTGGAGTTAACATAACCTCACACAGTTCAACCACTGATGGGAACGTAAGCTCTTATCCAACCACATGTTGCTTTTTACTTTTAGCAATACACAGAGATACTAAATAGGAAGCCATTAGTGCTTTCTCTGAGGTTGTGTTAAGATGTACCACTTTACTCTTCAAAAATATTTTGGTTTGTTGGCATAATTGGGCTGCTTGTTGACCAGATTTCACCTTAACTTCCTTGTACTCCTGCATGACAAGGTAACTTGAGAAATGATGATTTTGGTCATTTCATGTCAATTAATGTTCAGAGTTTTGGATAAAATGCATAAATAATATGTATGTACTTAGTAATAACGCTGTAGTAATACAAATATCAAAACTCAACAGAAATATGTTTATTTCATTGTTTTTAATCCACTCATGACCACCTCAGATGCCTTGCCCAGTACAATCACATCATATTGTGTCATCTATCCCTGAAAAGCTTGTTTCTTGATATGGGAATTTATGTCATTATTATAGACATGCCAATTTTCTTATGTTATATTTACTGGAATGGGAGTACATGAAATCACATCGTACTTTAAAACCATTTTTCTGAAACTAAAACGTTTTCATTCTTTTCTATAACCAATAAATTTTTGAATGTTCAAGTAATGTTAGAATTTATACTGAAAAACTTAATTACTTCAGTACACCCCCCCCACACACACCTGAGTACCTGAGATAGCAGTATTAGAAAAAAAATAGGCTACACCTACAAAATAAAACAAAGGAATGAACCAGAGCTGAGTATAGAAAGTCTCATTTAATTCAGGCCAGTTCTACTACACTCAGCACACTGAGGAATGTGTGTTTGTGTGCGTTTGTGTGTATGTGTGTGTGTGTGTGTGTGTGTGTGTGTGTGTGTGTGTGTGTGTGTGTGTGTGGGTGTGTGTGTTCTGAAGTTGGTCAGTGTCAGCTATATATTCCTCCACAGAGCAGGTTTGTGAATTGCTGAGATAGGAGATAGAATAAAAAGTTAATCGTGAGTAAAAGAAAGGCTTCTTTTCGATACTTAAGTGCAGTGCCTTGCCATTATTTTTGGTTAGATCGAGTCATCACATAATAGCTCTGATGTGAGCTCTATTTGAAAATGGAAAACAGAAGCAATATAGTTTTTTTTCCCCCCGACTCCTTCATCTGTATAGGACAGCTCATGGAGCTTCGCTACTGCACGCACCAAGAGCATAATTAGGTTTCCAGGGCACAGTGTTTCCGTTTGGCTCTGGATTCCCTCAATATGATTCCATAAGTGAAATTGTGAAAGAGATTTCTAAGGTCATAACATAATACCTTAAGAGACCATGACATTTGCAATCTGTCCTGCAAGTGATTAAACTCATACTGGCCTCTGTTATTCTATTAAACCTGGTTGTCATGTCAGTGGGGAGGCATGGTGGCTTAATGGTTAGCATGCTTACCTTGCACCTCCAGTGTTGGGGGCTCGATTCCTGGCTCTGTCCTGTGTGCTCAAACCTGAGTTTGCAGGTTCTACTCCGGTATTCCAGTTTCCTCCCCAATACAAAGACATGTGTTGTAGGCTGCATCACTAAATTGTCCGCAGTGTGTGAATGGGTGTGTGTGTGTGCACGCCCTGCGACATGTTGGCCTGCGATTGTGCCCTGCGATATGTTGTCCTCTGCCTTGTGCCCTGAGTTCCCTGGGATAGGCTCCAGGTTCCCCGCAACCCTGTGTGAGATAAGCTGTACAGGAAATGGGTGGAATGGATGGTCGAATTTGGTGCTGAACTCCAATTCCCAGAACACTTTGCAGCCACGAACATGGCGACTACAGACTATTGTACATCTATCAGCATGTTCACAATCACCAGATTACTGATTACACACATCTGTACTCAATCACCATACACTATATAAACATACACAAAACCACTCACTCACTGCAAAGTAATGCTTAGTGTATCATTTCCTGACTTGCCAAGCCTTTGTTCACACAATTCTGGTCTCTAACTTTGTTCCTGGTTTTGAGTTTGAATTTGTTTAATTCATCTTGTTGCTAGGGGACATCGTGGATTAGTGGTTAGCACGCTTGCCTCGCACCTCCAGGGTTGGGGATTTGATTCTTGACTCCACCGTGTGGAGTTCGCATGTTCTCCCTGCGCTTCGGGGGTTTCCTCTGGGTACTCTGCTTTCCTTCCCCCAGTCCAAAGACATGCATTTCCAAATTGTCCGTAGTGTGTGAATGGGTGTGTGAGTGTGCATGTGATTGTGCCCTGCAATGGGTTGGCACCCTGTGCAGGGTGTCCCCTGCCTCGTGCCCCGAGTCCCCTGGGATAGGATCCAGGCTCCCCATGACCCTGTGTAGGATAAGCGCTACAGAAAATGGATGGATGGATGGACATTGTTCGCTAATAGTCTTAACCATGCTTGCTACTGACATTACTGTTATTCTTCATGCTCAATCCAGTCGAATGATAAACTGACTGTTTATTAGAATATCTATGTTTACCAGAAGAAACTAACTGTTAGTTAGTTAGTTAGTTAGTTAGTTAGTTTAACATACTAGTTCACACTATACTATGTTGATTGTGCTGCACTTAGGTGACATAGCGATACACACTCACTGTGAGATGTGAGGACACATTAGAAGTAGTGCATTTTACAGTACTGTTGAAAGGAAGCCAGTTTGAAAAGAAATGAAGAGGTGCTGATTAGGCTTTCTTCTTACATTGGACAGCCAAGTTAAAGGACAGGGCGATTATATAAAACATCAGCAGATGTTCAATGAGTTTCCTCTTTATCCCTCTTGCTCTCTCTCTCTCTCTCTTCCTCACCCATCCCCTACTCACTTCATTTTCTCATGCCCTATTGTGATCACTCTGCTTCTGAATGTTCAATCACACCACCAGCTGAGATTTGAGCTCTTTTCTGTCTCTCTATCTCTTTCTCTCTGTCCTGTCCCATCATCCTCACAAGTAACCCTTGAGAATCCATCTAGTGTTGAGGTAGCTGATATCTATATTACTGCATTAATGCTACTGGGTTTAAGGGTTTATTTAATAAAGTGTGTGGCTTTATTCTAACTAATCTGACTATTTATTTATATTTATTTAACTACACCAGTATTTATTTATAGCGATTTATTTGTAGTTAAAATACTCCAATTCCCCTCATTGTGATTCTATCTAGCTTATTTAACCACATGCTAATGTAAACTAGCTTGTAAACTGTTTTTATTTAATTATTTTAAAAAAAATCATTTTCAGTTCATTTCACTGTCACATGACAGCAACATTACATCGTGTGGCCTTTGTGTAAGCAGCAATAGTTATTAGAGCTTAAGTGTACAGATCTTAAGCCTTCCAATCTTGCACCAGTACAGTGCTATAAAAAGTATTTGCCCCCATCCTGATTTCTTCTTTTTTGTGTAAATGTCATAATAAATATTTTTAGATCTTCAGACAAAATATGGCATAAAACAAAGGCAACCTGAGTAAAACCACAATACAGTTTTTATTCTCAGTCGTGGTATATTCTGGAACTGGTGGTGGATCCTGGGAACACTGGACGCGAGGCAGGTATATACCCTGGATGCGACGTCAATCCATCACTGGCCATCACACACACATTCACACACATTGACACCTATGGGAAATATGGAGTAGCCAATCCGTCAACTTTTTGACCTCATGAGCGGTGAATCTGGAGCTCTGAGGTGGTATTACTACCCCACGATGCTGATATTCTTACACATTTACATTTTATAATACACATTTGCATGTTTTTAACATGTACTGTATATGTTACAACCGCATGCTTCGGTACAGTTGTGAATTTCATTTTACAAGCTGGTTTAAAAAAAAATAATTTTTGGACTCAAGACGTGAATGGATATGTTGAGTACTCACAAGTGACTATATCCATCTATAGTAAGCTGTTCTGTGTGTGCAGGGTGTCCTGGAGGTTTTCTTGTGAAATTGCCTAGACATTGTCTATATGCTCAATTACGTACATACTAAAAAGAGGGGGCTGGGTACAGTTGACCAGATACTCAATACAGCACACTGTGGAGATGTGTAATATACACGTGTTATGTACACACAGTGCACATAACACACACACACACACACACACACACACACACACACACACACACACACACACAAACATGTTTACAATAGCACTTGATGGTTTCTCTTGTCTGTAATCACATAATTTCCTATTCTAAAAAAAGGAAAGCGCTCAAGTGCACTTGAGTAGACCTGTAACACTGAATGGATCTATGTGTGTGTGTGTGTGTGTGTGTGTGTGTGTGTGTGTGTGTGTGTGTGTGTCTCATCACACATCTCTTTGTAGTTCTGTAAGTGGAAAGTGTAACTGGAAGTGTACCAAGGGTGTGTTTGATGTTCAGTGGTGCAGAGTAAATTGGAATGTGCTGAAGAATTGACCTTAAGTGAAGAGAGAGAGAGAGAGAGAGAGAGAGAGAGGGAGAGAGAGAGAGAGAGAGAGAGAGAGAGATCCTTCCCTGTGTCATTTGGCTCAGTATTACAGGACTGTTATGTTTACAATGGTCTGATGTTTAAGATCATCTACAATATATATAAATTTTTTTTTTTAACTTTGCCTCTTTCCCTTTGTAATGTTTGTAAGGTTGAATACAGATTTTATTAGAGTTCTCATACTGTAGTTGATGTGTCTGTGTGTGTGTGTGTGTGTGTGTGTGTGTGTGTGTGTGTGTGTGTGTGTGTGTGTGTGTGTGTGTGTGTGTGCATTAAATTCCTGCTGTGAGTGTAATGAGGAATGTGACAGTTCTGATGGTTTAATTCAGCATGACTGAGCCTCCTGCACTTTAAACACACACACACACACACACACACACACACACACACACACACACACACTTTTTTGCTGTACTAATTAGCTGTGCTTATCGTGCTAATTTCCTCAGAGGTCAGATGAAGGGGTGTGTGCTGGGTTATTCATACAGAAAGAAAATGATGTACAATAATCTTTGATTTCTCGCTGTCCCTGCATTTTCCAAATGTCTCTCATTTCATCATGCTTTCATCTTTTCCCCTGTTTATTGGAGGGGAAACACAGAAGAGAATAGAATGAGGAATATAGGGTTTGTGTCTGTTTGTGTTTGTGTGTGGGGGGGAATCAAACCCCAAATCCTCAAGGTGTGCAGCGAACATGCTAACCACTAAGCCACCATGCACCTGTGCCAAAAATAAAGTTCTACCATGGTCTCATCAGAACATAAATAGAGAACAGTTGACAGGCCGACACCTGAGGTGGTATTGTATTGAAACTAAAATGCATTAAAAACTAAAATTTAATTGGCAGAAGGTACACAGACAAAAGGGTGCATTAACAACACGTACAGTAGTGCTGGGCTTAAACAACCTCCAGAGACAGAGAGAATGTCTTATGTTTCTTCTTCTGAGAGAGAGCGAGAGGGAGAGAGAGAGTGAGAGAGAGAGAGAGAGCCCAGTGTCCTTTTATCTCAGTCTGAGTAAGTTAAGTGTGTCGACTCCTCGGCTCGCGCCGTATTGCATTGTGGGTAATTAGTGAGTGTTTGTCCTCTTCATGATTAAGAGGAGCTGAAGCTCCTGTGTGTCATGGTGGCTGCATCAGGACCAGAGTTTCGATGCTTTTTTACTCATACTTTGACTCATTACATTACAGAATTTGGCAGACACCCTTTTCCAGAGTGACTTACGATTATCTCATTTATACAACTGAGCAGTTGAGGGTTAAGGGCCTTGCTCAAGGGTCCAATAGTGGTCATTTGGCAGTGCTGGGATTTGAATTCACAACTTTCTGATCAGAAATCCAACATCTTAACCCAACTCACTGTGGAAAGAGAGACATCAACACATGACACCCACTTCCTCTCTTTCCCTCTCTCTCTCCCTCTTTCTGTCCAACTTTACAAGCCCCTCTTTTCAAGTAAAAAGAGGAAAAACAGACACAGAAAGGAAGAGAGAAAGACAGAAAATACCTATTAGTTGTTACAGGTAAGTTATAAATGTGTGACATTCAATCCATTACTCATACATTTGAATGACTTGGACTTCAATCAGTTGTGTGTGTGTGTGTTGATACATGTTAAGTTTTTGAACTACAAAGTGCCTCCATCCATTTTAAAGTGGCAGCAATATGCGTGAAATATTGATCTTCCTGCTCAGAGGTGAGACGAGGCAGATAACGTATCAGCAGCAAAAGTGACGTGTTACATCATACACACCACACATATGCATGCGCGCACACACACACACACACACACACACACACACACACACACACACGCTCTCTCTAGAGAGAGAAGAGAGTGTGGGAAGGAATGATAAAAATAATAATATTAATGGAAAAAAAGATAGGCGACAGGTACTTGGAGGTGCTGCTCTGTGTCTATATGTGTGTTTGCTTGTCTGACCTCCTGTAAGCATCATTAGCGTTTCTAATGCTCCTCTGACTTAATCAGTCTCTTATCACTGTCTGATTAAACCTGACACAAACACACATGTGAGAGAGAGAGAGAGGGAGAGAGAGAGAGAGAGAGAGAGAAATGCATGAAGCCAAAGTCTGTGCTAAATAATAAATAAACAACCCAGCATACCCTGAATAGATCAATGACACTCCTCTGCCCTCTGACACTGATTTTGCATGTCAAAATGCTTGGTTTCACTTTGTTTAGTTCGTTGACTTAAATCATATTTTCACTGCAATCAAATTGCACTAGGCTTTGCAGAGAAGTGGCTGTAGACCAGCTCTCTCAGCGGTCTCAGACTGATTGTTTTTGTCTTCACTCTGTCTATGTTCGAGTTTGATTTGGCAGGTAATAACCCAGCAAAAGAAATGTACTGAGTCTGGGAAAATGCACAGGGTTCAATTCAGTGCATTAAATACAGCATATGTGACACTGAATATATTTTACCAGGTGTCCCAAAAGTCTCCATACAGAGGGGAAATTCACACTTTTATTTGAGCAAAATATCTTCCAAAATGTGTCATACTTAGTTTATATTCTTCTTCTTCATCTTCCTCTTCTTCTTATTATTATTATATTTTTTCAAAAATATCTTTGACAACAGAAGAATGTATTGAAGTGATTCTCATGGCTGGATTGGGAAGCTGTCACAAGGATGCGATGGACATTTGCATCAAACACGAGTTCATCATTGGGAGAAACAACTCCATGTGTGTTTACAAAGAAATGGCAATCACGTAGAGGATGTTTTGTAAATAAAGTTATATTTTGATTTAAAAAAGTGTTTACTATATGTATGTACTATATGTACTTTTGGGACACCCTTGTACAATGTTAGTTATGTAAAAGAAAAATCAGAGTAAACATCTACTTCATTATTATGTTCATTTAGGTTCATTATGTGGGAGCTTATTTGTATTGAGTTTTAGATTAATCTCCTGATTTGCTTCTCTAATACACTAACTGCTAATTACCCCGTTGCTTAGTAGCTACAATAATGCATCATTATGGCATTCTCTTGCTGAGCACCTCTTATTTGTGACACAGTAAAGGAGCACAGTATGCAGAAAGAGACTATACACAGTCCCAAATGACATGTTCTTTCAAAAACCCTGTCAATTAAATTTCATAATTAACTTCTTACTATAAGCTATAGCTTCTGTGATGAATGGATCACTGACAGCAAAAGAAAAAAAACAATGGATGTTTTTTTTCAGAATTTAAGTTTTCCGCCATTTTGTTCTTGCAGATTCTTGTTGGGCGAGACTATATTATAATAATATTTTTTAATTAACCATTTTTTCTATTAAAATGTTTACACTCATTGTTTATGCCAAGGCAGTTTCGGACAGTGTCTTGCATGGGGGAAGTGTTTTTCGGACAGTGTCTTGACAAGTGTCTTATATGATAAAATCTTACAACAACAGCTGCTCGTGACCATAGATTTTGTTGGGGCAGGAAGACATTAATGTTAACATAGCCTCAAACATAAGTAAGTTGAAAAGGTATCACAGTTGACTTGCTATAGTATATGACACTGTCTGTGCTATAGGCTACTATCTCTCTATTCTATCTACAGTGCTGTCCACTAATATTGGCACCCTTGGTAAATAAGAGCAAAAAGGCTGTGAGAGTTTTTCTTTATTGTGTAACCTTGTGATCTTTTATTCAAATAATTCACAATAATACTCTCATGGATATCAAACAATTACAAACACAACACATGTTTATCAAAAAAAAATCTTTATTAAATATAGGTGTGCAACAATTATTGGCACCACTTTGGTCAATACTTTGTGCTACCTCCGTTTGTCAAGATAACAGCTCTGTCTTCTCCTATAATGCCTGATGAGGTTGGAGAATACATGGCAAGGAATCTGCGACCATTCCTCCATACAGAATCTCTCCAGATCCTTCAAATTTCAAGGTCCATGAAGACTCTCCTCTTCAATACACCCTACAGATTTTCTATGGGTTTCAATTCAGGGGACTGGGATGGCCATGGCAGGAGCTTCAATTTGTTGTCAATAAACCATTTTTGTGTTGATATTGATGTTTTGTTATTGATGTTTTGGATCGTTGTCCTGCTGGAAGATCCAACCATGGCCCATTTTAACCTTTCTGGCAGAGGCAGTGAGGTTTTCATTTAATATCTGTTAATATTTGATAGAGTCCATTATGCCATGTATCCTAACAAAATGTCCAGGTCCTCTGGCAGAAAAACAGCCCCAAAACATTAAAGAGCCACCACCATATTTAATCGTGGGCATGAGGTACTTTTCTATATGGCTACCTCTCTGTGTGCGCCAAAACCACCTCTGGTGTTTATTGTCACAAAGCTCTATTTTGGTTTCATCTGACCATAGAACTCAGTGCTTTTGCTATTTTCTTATTGCCACTTCCCATTTTGTGAAGCTCAACAACCTTTTTGCCGCACATCACAGCTATATTCCTTGGTCTTACCCATTGTTATGGATGACTAAGGGAATTTGGCCGATGTGTTAACTCATATTTATTCCTCTGAAACAGGCAGTCATGATTGAACAATTTCTTGTTCCTAGTCAATCAGGTGTACTAAAGACAATTGTAAAATATTAATGTGAACATATTTCAAACATATTTTTCTCAAATGAATTCATAGGGGTGCCAATAATTGTTGCACACCTATATTTAACAAAGATTTTTTTTATTAACCTGTGCTGTGTTTGCAATTGTTTGTATATATCCATGAGAGCAGAGTATTTTTGTGAATTTTTTGAACAAAAGATCAAAAGGTTAAACAATAAAAACATTTTTTCTCAGACTTCTTTGCTCATATTTACCAAGGGTGCCAATATTAGTGGAAGGCACCGTATATCTAGTGAATTTTGATATAGTAGTGAGTAACCCTGTTATAGGCAGTTGAGAGTCAACCAGGGGTGATAGCTGGACTTTCTAAAGAGAATTTGTTTTTTGCATGTGAGGGCTAATTGCTTAAAAAATGTGAACATTGGACAAAACATTGGATTCATCATAAAACTTGCCTCAGCTGTTATTACTGTTTGCAGGACTACCAGACTGATAAAATATAAATCTTTTTGGCTTCTAACACAAGACTAGGCTAGTTTGGTGTCACTGGGCAAGGGGAGGCAAAACTAGGCTATTAGTGACTACATTTACATGGACAGCAATAATCTAATTATTGAACTTATTCTGAATAAGACAATATTGTGATTAAGGTGTTTACATGAGTCGCTTTTAGAATATTCCTTTCTTGTTCCCGTTTTACATGTTATAGAACAAAGAGCGATTAACGGCCCACGCCACACCGTCCGACGTTCCCTCCAAAATTTCACGTATCAACATACAGTTCGACTTCGTTATGGTACCGTATACAGTTTTGGGTGTTTCATTTTTAATTTTACGAAAGCTTCAAGTGCAGTTAATTATTTGTCATGCTGTACATGCAAATAGACGACTGGTTGAAGCCGTGGGCTGCGTCCGAACCCGCATACTTACCTACTATATATTACCTGAAATACATGTGTCTTGCCTGCCATATAGTAGGTAAGTACGCGGTTTCGGACGCAGCCGTGCTCTCTTGTTTGCCGTCAAACGGTTGAGCACTGCTGTGTGTGTATGTGTCCTGTCACACAATGTGGTGAAAACTCCTACACGACGTTAATAGTGTGATTAAGGTGTGTACATGTCTGTAACGCACTTCGATTATGCGACTAAAACAGGAATACTCCACTTCTTAATTCGATTTGTGTTTACGTCAAGTATGACTTTAGTCGGATTAAGGTAATCAGTAATTGCTGTTTGCATGGTAGTTTCTTAATCAGAGTACTGTCTTAAGCAGGTTAATATTGGATTATTGTCGTCCATGTAAATTTATTGATTGTATGGGTTTAGATGCTACATAGCCATGCAAAGTACATTAGCTGTCCTTATGCTCTGCCCATATCATGTTCACGTAAACTGGAACTCATATATACATTTACACACCTTGTTTTCCTGCTCAGCATCAGAGGATATTACTGTTTCAGTTTCAACCCTTCTACTGTTAAAAAAAATCTGTGTATATGCATTTTTCCCGTCACACTGACTGACCGTGAGCTAGCGTTTGGCAGAATTGAGAGCTGTCAGCCAATGCGACATGAGTATTTCCGTATAGTTTCCTGTAAACCCTGTCTGATTGGTCTCGCCTCCATTCACTTACCATAAAATTTAACACTGCCGTCTTCTATTACTGACGTTCAGTTACGTCGTGATAAACAGCTCCAACCGCTGGAGAATTTTTTGGGGTTAAAGAAAAAAATCTTTAGGGCTACAGTCCCTAACGCCCAGGTTAAGTTATGCCCCTGCAGTCCACAACATAAAGTCATCCCACATACAGTCTTGGTTTTGAATGTTTTTAGATGCATCTTTTGATGCAACTGCTTTTGATGCAACCGTTTGATACAGCATGTGCTTTTCCGAGGTTTCGACAAAATTTAAGCATCCTCAAAAACCAAACCAAGATCTGAAACTAGCCCAAAGCTGGAATATGAGAACTAAAAAAGGATATTTTTCCTTCTTTTTCTCAGCCTTTGTATGGAAAATAAGGTTTTCTGATTTCTGATGTACAAACATTATCCACTCCATAATCCCCCTTTCCCTCTCCCAGTATTTGCAATGTATCTTACAATAGAAATGGTTCTGGACATAGACACACTTCTACGCTTACACTTTGCCTTAATTCTAATTATTTGCTGTAAAACAAGAGCTTGGCAGCCTCAGAGAATTTTTAATCTAGCCCAATTTGGCAGCCCTTTCATAACCACTCCTGTCCACTATTCCTCTTCCACTGAAAATGTTAGCACGGGCAGGGGGCAGAATAAGTCATTCCCATTGGACCTCTATCAGCGCTTGTTGCAGTTGCCATTTTTGACCACTCCGTGCATTAATAACTCTATGGATACTAAGTGGGGCAAAGTTTATGTTGTGGCATGATTGTGCGTCATCTAGAAAGGCAAATCAATGGAAAAGCTTATATCTGTGAAATAGCGCATTTTTTAAATTGTTGGTCACTCCCTTTGCTTTAAAAAAATTTAAAAATCAGTCATCAGTAAGGAAATTAACTGGTAACTGAATGAACCGGTAAGCTTTTCTGAGCATCTTGAAGAATCTACCACAGTTCTTCTGGAGACTTTAACTTTCACACTTGCTTCTTTTTTATTTGCATACAAAACCCAGCAGTCTTCATTATGTTTTTTTTTTTTTTTTTTGGGAGGGGGTTAGTTCTGTTTTGATTATTTTTTGTTGTTGTTGTTTTTTGTTAGCAAAGTAGTTAAAAAAAAAGCTTTTGTACTGACTCAATAATGCATTGCCTAAGACGTTTGCACAGGTACTGTATATGATGGGGTGCCCCTATGGACAAGCTGCCCCTTCAGAAACATACAACAAAGTTAATCTGATCTGATAATCTGAGTTAAATTTCACCAAAATCACTCAATACACTAAATTCTAAGTATTCCACTCACTGCTACATGATGTTGGCAGTTCAATGAAAAAACAGTAAAGCTATTTTTTAAACAGACTCAATATGTGTGCTGCTTCTACATGTTTCAGTGACATCAATGTAGCTTTTTTAAACTAGCCTGTAGGGAACTATAGCGTTGGAGTGCACACAAACTGCAATCTTACTTTATTTGGACACATCTAATGAGCACTGTGTCGCTGCACTCTCGATTTATATATATAATAATATAATGTGTATATACACACACAGTGTGTGTGTGTGTGTGTGTGTGTGTGTGTGTGTGTGTGTGTTTAACAATTAATAGTGAATAAATGTCCTTTTCTTTTTCTCGCTTCTTGTTTATTAAATTTCTGTTTTTTTTTTTTTCATCTTACATTGTGGCTGCCACTGCAGAGCCCCTATGCCACTACAATTCACCTATCGGCATGTTTTTGGACAGGGGGAGGGAACCAGAGAACCTGAAAGAAACTCAAACGAACATAGAGAGTTAACATATGGATTATACAGGTCAATATCAGGCATATATCCTGTATATAATATGTAACAATTACAGTTACTGTGGCTGTGGCTCAGGTGGTAGAGCGGGTTGTCCACTAATTGTAGGGTTGGCGGTTCAATTCCCGGCCCCCATTACTCCACATGCTGAAATGTCCTTGGTTGAGACACCGAACCCCAAGTTGCTCCCGATGGCAAGTTAGCGCGTTGCATGGCAGCTCTGCTACCATTGGTGTGTGAGTGTATGTGTGTGAATGGGTGAATGAGACACAGCACTTTGGAATAAAGTGCTATATAAGTGCAGACCATTTACTATTTAATAACAGAAGCAAAAACACAAACTGGCAAAACTGTCCTAGTAAGCTATGTTAGGCTAGGCTAAGGTAATCCAATAAATAGTAATAAATGATAGCACAGCAAATAACAATAATAAGAACAGGAACGAGGCTGAAGCTAAGCAAATATGGCAACGGTTAGGGTGATGGCAAAGTAGAAAACACAACTACAGCTAAGGTAGAACAACAGGATAAAGTAATAGCATAAGATGCTAGTGATAAAGCAAAGTCTAAGCTAACAGTATAATAGGAAAACAGAACAAACAAGACTCATCATGCTATACTGTACAGTGTAAGAGAATAACAAGACAATAGCAAAGAGCAAGCATGTGAAAAGGTGCGAGGCTTCGCAATCAGACACTGAGAGGCGGGTGTTTGTATAGTCTGAAAACTGATCTGTGAAACTAGCTGCAGGCGTTAGTAAACAGGCAAGGAAGAGTGTTGGAGATACTGCTGAAGACAGTCATGACAAAAACATGACAAATTCACTATAGACATTTTAAAATGATCTGTCTGCTTTTCTAGTATACATTACTTTATAACTTTACTAATACACTAGCTGCAAGTTCACAAATCATAATGTATTGTCGGCTCAGCCAATGGATGTTGGGTTCATGGTCAATACAGTATACTATACTATTAGTCTTTTTATTTAAAAAAAATATTGATATTACACAAAGATTTTCTTAATTTAACCATCCTTTTGCTTATTCTTTGTTTGCTTAAAAGACATAACTGCTACTTGCTTTTTAGCTAAAACATTTACTTCAGTCATTAACATTAACATGCTTATACATGACATCAGTGTCATCATTACCTGAATGATGAGCATATCATTCAATACACTCATATTGAAAATTATGAATTCAGAATTCCATTTGGACCTACAATTTCTCTCACTCTGTTTCTCTTTCTCCTTGGTTCTTAGTTTATATACAATCCCAATTCCAAAAAAGTTGGGACAGTATGGAAAATGCAAAAAAACAAGAGTCAATTCAATTTCAATTCACCCTGTACTATATTGAAAACACATTATTACCACATTATTAGATATTTTACTTAAATTTAATTCATTTTTGAAAATATGCACGCATTTCAAATCTGATGACTGCAACACACTCCAAAAAAGTTGGGACAGTCGATTGTTCACCACTGTGGAACATCACCTTTTCTTTTAATAACACTTATTAAGCGTTTGGACATTGAAGACACCAGTTGGTGAAGTTTAGCAAGTGCAATTTTCCCTCATTCATCCATTATGCATTTCTTCAGCTGCGTAACTATACAGGGCCTCCGTTGCCTTATTTTGCACTTCATAATGCACCACACATTCTCAGTCAGAGACAGGTCAGGACTGCAGGCAGGCCATGCTAGCACCCACACTCTCTGCTTATGCAACCATGCGCTTGTAATCCGTGCAGAATGTGGTTTGACGTTGTCCTGCTCGGTATAGCAGCATATGTTGCTCCAAAATGTGAACATATCTTTCTGCATTAATGAAGCCCTCACAGATGTGCAAGTTACCCATGCCATGGGCACTGACACACCTCCATACCAGGACAGACGCTGGCTTTTGGACATGTTGATAACAGCTTGGATAGTTCTTTTCCTCTTTGGAAAACACGACGGCTGTTTTGTCCAAAAACTATTTGAAATATTTGACTCATCAGACCATAAAACATGATTCCACTGTGCTACTGTCCATCTCAGATCTCAGATGAGACCGAGCCCCGAAAAGTCGGCGGTGCTTCTGGACTGTGTTGATGTACAGTGAGGGAAAAAAGTATTTGATCCCCTGCTGATTTTGTCCATTTGCCCACTGACAAAGAAATGATCAGTCTATAACTTTAATGGTAGATTTATTTGAACAGTGAGAGACAGAATAACAACAAGAAAATCCAGAAAAACGCATGTCAAAAATGTTATAAATTGATTTGCATTTTAATGAGGGAAATAAGTATTTGACCCCTCTGCAAAACATGACTTAGCACTTGGTTAAAAAACCCTTGTTGGCAATCACAGAGGTCAGACGTTTCTTGTAGTTGGCCACCAGGTTTGCACACATCTCAGGAGGGATTTTGTCCCACTCCTCTTTACAGATCTTCTCCAAGTCATTAAGGTTTCGAGGCTGACGTTTGGCAACTTGAACCTTCAGCTCCCTCCACAGATTTTCTATGGGATTAAGGTCTGGAGACTGGCTAGGCCACTCCAGGACCTTAATGTGCTTCTTCTTGAGCCACTCCTTTGTTGCCTTGGCCATGTGTTTTGGGTCATTGTCATGCTGGAATACCCATCCACGACCCATTTTCAATGCCCTGGCTGAGGGAAGGAGGTTTTCACCCAAGATTTGACGGTACATGGCCCCGTCCATTGTCCCTTTGATGCGGTGAAGTTGTCCTGTCCCCTTAGCAGAGAAACACCCCCAAAGCATAATGTTTCCACCTCCATGTTTGACGGTGGGGATGGTGTTCCAGGGGTCATAGGCAGCATTCCTCCTCCTCCAAACACGGCGAGTTGAGTTGATGCCAAAGAGCTCCATTTTGGTCTCATCTGACCACAACATTTTCTCCCAGTTGTCCTCTGAATCATTCAGATGTTCACTGGCAAACTTCAGACGGGCATGTATATGTGCTTTCTTGAGCAGCGGACCTTGCGCGCGCTGCAGGATTTCAGTCCTTCACGGCGTAGTGTGTTACCAATTGTTTTCTTGGTGACTATGGTCCCAGCTGCCTTGAGATCATTGACAAGATCCTCCCGTGTAGTTCTGGGCTGATTCCTCACTGTTCTCATGATCAATGCAACTCCACGAGGTGAGATCTTGCATGGAGCCCCAGGCCGAGGGAGACTGACAGTTCTTTTGTGCTTCTTCCATTTGCGAATAATCGCACCAACTGTTGTCCCCTTCTCACCAAGCTGCTTGGCAATGGTCTTGTAGCCCATTCCAGACTTGTGTAGGTCTACAGTCTTGTCCCTGACATCCTTGGAGAGCTCTTTGGTCTTGGCCATGGTGGAGAGTTTGGAATCTGATTGATTGATTGCTTCTGTGGACAGGTGTCTTTTATACAGGTAACAAACTGATATTAGGAGCACTCCCTTTAAGAGTGTGCTCCTAATCTCAGCTCGTTACCTGTATAAAAGACACCTGGGAGCCAGAAATCTTTCTGATTGAGAGGGGGTCAAATACTTTTTTTCCCTCATTAAAATGCAAATTAATTTATAAAATTTTTGACATGCGTTTTTTTGGATTTTTTTGTTGTTATTCTGTCTCTCACTGTTCAAATACAACTACCATTAAAATTATAGACTGATCATTTCTTTGTCAGTGGGCAAACGTACAAAATCAGCAGGGGATCAAATACTTTTTTCCCTCACTGTATGGCTTCTGCTTTGCATAGTAAAGCCTTAAATTGCATCTGTGGATGCAGCAGTGAATGGTGTTTACTGACTAAGGTTTACCAAAGTATTCCCGAGCCCATGTCAGGATATCCATTACAGATTCATGATGGTTTTTAAGACAGTGACGTCTGAGGGATAGGAGATCACGCACATTCAGAAGTGGTTTTCAGTTTTTGGAGATTTGACCAGATTCCTTGAATCTTTTAATTATGTTGTGCACTGTAGAAGGTGAAATGCCCAAAATCCTATCAATTTGTCTTTGGGGAATGTTGTTCTCAAAGTGTTGGATTATTCGCTGACGCATCTTTTGGCAGATTGGCGAGCTTCGACCCATCCTTGCTCTTGAAGGACTAGGCCTTTTTTGGAGGCTCCTTAAATACTATAATTAGATGATTGCCTCACCTGTTTCACATCACCTTCTTATTTCAACTTGTCACATCGCTATTAGTCCTAAATTACCCCTGTCCCAACTTTTTTTTGTATTTTAAATTTCAGAATAAACATTTATCTTCAAAAAACTATGCAGTTGACATCAAATACCTTGTCTTTATACATTTTTTGTTTAAAAACAAGTCAAAGTACATTTACAAATCACTCCTCTTTGTTTTTATTAGCATTTTTAATACTGTTCCAACTTTTTCAGACTTGGGGTTGTACACATACTGTATAAATGTATATCCACGTGTGCATATGTGTGCATGTGTGTGTGTGTGTGTGTGTGTGTGTATATGTGTTTGTACAGAAAATATTATAAGGTATTTGCATGATTTCTGCTTCATGCTTCCATATGAAGCATTAAATGCTGCTGAGTGACTCATATGTCAGACAGCAGGTGTTTCCTCTACATTAGCACAGCAGGATATGTGAGTGTGGCACAGCATTCAAGGCTGCTGATTGGTTAATTTCCAAGCATATTAAGTCTCAGAAAGGCACAATGTTTTTAAAGACTTCTTTTTGTGTAATGTGGGATCAAGGAATGCTGTGTTTTTAACGGGGATGTGTGTCAGTGGCAAGGCCAGAAATGAAACAGTGGGTGGGCTTGGCTAAAACAGGGTGTGAAAGGGCTTGAAAAGAAAACTCAAATGCCAGCAGTGACTCCAAAGAATGTAAATGATTACAGAAAGGGGCCAACAAATTGAAAGGCTATCACTCAAGAGGTTTGTGCCAGTTTGATAAGCCTACTTGTGGCCTAATTCACTTTAGTTCTGATATATTGTACTGTCATTACAAATGCCATTTTTTTTACACACACACACACACACACACATACACACACACACACACACACACACACACACACACACACACACACACACACACACACACACACACACACACACACACGCACGCACACGCACACACTGGACAGAATGCATGGGTAGAATTTAATTTCAATGAAATTCTATAGCCACACAGTCAGCCTATGTGAAATGAAATTGTGCATTTTGAGCAGCTTTCCCAATCAATAAAGGTCTAACATCAACAAAAAATGCTTGCCTCACCTCCTCCGGTGTTGGGGTTCGATTCCCACCTCTACCCTGTAAGCGCGGAGTTTGCATGTTCTCCCAATGCTTCAGGGGTTTTCTCTGGGTACTCCAGTTTCCATTTCCAGTCCAGTCAAGACATGTGCTATAGGCTGATTAGCATCCCTAAATCGTCCGTAGTGTGGGAATGGGTGCGTGAGTGTGTGTGTGCGGTTGTGTCCTGCGATGGGTTGTCACCCCATCCAGGGTGTCGCCCATCTTGTGCTCCAAATCCCCTGGCATGAGCTCCAGGCACCCTACGATCCTGTAAAGGATAAGCAGAACAGAAAATGGATGAATGGAGGATGGATGGATGAATGGATTGCCTCACCTTTCAACAACAATTTAACATTAGCCTACATAAACTAGTCATGTAATGACATAAAGAGTGTTGAACACAGGCGTAGGTGGTCTTTGGTTGTGGTGGCATTTAAAATTATTTATTCAAGTGTGGATTTTAAGACAAGTAATAGACAGAATGTCCCACTGCGTCATCACATTTTTATTAAATCATTTAATTTATTTTATTTTTTGGGTGGACCAAGACCCACTTAGCTTCACCTCTGGTGCATGTATGGCTATAAAGCAACTGCCTTTTATGCAAGCTGAACAAATGTTCCCACTGAGACCACAAGTGATCTTTAGCACTATATGCCAAAAGTTTGTGGACACCTGACCATATTGTTTCCACAAAGTTAGAAACACACAATTGTACAGAATGTGGGTGTGCTGTAGTATTACAGTTTCCCTTCAATGTAACTAAGGGGCCCAAACATATTCCAGCATGACAGTGCCCCTGTGCACAAAGCGATATCAATGAAGACATGATTTGCCAAGACTGGAATGGAAGAACATGAGTGTCCTGCACAGAGCCCTGACCTCAACCCCACTGAACAGTGATAGTTCGGCCATAAAAAAAAAGCCTTTTGGTGTTGCATAAAGATCTGGTGCCTTTGAACTGGAAAACTTGACTGGCAAATTGGACTGTGGTCCAAGGTAAACTGGAAAGGTGGTCCCTATGTAAAAAAAAAAAAAAAAAAAAAACAAGGGACGGGGGTCATCTGTAGTCCAGTTATAGCACCAAAGGAAAAGTCAATGCCAGGATTATGGAGATTGGTAGAATAAGGTTGCAAGTACCGCATGTCTCAAATGAGGTTCCTTTGCAGGGTTGCTGGGCTTTCTGTCTGTGATAGCGTGAGAAGTTTGGAAATATGAGAGATCCAATGCTTTGCCAACTGAGGTGGTTTAGGCACCTTACAAGAAGCTTACACTTACACATTACACTAGAGCTGTATCTGAC
The DNA here is from genome assembly GCF_001660625.3 of Ictalurus punctatus. NCBI lineage: Eukaryota > Metazoa > Chordata > Actinopteri > Siluriformes > Ictaluridae > Ictalurus > Ictalurus punctatus. Next base: position 22,663,337 of record NC_071284.1, read on the forward strand.
CCATCCCCCTTGATGGAGTCTGCGAATCTCCGGGAATCTCCCATTCTACCACATCCCAAAGGTGTTCTACTGGATTCAGATCTGGTGACTAGGAAGGCCACTGAAGAACACTGAACTCATTGTCATATTTATGAAACCAGTTTGAGATGACATTTGCTTTGTGACATGGTGCATCATGCTGGAAGTAACCATTAGAAGATGGGTAAATTGTGACCATGAAGGGCCAAATAGACTGTGGCATTCAAGTAATAATTGATTGGTATTAAAAATCCCAAAGTGTGCCAAGAAAACTTTCCTAACACCATTACACCACTTTAACACACTTCAACATTGGGAAAAGAGGAGCCGAGAACTGGCTGAACATACACGTAATATTTAATCATAAACAGAAGATAAACCAACACACCAACATAAGTCAAACACAAAGCACATGTGTGTGTCTCTCTCTCCCTCTGGCACTTCCAGCCACAAGTTTATGGCTCTGTCTCACTGATTAGACAACTCCGTGCCAGCCTGGACTGTTGACACAAGGCAGGTTGAGTCCATGGATCCATGATGTTGGCACCAAATTTTGACCCTCAAGTTCTGTGCCTCAGCAGAAATGGTGATTCATCTTCAACTGGCCAGTTTTGTTGAGTCTGTGTCCACTGCATTCTCAGTTTTCTCTTCTTGGCTGACAGAAGTGGAGCCCAACAATGCCTTCTGCTGTTGTAGCATATGCGCCTCAAGGTTCGCCATGTTGTGCATTCTGAGATGCTTTTCTGTTCACCACAATTATTCAGGGGGGTTATCTGAGTTACTATAACCTTTTTGTCAGCTTCAAATCAGTCTGGCCATTCTTTGTTGACCTCTATCATCAAGGTGTTTTCATCCACAGAACTGAAGCTCACTAGATGTTTTTTCTTTATTGCACCAGTATTTGCAAGATGTTATTTACTGCACTGCTGCCACATGATTGGCTGATTAGATAATTGCATGAATGTGTAGGGGTACAGGTGGTCCTAATAAAGTGACCAGTGAGTGTATTTTAGACTATTTATTTTACACTATTACACTGTTCCCCATAGTGGAATAAAGGTTAACAGGCAGAGGGGTGGGTGTAATGTGCATATTTTTATTATGTCACCTACATGAGGTCCACATTGACCATAAGTAGCTGCAGTTGTTGCACTGATGGGCAAACATAATCACCTGATTTTGTAAATGTGAGAAATTACATTTACAGGAAGTGTCCACTTTTTGCTTATGTCTACAGTAATTGCTAACATTTACAAAATGAGCCTACAATAAATAATACGTCTATTTAATGAAAGCAAAGGTCCATGTTTAATAAAAATTTTAATGAAATTACTAAAAAAAATTGAGGTTCAATTTAGTTTTATACATGTTCTCAAATTTATAGCTATTATTTTGTTGTAATGTGACAAGTGATAATCTCAAGGTTTATTGGGTTTTATATGATTCTTTGTTTTTTTCATACTGTGGGTTTTAGCATATTTCAAGTGTATTGAAAACAAACATTGTCAACAACATACACAACAATTCCTCTTCAGCAACTCCACGCAAGACGCCATGTTTGTAAGCGTTGCTATGGTTGTTCCGACAAACTTCTTCTCTCAGCTATTTTCTGTTGGTTTATAGGACGATTTCCGTGAGTCGCCCCCTTTCATTTCAAAGAATATTACAACGGCGAGCGCGTCAAGATGCGCGCATAGTCAGTGGAGGCTCGCGGTGCGGAGACAGGCAAAAGTATAAACAAGGCTTTGCTCCATGAGGATGAAGTTGATGGTCTAGAAGCATCTGGAGCTTTTCTTTTAAGAAATCAGTCCATATTCTTTTGCACTACACAAGCATTGTCACATGCTAATTATTAGGATAAAACACACGTATATGTTACACTTACTGATGTTGACGTGCTGCTGACAGGTCAGCGAGGGGGGTCGAGGGGGTGGGAATATATATATAGTAATTATTATTATTGTTATGCGTGTGTGTGTCTGGCTTATTATTTCAGATATGTATCATATATATTAAAGGTTTTATACACATTTTAGCATTTTAGAAATGTTTGAAGGATTTTTACACGGCATCCCTGCTCTCATTGGTGCCGCAGCACCCTGGTTGGGAAACACTGGTATAAACTTAAAAATATTTCCACTGAAACATCGCAATAAACTTGCCAAACATCACAAGAAATGTCTCCAGTTATTTAGCCTTGCTAGAGATACAGACTGATGAATCTCTAAATTTGCACTGCCTACAGCCTGACTATCAGAGTTCTGACACTTATTTGCAAACCATATCTCTGGCTTGGGTTGCTATCACTAACATGGTGGCACTTTTGCTCCAAGTCCTTAATGGAGAAGCAGTACAGAATTCCTACAGACATCACTCCAAGTAATTGGAGCCATAGCAGTGCGGTAGATCAATGGGTGTATTAATGCTGCTGAGGAGGCATGTTAGGCAGGTTCAAATACCATTACCTGTTAAAAATACTGTACCACCTGCTGCTAGTACCTGGACAGGTCTTTGTCACATAGAGACACTACATCTTTGCCCTCCTATGTCCTAAGCACAAATGAGACACTTGAGGAAGCAGGCTACATTTAAGAGGCTTTTTCTGTCATTATTCTACTCCTGCAGAGTTGCATTATAGAAAGTGGAACAGTGGTTGGATCTCAGTATTGTATCTTAAAATACATAGTTTCTCTTCTGCAGCTGAAACTGGAGCTTAAAAATATCAGATCAGTGACTACTGAGCATACTGTTTCATAGGGATCTGATACTTGCTAATAGTAGTTCAGGGACTTTCCTTTTGGGTTTACTCTGTCACCCAGGGTATCTAAAAAGTGCGTGCAAGCTGCCTTAGAGCCCCTGCAGGGTCTGTGTGTAATCCTATTTCTAGACAATTAGCTTCTGTGCAAACAGTCCCAGCAGCAGGTGGTGATCCAGTCAAAGCTCACATATGGACGCATTAGGCCTAAGTTACAAAAAAGTCACTTGAGTCCCTTATTCAATTACAATGGCTGAAATAAGTATTCAACATTTTTTTCAGTAAACATTTTTCCAATGAGGCTATTCACATGAAATTTTCACGACTTTGGTATTAACTCAAGAAATCCACACATATAAAGAAATCCAAACATTAAAGTCCATAAATGAAGTTATGTGTAATAAAGAGGAATGAAACAGGAAAAAAGTATTGAACATGCTAACTGAAATTTATTTAATACTTATTGGAGAAGCCTTTGTTTGTAATGACAGCTTCAAGATGCCTCCTGTTGGAAGAAATTAATGGGCCACAGTATTTAGGTGTGATTTTGGCCAATTCTTGTAAACATATTGTCTTTAAATATTGTTTAATTGGATTCAAGTCAGGTGATTGGGCTATTCTAACACCTTGATTTTTTTTCTCTGAAACCAACTGAGAGTTTCCTTTGCTGTATGCTTTGGATCGTTGTCCTGCTGGAAGGTCCACCCATGTCTCATCTTCATCATCCTGGTGAATGGCAGCAGACTCTTCTCAAGAATCTCCCGGTAAAGGACTCCATTCATTGTTTCTTCAATTATATGAAGTCTGCCAGTACTATGCAGTGAAATACAGCCCCACACCATGATGCTTCCACCTCCAAACTTCACTGTTGGTGTAGTGTTTTTTAGGGTGATGTGTAGTGCCATTTCTTCTCCAAACATGGTGTGTAGTATGACAGCCAAAAAGTTCAATTTTGCTCTCGTCTGACCAGACTATACTCTCCCGGTATTTCATAGGCTTGTCCAAATGAGTTGTAGCAAACTTTAAATGAGCTTCGAAATGCCTTTTCTTTAGTAATGGAGTCTTGTGGGTGATCGTGAGCAGTGGAGTGCATTGCCTATTGTTTTCTCTGTGACGATGGTACCTGCTGCCTTCAAGTGTTTCTGGAGCTCTTTTGGAGTGGTCCTTGGTTCTTGGGCTACTCTTCTGACTATTCTTCTGACTCCTTGGTCAGAAATATTGTGAGGAGCTCCTGTGTGTGGCCGGTTGATGACAGAGAGATGTTGCTTCCACATGCAGATAATGGCCCCAGACGGTGCTTACTGGAAGATTCAGAAGTTTTGATATACGTTTGTATCCAATTCCATCAATATGTTTCTCAACAATAAGGTTGCGAAGGTCTTGGGAGAGCTCTTTGCTTTCACCCATCATGAGATGTTTCTTGTGTGACACCTTGGTAACGAGAAGCCTTTTTATAGACCATCAATTTACAAACCCAGCTGATATTAATTTGCACAGAGATGAGGTATAATTACTTATGGATTTCAGTTGGTTCCTTGCCTTACCTTTTCCTTAGCGTGTTCAATACTTTTTCCCTGCGTCATTCCACTTTATTACACATAATTTTATTTATGGACTTTAATGTTCTGAATTCTTTATATTTCCGGATTTCTTTAGTTAAGACTGATGTCTGGTGAAAATTTCATGTGAATGGCCTCACTGGAAATATATTTACTGAAAAAAACGTTGATGCGTTCAATACTTATTTCCCCCACTGTAACTGGCATGACACGTAACTCTCATGCCATGTGAGTATTCTCAACGGAAGAGAATGTTTAAATATTTTTTAATAAATATTTAAATAATTAAATATGGCATCTAAATTTTGTATGGCAACTCATTGTCAATATAAGGAATTCCTAGAATGCTAGTGCCCACATCTCCAGTTGTGAGCTGGGAATATTGCACCTTTTGGCTGAATGGTCAACAAACCTTCTTCTATTCTTCCTGTACAATTTCTATAAGGATAAACAGATAATTAATAGCTCTTGGGGATTATTGCACTGTGAAAACCCTAAAAACTTACAAGTTCCACCAGTGTAACTTGTTTTCAGGACACTAAACTGACAATGCTACCTACTACTAAGGTAGAATATCTGAAATGTGCTCAAGTAAAACATACTCAAGTAAAAGGAGTAGTAATGTTTAACCAAATAGTAAGAGTATGAAAGTAATGAAAAACATACTCAAGTAGAGTGCTATTGTCAGGATCTCCCCATCTGGCAGCATGTTCAGAGAGATGAGAGGGCGAGCGCATGCGCGAGCTACGTGCACGAGTGCTCAGTGAGCGCATGCTCTTCGGATTTTGACAACTGTGACATTGTTTACTGTGGACACATGCTCAGCGGCCTACAAACATAGCCGCCATGGACTACACTTTCCACACATACATGTTCACCTTCTTCGGAATACTTATCACACACACCTGATTCCAATCTCACACATACTCCCACCACAGTATATAAGAGACTGCTCAAACACTATGACTTTGCGTAGTATTGAGTTTAAATCACTTACCAAGCGGTTGTCCTTAGTTCTCGTAATGTTTCATGATCTCTGACCTCGTTTATAGTTTCTCTATTTATGCCTGTTTGCCGATCGCCTGACCTTTTTGGAGTCGTCATGTTTTTGGACTACAGTTTTTAGATTACGATTTGGATTTGTCTGCCGTTGTCTCCTTTAATAAAACTGTTAACTGCACTTGCATCCATCCTAATCTCCCTTATGTCTCGCAACGTGACAGAATATTACGCCTAACATGGATGCAGCAGGAAGACGGGGGAGACATCACGCTGCGAAAACCATGGAAGTAGCAGGAAAACGCTCGGATTACTGGCCGCGTTTCTTGTCTGTGCAGTTCCCTCAAAAGTACGCCATTGAACTCCCGCCGGAGACAGCGGGATTGGGGAGCTACCCGCTGGAGTTCCTCTGCAGCTGTCAGGTATATTTCTGCAGCCTGGCGTATCCCAAGCCTAATAAGAGACAGTGGATCGGGTGCTTAGTGTCCAGGTTTTCCGGTCCGGCCTGTGACTGGGCGGAGCAGCTGGTGAGTACTGGTTCCTCTGCCCTCCATGATGTCACTCAGTTTGCGGAACTATTTATGGAGAAGTTCACTCAGCCAGGGCAGCTACACGGTCTGGATTTACTGGGGTGGACAGTCTATGGAAAGCCCAGGCTGACCTGCCATTCAACCTCTATTATGAGGGGATTGACAGGGCAGCCTCCACAGCTCCGCTTCAGGTTCTGGCCAACGTGGGGGAGGTTTCTACGAGATGCATGACTGAGGGCTGTGGGAAAAAGACTCAGCTCCAATGTCCCACATCCAAGAAGCTGGGTCTCCAGGAAGCATTTTTCTGCTCCAAGGAATGCTTCAAGAGCAGCTCTCGTCATCACAAGCGTCTACACAAAAAAGCCCCTGCAGAACTAAAACCAGAGGTCAACGTAGCGTGAGCAGGGTAGCAACCTCTGTACCAAAGCTCGAACCTGAGACCCATGAGGTGGTCTCACCCGCCGAGCTACAGCCAGAGGTCCATGTGGCGACCTCAGAGCTCCAGCTTGAGATCCATGAGGTGGTCTCAGCACCTGAGCTCCAGCCAGAGGTCAACATTGCAACCTCAGAACCCGAGCTCCAGCCTGAGACCCGTGAAGAGGTCTTAGCTTCAGAGCTTCAGCCAGAGGTCAACAGGATGACCTCAGCCCAAGAGTTTCAGCCTGAGACCCATGAGGGTCAGATTCAGAGGTCCACTGTAATGCCAAGTTATTGTCCCAGGTCGAAAGACGGCCAACCCAGGCCCTGCTCACACCAAGTTCCGGTCCCAGGTTGAAGAGACGGCCAGCCCAGGCCCTGCTCACGCCAATTTCCTGACCTAGGTGGAAGAGACGGCCAACCCAGGCCCTGCTCACGCCAAGTTCCTGACCCAGGTCGAAGAGACGGCCAACCCAGGCCCTGCTCACGCCAAGTTCCTGTCCCAGGTCAGTGCCAAAGTCAGTACTGACCAGGTTCTGCTCATGCCTGAAGTTGTGGTCATGAACCGTCAAGTTCCGATCACACTGGAGTCTGCTGATACAGACAACCAGGTTCTGCTCATGCTTGACACCGACGACAGGGACGAATCAGTTTCCCTCACGACTGAGTCTGCTGACATGACCAACCAAGGTATGCTCCCACCAGAGTCTGTAGATATAACCAACTAAGTCCTGCTCACGCCCGAATCTGCTGACACGGACAACCAGGTTCTGCTCACGCCCGAGTTTGCTGACACGGGTAACCAAGTTATGCTCACAACCGAATCCGCTGACACAGCCAACCAAGTTCAGCCTGCAGAGTCCACTGAGAACGTCGATCTGCTTACCTGTTCCGGTGAGGATGTCACTCTGCTTACCTGTTCTGCTGAGGACGTCACTCTGCTTTCCTGTTCCGATGAGGACGTCGCTCTGCTTTCCTGTTCCGCTGAGGACGTCACTTTTCTGTTTTGCTGAGGATGTCGCTTTGCTTTTCTGTTCCACCGAGGACGCCGCGCAGTCTGCTGGTTCAGCTGGGGACATTTTGCCCAGGGAGCCAGGACCACCAATGGAGAGGAGTGTTTTGTGGTGCTTGGGGGGGGTTGTGTCATGATCTCCCCATCTGGCAGTGCGTTGCATGAGCTACGTGCACGAGTGCTCAGTGAGCACATGGCTGCCATGGACTACACTTCCCACACATGTATGTTCACCTTCTTCGGAATACTAATCACACACACCTGGTTCCAATCTCACACATATTCACACCACAGTATATCAGAGACTGCTCATACACTATGACTTTGCGTAGTATTGAGTTTAACTCACTTACCAAGTGGTTGTCCTTAGTTCTTGTTTTGTTTCATGATCTCTGACCTCGTTTATAGTTTCTGGACTCTGATTATTACTTCGCCTTATTTATGACTGTTTGCCGATCGCCTGACCTTTTGCATGTTTTTGGACTACGTTTTTGTATTACGATTTGGATTTGTCTGCCATTGTCTCCTTTAATAAAACTGTTATCTGCACTTACATCTGTGCTAATCTCCCTTACGTCTCGCGATGTGACAGCTATTAGCCATACAGCATGAGATTTAAATTTCAGAACAAGCAGTGTCATGATGGTGAGACTCACTGAAACTGGACAGATTAGAAAAAAAAACACCTGGTCTTTCAGTCTTCAGCTGTCAACTTTTGGTGAGTCTGTGCCCATGATAGTTTCAGATTCTTGCTTTTGGCTTACACTAGAGGAACCTGGTGTGGTCTTCTGCTAGTGTAGCCCATCCACCTCAAGGTTTGGTGTGTTGTGCATTCTGAGATGCTTTTCTGCTCACCAAGGTTTTAAAGTGTGCTTATTTGAGTTACTATAAACTTCCTGTCAGCTCTGATCTCCCTCTGATCTCTCTCATCAACAAACCTGCAGACCCTAAGCTCACATGATGTTTCTTGTTTTTAGCACCATTCTGTGTAAACTTTAGATACTGTTGTTTGTGAAAATCCGAGGAGATCAGCAGTTTCTGAAATACTTAAACCAGCCCATCTTGTACTAACAACTATGCCACGGTTAAAGTAGCTGAGTTCACATTTTCGCTCATTCTAATGTTTGAAGTGAAAATTAACAGCATTGCACTTCTTCCACATGATTGGCTAATTGGATAACTACATAAATGAGCAGGTGTACAAGTGTTATTATTAAATTGTACAGTGAGTGTAAGTCCACATAAATTAGGATTCAATTACAGCATATTCGTAAATGTTGAAACTATTTTGAACTTTGTTCCAGGTGTAAATATTGTAAATTGCTTTTCAGGCTCAGATGAGAATTTTGCCAGTTAACTTTAAACATGTTAATTAAAGTGTTCATATTGGTAATTAGGGACTTAAATTTACTCATTGGTTGTATTAACATCAGTTAATCCAGGTGTTGATTATTTGCCCCATTTGCTTTAATACCAACCTCCTCCCCCACCACACCTAAAAACCCATAAATCCATAAGTGGGTTAGTTGCTTTGTTGATGTGACTAATAGTGTATTAATGCTGAGGTACATGGTTTGTTCATCATAGTAATATGTTAAATAATGTTAATTAAAGGAACCTTACTGTAAAGAGTTTTTTTTTTTTTAATGAAAGTAAATAATCAGCATTCAGTTGCAAAAAAAAAAGGAATTATTTTAATGATTTTTTGGTATGATCGATATGACACATAGATATGAAAAATGATTAAGGATATTCTATTTACTAAGAAGGCACTGTTTGTACATATGATTTTTCTTGGTTTCTGAAAACCTCTCCAGTGCCTGCCCATTTTTAAATTACTGTGGTGCTTGCCCATTTATAGATATGTGCTGACAAGCTGACAGCTCTTCTTTCAGTTTTTTTTCCTCAGGTTAGTTTTTCCCTGAAAAAGAAATATTTGACTTTAGCTTTACTAAAATTAGATTGACAGGAAAAGCTTCACTCAGAAGGATGAACTAAGAAAGACATTCACTTACTCTTTTTTTTTATCTTTGAAAAAATCACTTTAGCAATTTATACTGTATACAGGAATGACCAGCTGCAGACAGAAGGCTGAGGTTTGGATAAATTTCAGTTAATTCATCAAACTTTCTGACAAGCAGCTCCATCATGTGTTTTATTCTTCAATAAGTAACCAAAACATGAAGAAGAAAACATAGCAATTCAAAGAAATATTGAAACTCACAAGTAAAACTGGTGCTTTTTGGTGATGTGAGTGTGATAGTCAATCAAAAGCCAGATAAACAAAATACATTTGTAGCAGGGAATTTTTTTTAAAGACATTAAATTAAAAAAAAAAAGTAAAAATGTAGCCAGAAGAGTAAGTTGAATGTAATGAAGAAAAATATACTGACTACCTGCTATTCACCTTATTTATTCATTGTACTGTAAATACTGTTCCAAACACTACATTAGAGGCGGAAAGATAAAAATTAAACTAGCCTAATGTCAAACATTTATTTGATATTTACTATATTGTGTAGCTACGACTAGCTAGTTAAGTTGATATTTGTGATAGGCTCACAAGTTAGCTTAGCTTGCAAGATTTAAACCACCAGGCTGGACAATGGTGTTGCACAACAAAACAAGAAAAATAACTTTAATAAGTAAATAACTTTACAAGGTTACTTTAAAGGGAGGCTAATTTTTCACACATTATTGTGTGCCATTGCTATAACTGAATAGTGGTGCTGCTACTTTTTGAATGCAATGCATGTGTGTGTGTGTGTGTTCCTTTCCATTCAGTCCATTTCAGGTCTCATTACCACCACTCACTGCTCAATGATAGGTCAATTAAACACCATGTACACACACAGAAATCTATGTTGTTTTAATTACACTATTAATAAAGTAGCTTTGTCATTGTTTTTTTTCTTTTCTTTCAAAAACGCAACAAGACTTCTCTTGTTCCTCTCTCTTTCCTCCTTTTTCTTCATTTATTCTTCCCCATGTTCCCCCTCAGTCTCCTTATCTTTCATGTTATCCTCCCTCTCCTCTTCTTTATTTCTGTCACTTTCTCCTTTCTCCTTATTACCCTCTTCTGTCTATTTATGTAGTAGTCTCTTCTTTCACTACTCACCTTATGTTCGTTTTTTGTCTGTAATCTCCTCTTATCCCACTAACCCCCCCCCCCTTGCCGTTTTATCCTCTACATTTGTCATTTCTCCTTAGGTTAGATGAGGTGAGGCTAGGAATCCAGGGTCTGCCAAGAAAAACTTACACCCCACTCTAATAATCTCTGCCTCAACACACATGTTCCAGTTTTAACCAATCAAGTTTATTTCATTTGCTTGTGCTGTACTGAAAACAACTGATCACATGGTTCATGATTATTTCTCAAATAGGAAGGACAGCAGAGACCCAAGACAGCCTGGACTTGGCTTGAGAAGAGTGAGTGCTTAAACATGTTCACCAATCTGTTCACCATTCTGCACAACTTTACTGAGAGGTAAACAAACAAAACAAAATCTTGTGAATAAACTATTTACAGTAGATGGGGAAAATACCAGAACAGACATCCAGAATAATAGAATAAAAAGTATAACAAAGGAAAATAAAAATATATAAAAAGTATAAAAATAAAAAGTATATAGAATACTGTTATTTGAATTTGTGGATGGCGATGAAGTAAAAGAAGAGAGATACAGAGAAACATTAAAATTGGTGTCAGAAATGGTAGTTGGACACAGATGTAGAGTGCAGACTTTTTATTTAAATTAAGTAAAACACAAACAAAACAAGACTAGAAGCATGAAAGCTAGAAAAGTAGCAAACCGTAAAATGTATGACACACAACAAAAGCTAGACAAAGAAACACCGCCAACAGAATTTTCTGTGCGTTCAAGTCTTCCTGGGAAGTGTTTACGTCATTAAGATGTCAGGTACATTCAAGTCAATTTGGTCAGAGCAAGATGACGGTGTACTTTTTCATAATTAACTACACAAAATAAATAAATACAGAAACTCCACTTCTAGAAAATGAAGCACATCAGGTGTGTTTTTTATGCTTTTAATCAGTTTATGAAGCCACTGTAACGTTTATCGTTACATATTATTTTATAATTGTACAATGCTATAGAATTTTGCACAGGCAATTAGCTTGTTTTATTGTAAATAATAAAAGTAAACACATTATAACTGAAATCAGCTTCAGAGATGAGTAAACATTTAATTTCAACAAATTTACCGTCAACTACAGACGTTGCAGCCACCAGAACAGTTTTAATGATCCTTGGCAATTATTCTACCAATCTTTGGAACTGTACTGGAAGGATGAACACAATTCTTCCAAAAATACTCAATTGCTGTTGATGATGCTGCTGGTGGAGAGCGCTATTTAACATGTTGGTCCAAAATTTCCCATAGGTATTCATTTGCATTGAAATCTGAAGGCCATACCATATGACTTATTGTATATCATACTACTTACTCATCAAGCCATTCATTGAGCCCTTGTAGATTGTCATCTTGTTAAAGACCACTTTCATCAGGAAAGAAATGTTTCCTCATAGGATAAAGGTTATAATAACAAAAAATATTCATTTGCAGTGACTCTATTTGTGGCAGGGGTGTTCAGTCTTACATTATATGGCCAAATGTTTGTGGAAACCTGACTATCATGTGCTTTTTGAACATCCCATTCCAGGTTTACTTCCTTTTTTCTGTCATAATAACCTCCGTTCTCCAGGCGCTCTACTAGATTTTGGAGCATGGCTGTGGAGATTTGCCCATTCACCCACAAGAACATTAGTGAAGTCAGGCATTGATGTTGAGTGAGAAGGCCTTTCAGTTCATTCCAGTTCATCCCAAAGGTGTTCCTTAGGGTTGAGGTCAGGGCTCTGTACAGGCCACTCAAGTTCTTCTTCTTTAGCCTTGAGAAACCATGTCTTCATGGACCTTGCTTTGTAAACAGGGACATTGTCATGTATAAATTGTAGTGCTACAGCAAACAAACACCTCCTATACAATTGTGTGCTTCAAACTTTGTGGCAACAGTTTGGGGAAGAACCACATATGGGTGTGATGGTCAGATGTCCACAAACCTTTGGCCATATAGTGTATCTGTGAAGGGCCATTGTGGGTGCAGGCTTTCAACTTGTGCCAATACCGGTCCTTTGTGGATAAGATTGGACACTACTGATCTAAGGGGCGCACGGTGGCTTAGTGGTTAGCATGTTCGCCTCACACCTCCAGGGTGTGAGGGGTTCAATTCCCGCCGGGGCCATGTGTGTGCGGAGTTTGCATGTTCTCCCCATGCTGCGGGGGTTTCCTCCGGGTACTCTGGTTTCCTCCCCCAATCCACAGACAAGCATGGTAGGCTGATTGGTGTGTCTAAAGTGTCCGTAGTGTATGAATGGGTGTGTGAGTATGTTTGTGATTGTGCCCTGCGATGGACTGGCACCCTGTCCAGGGTGTACCCCGCCTTGTGCCCGATGCTCCCTGGGATAGGCTCCAGGTTCCCCGTGACCCTGAAAAGGAGTAAACGGTAGAAGATCGATGGATGGACTACTGATCTAAGCGGACAATTTATTTATACTCCATATTTGTTGTCATTGAGTAAATATATTTGGAAGTTTAGTGCTAAGACATGACATATTTTGTAATATTTTGGAGTTTTTTCTCCATAAAGGCTACCCATAATGGAGATTATACTACACTTTCTTAAACAGTGTTGAGTCCATATTCAGCAACAGAGTGGCTAGGAACTCACAATAGCAAATGAACAAGATGGAAAAGTTAATTGTGCACATGTATTACAATATTGTTTTGATTTAGTGACCACATTAATCTAAACCTTTTGGTACGCTCTGTGAATGAAATAAAAATTATATATTTTTGTGGCCTCTGTGGCCTGTATCCAAGAAATCGTTATTTATAGAATAAATAAAAAGTATGTGACAAGTCTGTGATAATTACTACCTAAATTACTTTAAATGGTTTTACTTACTATACTAATTATTTGTTTGAAATATTTTTCTCAAATTTAAAATCAGTAATAAAATATCAGCATGAACAGTGGACTACATTCCCATTATAGTATCTTGCCTTATTGTGATGACAGGTAGTTGAGCCAGCTGGTATAGATGCACAAGTGACACTTATGCCTGAGTGACTCATAAACCACAGACCACACACCATGAAATTGCAGGAATGGCCCCTGGGAGTCACCTCAGCATACAGGGATGTTTGCATGGTTTGAAACAATGGCAGAAACTCCTTATCTAGCACTGTAAAAATGTGTTACAGTTTGTGCAGAGTCAAATACTCTTTCTGGGTCTACCCTAGAATTATGGCAGAAGTGGCTACACACAGGGGACAGGGTTTTTGCTGGGAGTGCAAAAATAGTGTGTACTCATCTCTGACCCTCGAAACAGCGATCCCACAGCAGAATTGGGCACTACGCAGCTGGTCCAATTTGTTATATAAACCAGTGCAAGATCAGTGTTGGGTAAGTTACTCAAAAAAGTAATCCACTACAGATGACTAATTACTACTTTAGATTACATTACTGATTACTTCATGTAAAAAGTAATCAGGTTACTAATTACTTTACTTTCACTTACTTTCAAAACCTATCAAACCTACAAAAATACACTACAAAGTGAAACTCATAGTTCATTCAGTAATTTTAACGCACGTCAGTGTATGACATGATCAGAAAAAGTTGGATTTATCATGACACTTGCCTCGGGTGTTGTTACTGTAGGACTACCAGACTGATAATATATAACTTTTCTAACTAGGCTAGTTTGATGTCACTAGCCAAGGGGACACACAGCTAAGCTATCATTGTATGGGTTTACCTGCTACAGAGCCATGTAAAGTACATTATCTTTCCTTATGCTCTGCTCATATGTTAATGTAAAGTGGAACTCATAGACATTTACACAACTTGTTTTCCTGCTCAGCATCAGAGGATGTTACTGTTTCAGTTTTAACTCCTTTACTGGTTTAAAAAAATTGGTGTATATCCATTTTTCCTGTAAACCCTGTTTGAGTGGTCTCGCCTCCATTCACTGAATATATAAAATTCATTATATAAACAAACTAATAATCTCAGGTGACAACAGCAAAACACAACAGATTTCAACATGTAGTTAATTTTAGCCCCCCAAAGTAAATCAATATTCAGAATCCAGGTGGGGAAAAATAAGTACACCCTTCCTACTTCCACAATCATTAAGGGAGAAATTAACAGCCATGTTTTAACAATGAAATGTACAAGATTAGTTAATCATTAAGAAATGTGACTACCTCTATAAAAGTAGAACTGGTGCAGTTTGGTGTTCTGGAGCACTGTGTGGTCTACATCATGCCAAGAAGAAAGGTCATGACATCAAAGAAGTAATTGTTGCTGCCCATTAATCTGGGAAGGGTTATACGGCCTTCTTCAAACTATTTAAAATTCACAATTCTACGGTAAGAAGGATTGTTTACAAAATGGACAGCCTTTAAGACAGTTGCCAATCTTCATAGGAGTTTCCCCCCAAGAAAATTCAGTCCAGGGTCAGACCATTTAATGCTCAGACATGTAAAGAAAAAACCAAGAGCTACACCATGTGACCTACAAGCAGGTTATTGATGTTAAAGGTGGTTGTTCATGTTACTGAATTAAAGGGTGTACTTATTTTTACGACTTGGTTTCTAAATGTTGGTTTCCTATTCATGGAAAAAAGTGACAATATGTGACTTACATATTGAAATCTGTTCGGTTTTTTTGTTGACACCTGAACATAGACTCGAAGGAGGGTGTACTTTCATTTTCCCATAACTGTAGGTAAGTTGCATGTACTATTGGCCAGTACACAGTGTCTGCACTGGGTACCAGAGTTCAAACGTGTTACATTGTAGCCAAAGCACTCCATGCCACCATATATCATTAAAACAAATCAACCTATCTGCACTGTGAGAATGTGTATGGGTGAGCCCTGTGTCCAGTGAGGGCTCTCAAGCATAGAAGTGATTGCTAGCTCTTTGTGACATTTGGGGAGAACCATAAACGGTTCTCTTATTCCATTGGGTAAATAAAGTGATTGTGCAGGCATTCTTGAACAAAAGGTCAAACCGTGTAAGGCCACCATGGCATTGGTGGGCAAGGCCTATGTGGTAGTAGTCTTGCTTGTGGGTCACTGCAGATACTGACAGTGTTGCAGCATCGAGATGTTGTTCTCGCCCACATGAAGAGCTTGGGGCTCAGGTTGAACCTCAGAAAAGTATGCTTTCCCCAGTGCAGTGGACAACTTTTCTAGGGGTTATAAGGATTCTGCTACGATGAGGGTGTTTCTATCCCCAACATGTGTAGCGTCAATCCTATCAACACTGAGCAAGATAAAGCTGGATCTTTTGAGACTATTGGTGCTTATGGTCCTATTGCACAGGAGACCGTTCAGTGGTGGCCGAGAAGTTAGGGGTTTCGTCCAAGGAGAAACCTCTGAGAATAATCAGTGTCACGCGGCGATGCCTACGTGCTCTGAGAATTTGAGTGTCCCCGGTTTCTAGCCTTGGGTCACACTCTAGGGGTGTCTCCTTAGCATAATGACAGACACCTCCCTCACAGGCTGGAGCGCGGTCTTAGACAGCTGTCCAGTTCACAGTCTCTGGTGTGGCCCTCATCTCGAGCGGCATATAAATTGCCTAGAAATGTGGGCCATATTTCTAGCACTGAAATTCCTTCTTCCTCAATTGAGAGGTCACCATATGTTTACAGACAACACACTGGTGGTCTCATATATTGACCACCAGGGAGGATTATGTCTGTGCTCCCTGTTCAGGCAGGCGCAACTAATTCTCCTCTGGGCAGAAGGAAAGTTTGTCAATGAGTGCAATGTACATTTTCGGAATATGGGGGCAGACATCCTGTCGAGGCAGGGGCTGAGGCCCATGAATTGGTGGCTCCATCCACAAGTGGTGGATATCCCTGCTAGGTGGCACTCCTTGGGAGATTCCCATCTGCAGGGATCCACTGTAGACCCAGTGAACTGTGCAATAGCTACAGTCCTGGAGTTCTTACAAGAACGTTTCTCAGCAGGGTGGGCCCCTGTTGATGTTGATCCTTTAACTTCGAGGTTTAATGCGTGGTGTCAGGCGGCTGAGGCCCATCTGCAGTCCGCGCATACTTTCCTGGGACCTTTCTATAGTCCTGGAAGGTCTGTCAGGTGCCCCATTTGAGCCCTTAGAGTGGATGTACTGTCTCAACCGGAGGGCTGATTTATCACCCTCGACCAGAACTATGGAAACTGTGGGTCTGGCCCCTGAGGGGCACCAGCTCATAGATTCTGGTCTCACAACTGAAGTTGTAGAGACCATGTTAAATGCTAGAGCACCACCCACAAAGAAATTGTATGCACTCAAGTGGCAGCTTTTTGTCTTGTGGTGTGAGGAACATCAGCTAGACCCAGTGAACTGCGCAATAGCTACAGTCCTGGAGTTCTTACAAGAACGTTTCTCAGCAGGGTGGGCTCCTTCTACAATCAGGGTTTACATGGCCGCCATTTCGGCCAGCCATGCCCCCGTTGATGGAACCTCTGTGGGGCAACATCCTCTAACTTCGAGGTCCATGCGTGGTGTCAGGCTGCTGAGGCCAATCTGCAGGCAGGGCATACCTTCCAGGACCATTCTATGGTCCTGGAAGGTCTGTCGGGGCCCCATTTGAGCCCTTAGAGTCAGCAACTGTGAAGCTTCTGACTCTAAAAGTAGCTCTTCTGCTGGCCCTGACATCTCTCAAGCGAGTAGGAGATCTGCAAGCTCTCTCTGTTGCCCCTTCCTGCCTTAACTTTGCCCCTGGATTAGCCAAGGCCTTCCTTTATCCTATGTCGGATTATATTCCTAAAGTGCCTACATCAGCTGCCCACCCTGTGGTGTTGCCCTCCTCCATTCCCCACACCGGAACAAGAGAGAATGCACCTGCTGTGTCCAGTAAGGGCTCTCTGTACTTACGCCCACCGCTCCGGCCAGTGGCGTAAGTTGGAGCAGCTGCTGGTCTGCTTTGGTGGCGACAGTAGAGGTGATGCTGTGACAAAGCAGTGCATCTCTAATTGGATAGTGGAAGCAATCTCTATTGCTTATGAGGTGCGCGCTCGCTATGCCTCTGGGCATAAGGGCTCATTCCACTAGGATGGTCGCCTCCACGAAGGCTTTGTCCAAAGGGGTATCCTTGCACAATGTGTGTGCTGCTGCAGGGTGGTCTACACCACACACATTCATTCGTTATCACAGCCTGGATATTCATTCCACCCCAGGTTCGAGTGTCTTGCAGTGACCCTCCGACTTGGGTCTTTTTGAACGGGCCGTACCCTCGGTATGACGGAGTGGGTATTCTCGTTCCCATACTGTTATGCTAAACGCAACGTCGAAGTTCCCTTTGAAAGGGAATGTCTGGGTTATGCATGTAACCCTGTTCCCTGAGAAGGGAACGAGACATTGCGTAGCTTTGTCATACCAGGGCAGGCCTGTGAATTGCATCTTCGCTTCAGATAATAGAGGCTGATGGCGTGGTTCACAGGTGCCATATTTATATCACGCGACGCGCTTAATTGCCATGTCACCTGATCATGGCAGACCTATAAATAGGCAAGATTTTACACAAGCTTCAGATGCTGGTCGCACGCAAGAGGCGCTCCCATAGTGTTATGCTAAACGCAACATCTCGTTCCCTTCTCAGGGCACAGGGTTACATGCGTAACTCAGACGTTTTTGTGCATCTCATACTAAATGGTTTTAGGTTTTCAAATGAAATACAACATAAAACAAAAGCAATCACACAATACAGTTTTTATTAATTTCTTTATTGAAGGAAAAATGTTATCACCCTTGTGAAAAACTTAAAATTAAACTTAAAATCTGTTTGTGCCACCTTTAGCAGCAATAACTGCAACCCAACGCTTCTGATAATTGGAGATCAGTCTTTCACTTACTTCTATGCTTTGGATCATTGTCTTGTAGCATAATCCAGTTGCCACAAAATCTACAAGGATCACAGCTGGAGAACTGCAAAAGTTAGTTGTGTCTGGGGTCAGAAAGTCTCCAAAGCTACAATCCAAAGTCACCTACATCACCACAAGTTGTTTGGAAGGGTTTCAAGAAAAAAGCCTCTACTCACAACCAAAAACAAACTCAAGCATCTTCAGTTTTCCAGACACTACTGGAACTTCAAATGGGACCGGGTTCTATGATCAGATGAAACCAAAATAGAGATTTTTGGCAGTAAACACTAGAGGTGGTTTTGGCACACACAGAGAGGTAGCCATATGGAAAAGTACCTCATGTTCACGGTTAAATATGGTGGTGGCTCTTTAATATTTTGGGGCTGTTTTTCTGCCAAAGGACATGGACATTTTGTTAGGATACATGACATCATGGACTATCAAATATCAACAGATATTAAATGAAAACCTGACTGCCTCTGACAGAAATATTTAAATGGGCCATGGTTGGATCTTTCAGCAGGACAACGATCCAAAACATACATCAAAAAAGGTTTACTGACCACAAAATCCTGCCATGGCCATCCAAGTTCCCTTACTATCAGTGAGAGCAGAGTATTTTTGTGAATTATTTTCACAAAAGACAATATTTCACAGCCTTGTTTGCTCATATTTACCAAGGTTACCAATATTAGTGGAGGACACTGTATATATATTAACTAAGTGTGAACAATGTTGGAAGACATTTTGCTAAAAAGTGTTCATTTCCTTTATGTATGGAGACTTTTGGGACTCCCTGTAGTATGTCATCTTGTACAATATTGTCTGTTTCTAAGTATAGGTACCTGTACATCTACATGACAGGTCGTAACAATTAAAATAACAATATAGAGAATGGGATCTACACACACATACTCATTTCTTTGAATAATAGGGACATTTTCTAGAGACAGTGTATGTCCTTTAGTTTCTTTCATTCCTTTATCAGTTTAAGCATCTTGCAGTCTCAGGTAGTGCACCTGTTGTTTCTAATACCCTTCTCTCTCTCTCTTTTATTTGTCCCTTTCCTCTTTTTCGATTTTGCCTTTCTCTATGTAGATTCCTTTCTTCTCTGCTTGCTTTTCTCTTTCTCTTCTTTCCACTCCTTCTTTCGATATGTGAGTGTTATTGACTGTGTGTGTGTGTGTGTGTGTGTGTGTGTGTCTAGACCAGAATTGATTGGGGGCTTTTATGTACATACATAGAGTGTGTGAATGAGAAGGACTACACACACACACACACACACATGCACACACATAGTTTCCTGACTCTATTGCAGGTGGTTGACCAGATCAGTATCGTGTTTGTTTCTTTTTTGCTCTGCTTTAATAGTGTGTGTGTGTGTGCGTGTGTGTGTGTGTGTGTGTGTGTGTGTGTGTGTGTGTCTCAGAGAGTGAGAGAGAGATGTGGTTCACAGATATTGTGTATATGTTTGTGTGTGTGCTTGTACAAACAGTAGATCAGGGTCATTTCATGCACTGATAGTCATCGTCCAAGGTTACACATGTAGTGGAATTTTCTTTCACAAAAATAGGTTTTTGATGTCAAAAAGACATTAGACTTGTATTACAACAGTAACAAGAGCCAAGACAGCCTGCAAAGTGACTCCCGACTCCATCTTATAACACTATGTTTATACCCCTCCAACGCAGATAAGAGTACGAAGGAGGTCTTTTTGCAAAGTAACTCCCATACATCCATGAATCATCCGCCCTATGACAGGTGGCCTTATCAGTACATGCATATCCTGTATGTACTTCCCACTCTTAAACCTTGGTAATAATAGCGGATACATGCTAAGGAATGACAGATAACAAGTTAACAAGCTAGACAAACTGAGAATGAGTAATGTGTACTCAGTGATTCCTCACAAGCTGGAGTTCCACCAGCTTGTCCTGGTTCCTTTGATTAATGTGATATCATGTGACTCATGTGATAACTAGCTAAAGTTACCACAGTAGTACTATACATGATATACATGAGTACTCTCTTATATCTAATACACTGATTATACATTATTGGATGATATATATTATGGATTAAAATATTCCATATATATCAAAACATAATCAGAATGTTTAAATGCTGGTTTAACATTAAGTCACTTTCTTCATAATTGAAATACATTTCAAAGTCATTATTAGGCTTTAAAAACATTTCTAATTATTACTCTGATTTATTTATTTATTTATTATTATTACTACTTTTAACTTCTGATTGGACTTAATGGTTTACATAATAAACATATTTAAATCATAGTCTGATTAAAGAAATTCTTCTATACACATACACACATTTATCCACACCTGATTATGTATTATTTAGTAGCTGGACTGAAATAAGTGGTGTGTTAAAAACTGTGTAATAGTTGTTTTTGTTCCTGCTGTCCACTCGGCCAGATGAGAGAGAGAGAGAGAGAGAGAGAGAGAGAGAGAGAGAGAGAGAGAGAGAGAGAGAGAGAGAGAGAGAGAGAGAGAGAGAGAGAGAGAATGAATGAATGAATGAATACAGAGATAAAGAATGAATGAGAGACAGATAGCGAGATAGATGGAGACACCATTAGCACTGTAACTTTAGATAACTAGTGACCTCTTGTGGTAACTTTAACTAACTAGAAATACGTTCATGTGGTAATGTTAGCTATCTATCTATAACCTACTGTGGTAACTTAAACTAGCTAGCAACAACCTCCTGTGGTATCTTTAGATAGCTAACAATTACTCATTGCAGTAACTTTAGCTTGCTATCAGTAACCTATAATGGTAGCTTATACTAGCTATCAATAAACTACTGTTTTAACTTTAACTAGCTATCAGTAAACTACTGTGGTAACTTTAGATAGCTACCAATTACTCTTTGTGGTACCTTTAGCTAGCTATCAGTAAACTACTGTGGTAACTTTAACTAGCTATCACAAAACTACTATGGTAACTTTAACGATCTAGCAATAAGCTCCTGTGGTAACTTTATATTGCTAGCAAGTACTCATTTCGGTGACTTTAGCTAGCTATCAGTAACCTATGATAGTAACTTATACTAGCTATCAGTAAACTACTGTGGTAACACAGCTAGCTATCACTAAACTACCGTGGTAACATTAATTAGCAATCACTAAGCTACTGTGGTAACTTTAGCTAGCTATCACTAAACTACCATGGTAACATTAATTAGCAATCACTAAGCTACTGTGGTAACTTTAGCTAACTATCACTAAGCTATTGTGGTAACTTTAACTAGCTATCAGTAAACTTCTGTGGTAACTTTATCTAGTTATCACTAAACTACTGTGGTAATTTTAACTAGCTATCACTAAACTACCATGGTAACTTTAACTAGCTATCAGCAAACTACTGTGGTAACTTCATCTAGCTATCAGTAAACTACTATGGTAACTTTAATTAGCTATCACTAAACTACTGTGGTATCTTTAGCTAGCTATCAGCAAACTACTGTGGTAACTTTAGCTAGCTATCACTAAATGACTGTCGTAACTTTAACTAGCTATCAGTAAACTACTGTGGTAACTTTTACTAGCTATCACTAAATGACTGTAGTAACTTTAAATAGCTAGCAATAACCTCCTGTGGTAACTTTAACTAGTTAACAATAACCTCCCTTGGTAACTTTAACTAGTGAGCAATTACTCATTCCATTAATTTTAACTAGCTAATTTATCTGTAAGTCTTTAGTGCTAAAGATAAAGGCAAGAACTCAGTACATGCAAACAATGTTTGTGTCTGTCACTCTCTGTCCTACTCTGTCTCTCACAGGGCTGTCACCTATTCCAAAATGAAATGCCAAATAGTTGCATAAATAACAATACAGAGTAACAAAAGTGAAAATAACACAATTAAAGTGCCAATTTATTCACAAACTTTGACAAGACAAATATCTCCCTGGCAGCACAGTGCATGTGCCTAGATACACAGATGTCAGACAGTCATGCATGCACTCTCTAAGCAGTGTAATAGCCTCTTTTTTATTTTGAACTCATATACTCCCGTTAACTTGGACTGCTGGTAAAACTGGACAAGTATTATGTAGATGCATAAGACAAAATATGCTCAAGATGTACTGAAATGCTTCCTTCATACCTGTGTCATTGATGCATAAAAATTTCTGTGATACCAAATACATGGTGTATATAGGTTGCCGTCTAATAGTAACATTAGTGAATGCTTCGGTGCTTTGCTCAAATCAGATTCGTGTGAATATCAAATCTAGGTTCCTATTTTGTAAAAAGAAAAACACTGAGATACAGCACTGAAGGAAGACTGCTGGAGATTCTTTTTTTTTTCTTTCTTTTAAAGTCTGAATCATGAAGACATACAGTAGGGGAGAGGTTGTTCCTTATTTTTTTTATTTTATATCTATATTTATTTTTTCAAAGGTGGCAACCCTACTCTGTTTTTATACCTCTCTCTCTCTCTCTCTCTCTCTCTCTCTCTCTCTCTCGCCTGCTGTTTCCATTTTGTGTGGTAATTCATAATTAACCTGGATGTGCTAATGAATTATGAGTGAATGTTCAGTAATGAGTCATGAGTTTGTGGAGGTCAAACAATCGACACACGCTCAGCAGTGACGCACGAGACATACACTACTGTTTTATAATTGATAAGGGCTGATTAGTTACAGCACTCCAAATGGGCCCTATCACAGTGACAGAACTTGTGTAGGTGTGGGAGTGTGAGATCAATTACATTTACCCCTCTACCATGCCTAGTAAAGTCTACTTTATTACTAAATTTGTGTGTGATTGTGTAAATTAAAGTATTAAAACTAAAGTATTTCTTTAGCTTTACACTGAAACTATGAGACTATAATAGCTAACAAGTAAAGACAGCTTATAGACATCAGCATTGTAAATATTTAGAAGAGGAAGCCTTTTTGTCTTGTAGATATTACAGTACGGTGTACTGATTTTATGATTTTATGTCATTTTCCTGTTTTCTTCCATTGAAGTAGCAAAACCTAAAATATCCAACATGCAATATGTCAATGCATATTCAACCATTGGGAATCCCTACTAATCAACCAGTCCACATCTCTGAATGAGACATGTCTCTCTGATTTCTCCCTCATTCCTAGAAACAAAACACAGCTGTATTGTTATAATGTTGGGATATCCTGGAAAAAAAGCATAGTGGGACATAGTGGGGAAACCAAAATTTGTTTTCTAAAATATCACTTTGTGCATAATTTCGTACGGGACGCCTTTCTGTGCAAACAAAAGATGGTTATTTTTACAGCCAATTTGGAGCGATAATTCTTCTCCGAGGAGCTTGGTCTTTGCAGTACCAATTTCATCTCAGATATGTAGCCAACCATCAGTAAAATGGACGTGCCAACTAAGAATTGGGAGAGTATCTCTGTTCCCAGGGTTCTATGTTCCCCAGGTTTATATGGCACATAATGAACACATGGTGATTTAAAGCTAGAGTTAGGCTTCAGCATAAGTTAGAGCTGGTACATACTTAACATTTTGTTCCTTTTATGACTGTTTACTGTGTTTTATAGACTACATTATGGCATTTCTTCAGTTTTGTGTATACGTTTCACTATTGTTCATGTATGGATTTGAAGTGCATGAATGTAGACTAACAGCTACTTTTAGAGCAGCACAAATGAGGGTTCAGCATGTGCAACCTAGTTAATTTCCAAGTGCATAACTTTCATAAATTTCAAGTGGGGATGAAGGATGGATTCTAAACTAATGTATGATGTTATTCATTTACAGTGGGAGAAATAAGTATTGAATGCGTCAACATTTTTTTCAGTAAATATATTTCCAATGAGGCTATTCACATGAAATTTTCATCAGACTTTGGTATTAACTCAAGAAATCCACATATAAAAAGAAATCCAAACATTAAAGTCATAAATGAAGTTATGCGTTATAAATGACACAGGAAATGACACAGGAAAAAAGTATTGAACACACTAACTGAAATTTATTTAATACTTAGTGGAGAACCCTTTGTTTGTAATGACGGCTTCAAGATGCTTCCTGTGTGAAGAAATTAATGGACCACGGTATTCAGGTGTGATTTTGGCCCATTCTTCTAAACATATTGTATTTAAATCTTGTTCAACTGGATTCAAGTCAGGTGATTGACTGGGCCATTCTAACACCTTGATTTTTTTTCTCTGAAACCATTTGAGAGTTTCCTTTGCTGTATGCTTTGGATCGTTGTCCTGCTGGAAGGTCCACTCATGTCTCATCTTCATCATCCTGGTGAATGGCAGCAGACTCTTCTCAAGAATCTCCCGGTAAAGGGCTCCACTCATAGTTCCTTCAATTATATGAAGTCTGCCAGTACCATGCGATGAAAAACAGCCCCACACCATGATGCCACCAAACTTCCAAACTTCGCAGGTGGTATAGTGGTTTTTAGGGTGATGTGCAGTGCCATTTCTTCTCCAAACATGTTATGTAGTATGACAGCCAAAAAGTTCAATTTTGCTCTCGTCTGACCAGACTACACTCTCCAAGTACTTCACAGGCTTGTCCAAATGAGTTGTAGCAAACTTTAAACGAGCTTCAACATGCCTTTTCTTTAGTAATGGAGTCTTGTGGGGTGAGTGTGAGCAGTGGAGTGCATTGTTTTCTCTGTGACGATGGTACCTGCTGCCTCCAAGTGTTTCTGAAGCTCTTACTGAGTGGTCTTTGGCTCTTGGGCTACTCTTCTGACTATTCTTCTGAATCCCTGGTCAGAAATATTGTGAGGAGCTCCTGTGCATGGCCAGTTGATGACGGAGTGATGTTGCTTCAACTTGCAGATAATGGCACCAGACGGTGCTTACTGGAAGGTTAAGAAGTTTTGAGATACACCTGTATCCGATTCCATCGATATTATTGCAAAAATAACGTTGCGAACGTCTTGGGAGAACTCTTTGTTTTTTGTTTGTTTTGATGTTTCTTATGTGACACCATGGTAACGAGAAGCCTTTTTAGAGACCATCAATTTACTAACCCATCTGATATAATTTGCACGCACACACACACACAGACACACACACACACACACACACACACATATATATAATATTTATATATATATATATATATATATATATATATATATATATATATATATATATATATATATAGATAGATATATAGATATATAGATATATATAGATAGATAGATAGAGTAAACAGGTGCATCTTAAAAAATTTGAATACAAAACTTCATTTTGTTCTGTAATTTAATTAGAAAACATGGAACTTTCATATATTCTAGATTCATTACACATAAAGTGAAATAGCCTTTTTTTTGTTTTAATCTTGATGATTATGGCTTACAGCTCATGGAAATAAAAAATCCAGTATCTCAAAATATTACAATAAAGAATTTATAATACAGAAATTTTGACCTTCTGAAAAGCCCCTGATAGCTGTGTAACACCGCAGCTTCCCTTTGGATTAATTGATTGCTTATCAAATTAAATTACATGAAGTTTATCGCAAGGTAAGACTAAGCTATATAGTTATTGTTTGTTGTTCCTTTATATAATGGCACTTTTCCAACGGGTGATGAACACGCCAATTCAGATGCATCACGCATGTATATAATAATGCTGGCTTGGTGTGTTTAGAGATAAATTGTTGTGCTATTTGCTGCTGCAGCACATACTGATAGGAAATGAATGAAAAATGTGGTGTTTGATTCTGTCATGTGGGGCAGTAAAGAAAGAACGTAATCAGGAATGCCAGATCTAAATGACTTATGTTTTTCACGAGTGTCTGTCTTCAAGTCCAAGTCAAGTCTCAAGTCAATTGTTCACGAGTCCAGGTTAAGTCTCAAGTCTTTTTTTTTTTTTTTTTGCAACTTAAGTGTGATTCGAGTCCACGTCGCAGACTTGAGTTTCCATCTCTGGATCCAGCAACCTTCAAATTAGTAACCCAAAGGTTTAACCACTGCCATTATGCAAATAATGAGCTGTCAAAATGCAATTAGCATTTACAAGTAACATTCATGTCTGCAACATGCAATTTTCTGACCACCACATTACTAGCATGACACAGAATGCTATTATGTCACCCTAACTAACAGTCCTTATGCAATGGTCTGGATTGGAAGTCAGCTACATAGAACTTGAGCAGCAACTGTAAAGGGGAAATAATGGATACTGTCATAATGACAGATGACAAATTAAAGGGAAAACTAGTGACACTGTTAAGCAGTGGGGGGAATTTTGCTAGCATGGATTGGGTCCACTTTCCTCCTTAGACGGAAGAGTTACTACAAATCAATGCAGAGTTATTCTGACTGATCACCTTTTTCCTTTGATTAAATATTTTTATCCTGATGGGTGTGGTCTCTTCCAGGGTGACCCTGCCACCATCCACAGGGCATGAGGAATGGTTTGATATGTATGAAGATCATGTGTTATAGCCGTCACAGTGACCAGATCTCAACCCAGCTGAACACCTATGGGAGATGTTTGACCGGTGTGAGAGGTGATGTTCTCCACCACAATCATCAAAGCAACAGCTGAGGGAATATCTTTTGGAAGAACTGTGCTCAGCCCTTTAGACTAGTTCCCAAGAGTACTGCAAGATGTAATGAAGATGTTCTGGTGACTTGTTCTGGCCAAACAACCTAATAAAACATGTTATGATGGTTTTGCAAACATAGACATTTGCCACATTACTGAACTTTGGTATTGCTCCAATTTAATTGACATATTTAATTGTTTAAGCACAGTATTTTTCTGCTATTTCATGTAACTGTTTCTGTACAATGGTATTAATGAGCCAAACAATGCCTTTTGCAAGTGGGATAATTTATTCATGTTCCCTTGATCTTTAAATTGCTGGCTATATGCAGTTTAAGCTATAATTGTTACCCTGTTAGCTCCAGTGCATAACTATGGAAGCAAACTTCAAACACCAAACATGTCCTGACTTACTTTAAGTAGTATTAGGCAACGTCATTTGCTTGGCTAGCAGTAAGAAAGGCTAACTGAATTGCAGAGAACAAACACCTGCTATTCCTTGTGCTCTTCATGTTAATTATAGATGATAAATAAACTGTCTAAGTGCAGCAACAAGACTTCCTCCAGGCCAATATCCAAACACAGCCATCCATCCACTTGGAGGAATGTGCATGCACACCCACACCCACACACACCCACCCACACACCCACACACACACACACACACACACACACACACACACACAGACGCACACAAACACACAAAACATCCCTTGTGACCCATTCAGACTAATCATTTATCCAGGTAATTAAACACGACTTTAAACCGTCACTGTGATATGGGCACAAATGCCTGATTGAATGTGAGCAGATCACCGTAGTGTGTGTGTGTGTGTGTGTGTGTGTGTGTGTGTGTGTGTGTGTGTGTGTGTGTGTGTGTGTATTAGTGTGTGCCGGATTAACTGGATCCAGGATAATTCCTTAATGTAACTGGGTTTATTGAGTACAGGCCACTATCAGCACAGGGAGACAGAGAGTATCTCTAATAGAGAGTAATTAAACTAATTGTTCCTAGAAATACATAAAGCTACTTTTAATTTATACAATGAAACTAGTGCTATTGCTGTATGTGTGCAGTGGGTGCACACTCTTATTCCTCATATCCATTCTTCTTTTTTTGTCCTTATTTTAGTGTGGAGAGGGGATTTTGTCCGAAATCATGACCTACTTGTCTACCAACAGTAAATTACAATAAGAGTATTTTACACACAAAGGTTAACTGCTTGCAACATTACTGCAATTATTTCAATATACTGTGGGATTTCTTAAGGATATTCATATACACATTTAATGTGTAAATGCAAAATTCCTAAAATACTTAACAATACTACATGTAGTGTACTGTTTAGGGTGTGGTTTAAACATAGAAATGATCAGTAGAAATGTTCAGCAGAAATGTTCAGTAGAAATGATCAGTAAAAATGTTCAGCAGAAATGTTCAGAAAATATGTTCAGAAGATATGTTCAGCAGAAACGTTCAGTAGAAACGTTCAGTAGAAATGTTCAGCAGAAATGATCAGTAGAAATGATCAGTAGAAATGTTCAGCAGAAATGATCAGTAGAAATGATCAGTAGAAATGTTCAGCAGAGATGATCAGTAGAAATGATCAGTAGAAATGATCAGTAGAAATGATCAGTAGAAATGTTCAGCAGAAATGTTCGGTAGAAATGTTCAGCGAAATGTTCAGCGAAATGTTCAGAAGATATGTTCAGTAGAACTGTTCAGTAGAAATGTTCAGCAGGAACGTTCAGTAGAAATGTTCAGCAGAAATGTTCAGTAGAAATGTTCAGCAGGAATGTTCAGAAGAAATGTTCAGTATAAAATTTTTTTTTTTTAAATGCACTTTCTCACCCCCATAAAAAAAAACTAATAATAATAAGAGAAGTCTCAAATCTGAAATGTTCTGCATGCACACTATACTTGCCTTGGTATCCCCTAAAAAAATTAAGACTGAGACTCGAACTCTTCCCATTATAAATTGACACTAAATGTGGATCTGTGAGCAATCTTAAGCATTACAGCTAGACTTAATTTTTAAGTCTAAGAAACAAGAATTTGCAAAATGTTTAGATATGGTCATGTACCTTGTTTTTGTTCCAAGGATCTACGATTATCCTGAGCTGAGATATTAACGTTTCCATTAACAGCTATGTAACCAAAATTTGTAACAAAAATGACACGAAGATGTCAGTCGTAGACAAACTAAGTAAAACGAAGAAAGAAAAAACTGTTGATTTCACAATAGCAATACATTTAAGTAATCACCAAAAAAAACGAAAACTTAAAAATGGTCAAACAACCAACTTTACAATTTTTTGACCACTTGAGATAGACTGACCCAAAAACTCATGCTGTGTAAAAGGGTAGTGTAACACACTCAGGGGAAAACACTATCTACCCTCTTCCACATACATAAGCTCACACTTGCACACAATTGACTCGGGTCACTGTAATCGACAGGGGAGAGAGAATCTGCTGTCCTCCCACCCAGAGAGATTGTCCTGGCACAGTGGATAGACTCAGCAGTGTTCCAGAAACACAATCTGTGAACTGCATATCTCTTCCATCCTCTCTCTCTCTCTCTCTCTCTCTCTCTAGACGCAAGCACACACACACACACACACACACACACACACACACACACACACACACACACACACACACTGTAGTATTATGTGGGTGTAATTAGTGTTAATGGCACAGTTAATCAGTATAATCAGTAAGAGTGTGCCTCTTGCATTTTTTTTTCTGTTCCTGCAGATTTGGTGTGTGTGTGTGTGTGTGTGTGTGTGTGTGTGTGTGTGTGTGTGTGTGTGTGTGTGTGAGTGTGTGTGTGAGAGTGTGTGTGTGTGTGTGTGTGCATGCTGTTGACAGTATGTGTGAGATGACAGGCATGTCACGTACACACACACACACACACACACACACACACACACACACACACACACACACACACACACACACATCACTTATCCCCTCTAGTTAGATGACAGATTGCTCAATTTAATGGCATTTAGAGACCATGAAATTAGCATATTGTTTTTTGTTCATTTGCATATCATTTGCATAACCCCCGTGGTTGGACATGACCTCTGGATTAGTCACACCCTTTCATAGGGTGATTTAAGCAAACCTTCCCCTCTGGGTCATGCTACAGAGTGCTAAAAATACTTCCATACATCCTGATCTTTTTCTTTTCTCTCTCTTCTTATTTCAACTTTTTGTCTCGCTCTCTTTTCTTTCTTTTCTTTTCTTTTTTTTAATTTTTTTTAATTATTTTTTTTTTAAATCTGTTTCTATTCTCCCTGCTGTCTATTCTTCATCTTTTAGGTTTTTCATGTTCATGACATTTCTTTATTTAACATTTTCTTTCTGTCTTCTTTTTCTCATATCTTCCTATTTTTTTTACTTTGTTTATTCTCGTCTTCATTTTTACTACTTTTATTGTAATCCTTCTCTTCTCTTCTCCTCTCTTCTCTGTGCTATTTTTTAAAAATATTTATTCCCTTTTGTCTATTTCTCTTCCCTCAATCTCTTCACCTCTCTTCACTTAATCTCTATTCTTATTTTTTCTTCTGATGTTTCCTTTCATTCTATCCACTCCACACTTTTACTGATCTATCTCTCCCCTGTGCCCTTGGTGGAAATAGCTTTCAGACCACACACACACACACACACACACACACACACACACACACACACACACACACACACACACACACACACACACACACACATTGGGAGAGATAGTGAGAGAGAGGCTACACTAAACAGTGCCTTTTCCAAATGGAGAGGCATCCAAATCACAGACATTACGCAATATTGGCTCATCTCTTTACAGATTTTTCTGTCCAACTGCAAACAACACTGTTCAAGCTTATAAACTTTGGAACTTTGACTGCAAGTAACTGATAGAAATAACATGACTAAATTCATGTGACATGATATAAGTGTCTGTGGTCAGCATTAAACTGGAATCTCCCAAAAAAATTTGGAGTAGGGAAAATTACATATGCATTGGCTAGATTTTTTTTAATGAGGTTATAAACTTGTCATGAAGAATGCTGTGTTCAAATCATGTATAACTAATACATGAATGCATGAAGAATGCCTGTGAATGAAACTGTGGTTACATGATGCATTAATGAATTTTATTTTCAATAAATGGTGTTTTTATAACGCATCTTAAGAAGCAAGGGAATAATGTAGACTGGGAAATAGACTCCTCTGGTGTTTGTAAACAAAACAAAATGTGCCTGCAACCCAATTGCAAAAAGACCAGAGTAGGCTAGCAACCTGATGCTACTTGGTTATAATCTGACTGAAGAATCTATCAAGAATTTTATTTAGGAATTGGGATTGATTTGAAAGCTTTCGCTTACACTCCACAAGTTTACGCTCTCCACTCTGGTACAAATCTCATGTGTGAGTGCGGTGTTTACATTGGTTTTCAAAACAGCTTTCTGTGCTATAGCACCACCAATCTCGCCCTTTTGTGCAACAGCAGTATCTCCAGGCATGTGATCTAAAGCTCAAATCTAATTGGACGGCCTATTTCGTCGCTGAGTGACAGGGGATGAAAAAAAGTGTTGCTTTGTCGTGTCACGAATGTTCACGCCTGGTGTACATAGGAATCTATTGTTTCAATTCAAGCACGCCATCACGTCAAACATTCACGTCGCTTAATCGCACTCAGTGTGAAAGGACCCTTACTCTAATTGGCTAGAGAGATTTGGATCGACAATGCACTGTGTTGCTCCTGAGAGCTCATCTTGAAAAAATTATTTTAGACTAACCAAACCTCAAATATTAATTACAAACTAATATACTGACTAAGTAAGTAAATAAGTTCCACTACAAAGAACAAACACTATAACTATACAGAGAAGCCATCCAAAACGCTCTCCAAAATTTAAAGTCTCTACTTCCTGGTCTGGGAGCTGTTGTGCCAATTCTCACTAGCCAATGAGAGTAAAGTGCTGTTAAGCCCCTCCCACCCGAGAGGTTTGTGGGAACGTAATTGAAAACTTTGGCAACGCATTCATAAACCATGATGAGCGAAAAGGAAACTTAGAAAACTGTTAACAAAGAACGCTGTTTATTTAAAGGCTGTTACATTTTTGCCACTGAGCACATTGTTTTCAGTTTCAGAGTGAACACACTTTCAGAGTGTTTTCTTCTTTTTTTTTCAGTGTTCTTTTCTTTTTTTCCCCCTCTTTGTATAGCTATTTTTCTTCGTTTTTTGAAAAGTTATGTTCAATACTTTTGGCACAAATTTAATTCCATAGAACTTTGTTATCGGCTGTACTCAACTCACGACCAAATATTATCCTTTAAAATCGGGCCGAATATAGTACAGTGTCAACCAGGCTTTAGTCTACTGTGTTTGTAACATATTATAAACTGATGTTGATTTGAATGATGATTTCTTTTAGGCTATGTCCTGTTTTCACAAAAAATAAATGATAACGTGGAAAATAGACCTACTGAAGATTTCCAAACCCTTTGATTATTTATTTCTAAACCCTGATGTTTTTGCTGGATGAAATGAACCGTCGCGACCCGATTAACGGATAAGAGGATGGATGGATGGAAATGAACCCTAAAGAGCCTGTTGATGATGAATTTGGATACAAACCCTGTAAATGAAATTTAATTTATTCATGCCGTTATTAAGCATGCTACAAATAACGTTTTATAAATGCAATTTGCGGAGGAATGTAAAGCCTAAACCAATGAAATTTTTTTTGCTTCTTCATGATACGATAAAATAAATTTCCTCCCCCCTTATTTAAATAGTTAATAGCCTACTCTGAGTACTTCAGAAATGCATCATTTGTCGGGTATTTGTTTTATTAACAGCAACAAAGCTTAGATACGGCTTAAAATGTGAAAAGTGCCCCAATATATCTGCCCCCCCCCGTAAATAAATAAATAAATACACAAACAAACAAACAAACAAACAAATAAATAAATAAATTCATGTGCACGCGTGAGTGACGCACTCCTGTCGGCGCGAGCTCTGGAATTCCTCTTCCGTTCAGTAGGAGATCGGCGCTCGTGCTGCGGGGAGCGGGAGCTTGCACGGACACACACACATACACGCGCCAGAGAGAGAGAGAGAGAGAGAGAGAGAGAGAGAGATTGATTTTGGGATTTAATTGTGTGGAATTACTGAGGCTCATTGAGGGTCCTGTACTTGTTTAACGGGCGGCGGGATGGCGGGAGCGCAGCGGCTTCTGTCCACGCTGGGGTAAGAGCGCGCGCGGGTGTGTGTGTATGCATCGAGCATGTTCTTTTTGTGTTCCATAGCTTGGCTTCAGAATAAACAAACAAACACACACACACACACACACACACACACACACACACACTTTTTTCCTGCATTAACTGAACACATGAAACGCTTTTAACTGTTATTAGCTTCCTGAGTCGTTTATTTCTATGTGTGCCATTGTTCTCGGTGTTTTCTTATTATAAGCTATTTCTAACATGCCTCGGTTCAAAAGAAATCCCGCAGCTGCGTGCTTTGCTTCAGTTTCGCGGCGGGACGCGGACGCAGGAGACGCGTGCCGGTGTTCTGTCATCACACGCGCGTTTAATCTCGGTCTTCATTAAACAGTACCGCAAGTGTTCCGTGCCACTTTTTCTACTTTTTGCCAATGATCTTACTAAATGCATACAGCAGAAAACTATAGCCTACAGTAGGTAGCCTACTTTAATAGTGCATCAGAAAATGGCACCACAATCAAACATCATTGTGTTGGTCTTGCGCGCGAACACGCCAGCTTTTTAAACGTGAGTGAAGGCACTTAAATTCGAAGATATATTTAATATAAAATGTGGGTGAAAACATTTGTGGGGATGTAGGTCAGTAAACAGGTTTGATATGAAAACGCACTGCATGTTTATGGGGATGGTGCGGGAGTGTGTCTGTATTTACTAATCTGTTTTCGTCATTTCTGGCTGAACAGCAGCTCTAATAAAACTGTCCTCTAATATAATCCAGGATAAATCCTGTTGTGTATCCAGAAATACTGCTCTTTTAGGCTTCTTTAACCTCTGCTATGGTGAGCCAAAGTGGTCCGTAATATATAAGCAAAACATTGGTTCACAGCTGTGTGCTGCTAAACAGGAAATGTGTATTAAATACAGAGCAGTTCACAAATATGACATTTTGTTAAAAAAAGTGTTTAATATGATATTTATGAAATATCTCATGCGCAAGGGTGTGTTTACACTGAATTTCAGCACGGCTGTGGTTCGGCCATAACTAATCACGGCAGTGCCGATATTCAGTAGAATCATATGATTGCGAGTGCGATATCGTGTTTATACAACAATTCTATAAACAACATTTCAGTATAGATTAACTGACATTGCGGACACAGTATGGTTCGCTCTACTCTTGGAAATAGATCCCGAAGAAGCCACACTCACTTTATAGCATGTAAGCCAGCTGGTTAGCTAGCTCACATTGATTTGTACATTCCTGTTAGAGATGCTTTTGGGGAAATTGCCATCACGTTTTCCTTTTTATATTCATCTGACGTGTTTTCATATTTTAAGCCAAAAGTTATATTCCTGAAAACTATAGTTTGTCATGTCAGCTGATGCTTTCACTAACTGTACTGTAGTAACTATTTCAAACTAGGAAGTGGGAGTTTATATAGTAAACAGAGTGATACGCACAGTGAAACGACCCAGTGTGGTTATAGGCAATATAAGCAGTCTTGCAATCCCACTCAACCAATCAAATTTGTGGACCAAATCTAATTGTTGTATAATAGTTCATAATTATATTGTAGTGATAATGCAATGTTGATTGCTGTCAAGGACTCTTATTATATGATGGGTGTTAATTGTGCTCTGTTAGTGTTCATTGTGCAAAATGCGTTGCCAGATTTGCCCGCTGGCTGTTTTTCGTCACATTAGGGCTGAAAAAATAGCAAAATTACAGACAGATAATACAAGTGAAGACAAGTGCACTAGCTTGATGCTATCAGAGAAACTCTGGCAACCAGCTGTAGGAGTCGGCGTATATCATATCATGTTAGGTAATATGAGGTGGAAAAATGACTGCAATATGATCTATGGTTAATTGAACATCAGTTGGTGTTAGACATTTCTCACTCAGTGTACATTTGTACACAGTGTACAATGTACATTTTTACATGTATTCATTTAGCAGATGCTAAATTTTTAGCTCCATAGGTTCAGTAAATAAATTAACTCCTCTGTTTGTCTTTCATACTCTAACATTTGTTCTCATTCTAGAAAACTATGGATACAGTATCTCACAAAATTGAGTACACCCCTCACATTTTTGTAAATATTTGATTATAACTTTTCATGTGACAACACTGAAGAAATGACACTTTGCTACAATGTAAAGTAGTGAGTGTACAGCTTGTGTAACAGTGTAAATTTGCTTACCCCTCAAAATAACTCAACACACAGCCATTAATGTCTAAACCGCTGGTAACAAAAGTGAGTACACCCCTAAGTGAAAATGTCCAAATTGAGCCCAAAGTGTTAATATTTTATGTGGCCACCATTATTTTCCAGCACTGCCTTAACCCTCTTGGGCATGGAGTTCACCAGAGCTTCACAGGTTGCCCTGGAGTCCTCTTCCACTCTTCCATGACGACATCACGGAGCTGGTGGATGTTAGAGACCTTGTGCTCCTCCACCTTCCCTTTGAGGATGCTCCACAGATGCTCAATAGGGTTTAGGTCAGGAAACATGCTTTTCCAGTCCATCACCTTCACCCACAGCTTCTTTAGCAAGGGGTCCACAGGGTCTTCCACAGGGGTCAGTTCTGGGTCCACTCCTCTTTTCTATCTACACTACATCTCTAGGGCAGATGATTGAGTCTCATGGCTTCTCCTATCATTGCTATACTGATGACACCCAGCTCCATTTGTCCTTCCAGCCTGACGATCCATCTGTCTCTGCACGCATCTCTGCTTGCCTGTCGGACATCTCGGTCTGGGTGAAGGAAAACCATCTTAAGCTTAACCTGGCAAAATCTGAGCTTCTCGTCATCCCAGCCTGTCCCTCAATCAACCACAACCTCTCTGTACAGCTCGGCTCACTCACACTCATGCCAACCAGGATGGCCAGGAACCTTGGGGTGATTCTTGATGACGGCTTGACCTTTACAGACCATATCTCAGCAACTGCAAGGAGCCGTAGGTTCATCCTTTACAACATCAAGAAAATCCGACCCTACATCACCGAACAGGCTACACAGATACTAGTCCAGGCTCTTGTTATCTCTAAACTGGACTACTGCAACTCACTGCTTTCAGGCCTCCCAGCCAGCTCCATCAAACCCCTTGAGATGATTCAGAATGCTGCAGCGCGCCTCGTCTTCAACCAGTCCAAGAGAACCCATGTCACACCCCTCTTCATCTCCCTCCACTGGCTTCCTGTAGCTGCCCGCATCAAGTTCAATGCCTTGATGCTCACCTACAAGACCTTGTCAGGAACAGCACCCTCCTACCTCAACTCTCTCCTGAAGTCCTACGTTCCCTCTCGCAATCTGCGATCGATTAGTGACCGACGTTTAGCAGTTCCATCTCAGCGTGGCGCAAGTTCCCTTTCCAGAACCTTCACGCTAACTGTTCCTCAGTGGTGGAATGCACTTCCAATCTCAATCCGGACCGCAGAATCTCTCACCATCTTCAAAAAACAGCTAAAGACCCACCTCTTCTGTGAATACCTAACCAACTCATAATAATAATAATAATAATTAAAATTTTTTTTTTTTTTAAATTGCACTTACACCTCTACTCTGTGCACTTTGCTTCTTCTGGAACTCAATTAATGGATCTTGTATGGTAGCATTACTTGCATTGTTCTCTGCTTGATATGTCGCTTTGCTTGTGTTTTTCCAAATTGTAAGTCGCTTTGAATAAAAGTGTCTGATAAGTGAATAAATGTAAATGTAAATGTAAGGCAGTGGTCATCTTGGAGGTGTGTTTAGGGTCATTATCATGCTCTGCTTCAGTATGTCACAGTACATATTGGCATTCATGGTTCCCTCAATGAACTGTAGCTCCCCAGTGCCGGCAGCACTCATGCAGCCCCAGACCATGACACTCCCACCACCATACTTGACTGTAGGCAAGACACACTTGTCTTTGTACTCCTCACCTGATTGCCGCCACACACGCTTGACACCAGCTGAACCAAATAAGTTTATCTTGGTCTCATCAGACCACAGGACATGGTTCCAGTAATCCATGTCCTTAGTCTGCTTGTCTTCAGCAAACTGTTTGCGGGCTTTCTTGTGAATCATCTTTAGAAGAGGCTTCCTTCTGGGACGACAGCCATGCAGACCAATTTGATGCAGTGTGCGGCGTATGGTCTGAGCACTGACAGGCTGACCCCCCACCCCTTCAACCTCTGCAACAATGCTGGCAGCAATCATACGTCTATTTCCCAAAGACAACCTCTGGATATGACGCTAAGCATGTGCACTCAACTTCTTTGGTCGACCATGGCGAGGCCTGTTCTGAGTGGAACCTGTCCTGTTAAACCGCTGTATGGACTTGGCCACCGTGCTACAACTCAGTGTCAGGGTCTTGGCAATCTTCTTATAGCCTAGGCCATCTTTATGTAGAGCAATAATTCTTTTTTTCAGATCATCAGAGAGTTCTTTGCCATGAGGTGCCATGTTGAACTTCCAGTGACCAGTATGAGGGAGTGTGAGAGCGATGACACCAAATTTAACACACCTGCTCCCCATTCACACCTGAGACCTTGTAACACTAACAAGTCACATGACACCGGGGAGGGAAAATGGCTAATTGGCCCAATTTGGACATTTTCACTTAGGGGTGTACTCACTTTTGTTCCCAGCGGTTTAGACATTAATGGCTGTGTGTTGAGTTATTTTGAGGGGACAGCAAATTTACACTGTTACACAAGCTGTACACTCACTACTTTACATTGTAGCAAAGTGTTATTTCTTCAGTGTTGTCACATGAAAAGTTATCAAATATTTACAAAAATGTGAGGGGTGTACTCACTTTTGTGAGATACTCTATACTGTACATATACTGAATTTCAAAAATATTTAAACATTGTCCCTATCAGTTCATAGAATATTTTGCACAGTTTTTTTTTTTTTGTGTGTGTGTCTGATTGTTGTGACCAAAAATGCTTTATGTGGCTTTTTTCAAAATTTGCAATGCAACTTGTGGGGTTTTTGTGCTTTGTTGAGGAAAACTACTTGAATTGGCAAAATTGCGATTGTACTAAATTTTTTTGCGCATTCTTTCACTGTGGCGTTTTTGGTAAATGCGACCTTTTAGCTGTACTCATGTTCTACAAATGTGACTCGAAGAGGGCTTTGGCTCAATGCAACTTGAGATGACTTCTCATGGCGCGTCTTGGCTCAAATCTGCCGAAAATCTGCAGTAATTTAGAAAAATTCCAAGCTCCTTTGAATATTCTGGAATTTCCTTGATTTTGCGTTTATTTCTTCGATCGCAAAGTCGCAAAGTCCTGGAGGGATTGCCCTATGAATGCAATGTTTGTTGACATTATGATCCTTATGGCTTTCCAGAGCCGAGGCATGGGCAAGCTGTAAGGGTGGGGAGATCCTTAGGTATCCACTGCACTTTATAATGAACACTTATTTTACAAACTGTAGCAGGATGATAATGAATGAAAAATAAAATGCATGAATAAAGGGATCAGGCTAATTAAAGGTGCACTTGGTGTGATAATGACTCTGGAAGCCTCTGTAGCTGTTTGCAAAAACAAAAATCAGATGAGTCATTTTATTTGGTCAGCTTTGATACAGCAAGACCGAGCAAGTGTGTTTCCTAACGTGACACACTGGTGTGTGTGGTGTGATGTGAAGGCTGGGTGAAATAGATAGGTGATGGTGCATGTGTTTGTGAGTTCATGTGTATAGGGTCATATGATGTCCTTTATAGAGAATCTTGATTCAAAATCCCTCAAAAGCCATTCCCATGTTCGGGACTTCTCCTGAACATCATTTCTGATGACACTTTTTCACTGACACAGTCAGAGCTGCTTCCAAACCAGCTGAGAGCCAATGCATAGTGTAAAAATAATCACAGCCGTATTTTGCATGCTGTCCCCCTGGCTTTGAGAACAAAATTTTCCATTTATATTCAAATTCTTCAGCGATATGCTGATAGCACCAGAGACATCCTTATACACAAAAATTACACACAAGACAACACAAACATTATTGCTTTTATCTCTTTATTCTGAGAGTGTAACAGGGCCCTCATTTATACTGTCTGCGCAAACTTTTCTATGCACGCTGTGAATGTTATTAAAATGAAAGTTTGTTTAGAATTTGTGCATATTTACACGCAACTTTGACCCTATATTTGCAAAGCACCCAGGTGAAAAATGTTTCTTCTGTATATGACCAGCATATGTGCATTTGATGATTTGATGTGTTTCCAATAATTCTACATTTTATGTGTAAGAAACATTTCAGAACCCTTAGTCAATGTTTATAAACAAGGCCCGGCACAATTATCACAATATAAATTATGCACCATTTCGGACATTGGCTTGGACTCCCGATTCACCTCTTTGGCATTCTCAGGGCCTAAACTCTTAGAATGTTGCCTGGAGAATAAAATTCAACACTTTTCAAAACACTTCTGCTTTAAGTAAACCTCTTGTTTGTACCAGTTATTACAGCATCTCTAGCCTAATTGCACAAACAACACCATGTGCACACACAGACTTTTATTTGTTTAGCATAACGCCTTTCCAAAGATCAGAAGAGGATTGGTGTGTTTGCTGTAACGCTTTTGACCCAGATGTCTGGTATGTGCTCATGGGACCTCCATCCACCCAGAGAGGCAAGTGAATCCAGTCAACCATCAAATCCACAGTGCACCTCGACCACCTGCCAGCACAGAGCTCACCCTGGCCAGAAGCATTTCCATGTTGTTGAGTCATGGGCCTCTGTAAGGTCACAAAAACAGAGCTCAACAGTTAGTGCTTCCCTCCAGACATGTCCGGTTGAATTTATTACTGAATACCATGAAGATTCATGTTGTTGGAGTCCATCCATTTCCCCTGGATGTCCAGACAGTTCAGTCTCTCCCTATCTGCCTGAAGAACAATCTCTTCAATAAGCAAAACCAAAAACCACACTTTTATGTATTACATATTTCATTTACTCATGTATTTTCTTTGACTCCTGTCCAAATGCTTTGGCATGTTGGTAACTTTAGACTCGGGTTGATGTGCACTGCACCGTTAGAAATTAACATTATTATATAAATAGAGACATCACTATTACAGCCCAGCATCCAGCTTCTGAGATGAAAACAACCTAAAAGAACCAGAAGACTTGCATAAAGTTAGAGTCAGATGGGACACTAAAAATAAGGCATTGATGCTAACAATGTAATTATTAAGATTTAATTCTCATAGTATATCAATACACAGAAATTTAATTGTGTTGCTCTTCTTGCATGACCAGTATTTTCATTGGTTTTATTTTTAATGTTGCTTAGAGGGCAGATGTTTTTCCCACTCTCTTAAACTTTGATCTAAATCACTTGTTCTCAGAGATTGAGATATTAACTTAATCTCTCTCTCTCTCTCTCTCTCTCTCTCTCTCTCTCTCTCTCTCTCTTTCTCACTCTCTCTTTCTCTCTGCAGGAATTTCCAGTCTTCTGCTCTATTTGAGGACTTTGTAGAAACTGAAGGAATTAAAACAGAAAGTAGAATTGGATCCTCTGTCTCAGCATGCAAGAAGGTACGTGTGTGTGTGTGTGTGTGTGTGTTAGGGATGTCACGAGAACCGATACTTCGGTACCAAGTCGGTACCAACATTCTTAAAACGTGACGGTACTTGTTTTTCTGCAATAGCGTTAGCACCGTTTGTAACGAAAATATCGAAAGTACCAAGGTTGCGATTCTTCCGGACCTGATGGGGACAGCAAATACGCGCAAGTGTTTTAGTCGGTCCACAAGTGATGAAGAAGTGAACGCCTACAAGCACACGGGAAAAACTACAGAAGATTAGCTTAGCTTAACATGTTTAGCTCCGCCCCAACTCGAGGGGAAAGCTAGTATCAGTTTCCGGTGTGCAACGGATGCTATCGTTCATTTCAAACAAAGCGAGGAAACACCTGGAATTTGGCGAAGCACCTGAAAGACGGTCCCAATATTATGTTTGTTTGAGGCAGCTGGCATTGTGGCCGTGAAACCAGCTAATGTTATGCTCCATGTAATGTTTACGATAGACAGTTATTTGGTAACGACGCTAACGCGTTGCGATGTTATAAACTACCTCCTAATGGGCCACCAGGTATCGCCATTCAGCCCGTGTCCTGTCAGCTAAATGTAGACTAATGTCACTAATAATTATTCAAATGTTCATGCTTTTAATAAATCGTTTTGGCCTGCCACCATATCAGTGAATTTAAACTAATGCTTGCATTCAAAGTATAAGTTGTGTGTGTGTGTGTGTGTGTGCGCGCGCGCGTTTAGAAGTGCACCTCCGGAGACTCATTGTCAGGCAGTGTTTGATAACTAATATCCCTCTCTCTCCCCCCCTCTCCCTCTGTCTCCCCCTCTCTCTTTGCCAGTATCAGCCAGAGGAGGATGTCCTCCAGGAGCGTTTTTTATTTTATTTATTTAATTTTATTTTTATACCACACCGTGGTATCAACTTTGGTATCGAGTATCGTGTACTTTTGATGGTATTGGTACTGACTACTAGATTTTTGGTATCGTGACATCTCTAGTGTGTGTGTGTGTGTGTGTGTGTTTGTGTGTGTGTGTGTGTGTGTATGTGTGTTACCCACATTGAGCTTCAGTGACCCACACTAATTGGATCTGGCCACAGACTAGTGGTCAAAATGTGCACACGTACACACACACACACACACACACACACACACACACACACACACACACACACACACACACACACACCTTTGTACTCTGATCTTTGTGGGTATTTTCATTAACTTATTTTTTACTGTAGCTAAATAACATACCATGCCTTCATCTACTGTACCTCTACCATTGACCATAACCTCAATAACCAAATAGAAATATTTTGGCCATTTTAGGTTCAAATAAAAGCTTATTCCTTATCGGGACCATGTAAATATCTCTTAGATATTTCTTTAATTATTTGGACAATAGAATGCTGCAGGAATGACTTATTTTTGTAGGATAACCCGGAAGTCAAAAAGCCAATAGGATTTTTCCATTGTTAGCCACTGCCTTTTCCAAAATATGTAAAACCTTTTGTAAAAATCACAAATGGGGGTATTGCAGGTGTATTTTATGTTGTAGAATAAAATGTGAAAATATCTTGAGCTTGTGTTAACCACAGACCTTATTTCAGGCATTTAACCAAAAACTCATTCAAAAAACGATGGTACCGGTAGTGCATAAATGCCAAGTAATTTCCTTGTTTTAGGACTCATTCCTGCACCACTCTATTGGTATTCATAAAGAGATAGAAAAAAAATTAATTCCTTTTTTAAAATGGTAAAACACAATAAAAACTTTTTTACAAGTGGAGATAAATATACTGTACACAAATATATTGTACATACAGCATTAAATAGTCCTCAACACTTTCCTTGAGGAGATACAAGGTAATCTGTGTTTGTAGCATAACATTTGAATAAAATAGTAGCCTACTTAGCAACATATTTTACAATCATAATTTAGTGCATAAAAACACACTGAGGGCAGCAGTGCAGTGCAGTGCACCCGATAATTGTGTTGTCTCACAGCCGTCTGATCCTAAGCTGTGGTTATTGTCTGTGGAAATGAAAGCTGAAATTCTGATCTGTCATCTTACATTGATCTTTTAATCTCAAACCCAAATATCTTCAGTATATAACAAAAACAATTGGCCTTGCAGTTCCAATACATGCAGATAGAACTGTATATTTTCTATCCTACAGTCATAATCCCCATGCACATTGATATAATATGGTGATAGAATGTTTTATACAGTCCATAAGCATCATATTGTTCTCAGACTTTATTCTTTATTTGTGTTTAGGTACTGTAATTGGTTATGTAATTCTCTTCTAGTAGTTAGAGGTTAATATTGTTTTTTCTCTTTGCATGAATGGGGGGCATACATGGGGGGCACAACAGAAACAACAAAAATCAGAAGACATTTGTATTTTGACAGAATAAGAAAATAAACAAATAAATAAATAAATAAATAAAGAATCAAGCAGGAACATGAACTAACAATGTAAAAAAAAAAAATCAGGTTTTCCAAAGTCTGAAGTTTGTATTTGAGAATTCTATGTTTGTTTCCTGGGTATGTCATTCAAGCTGCAGATTCACAAATATAAATGAGCTGATCTGTTAACACTGCATTGCTGCTCTCACTAACAGATGCAGCTTAATGGCTAGCTGAAAATTTCTAGTGCAGAACGATGGCCTGCGCTGGTGGGTTTTATTTTTTTTGACAGGCTTAAACACACATACACACACACACACACACACACACACACACACACACACACACACAACCATTGCAAATAAATATGTCGTGGACCCATTTTGTTACATATTTATATCCAGAATTAAAGCACATATACACATTATTTTTCTTGTGCATCTTGTTTGTAAAATGAACAGCTGTTATATTTCTGTTTAATTCTACACGTTATATTACTCTCGTCCTCTAAAGAATATTCAACAGAACAAGACCTGATGGAAAAAAATATGCGTTTTTAAAAATATTGATTGAAATGATTCAATTTAGCTCAGTCTCTCTGCACTCGTTTACCACTTTTTTGCTCC
Source organism: Ictalurus punctatus (assembly GCF_001660625.3). Classification (NCBI taxonomy): domain Eukaryota; kingdom Metazoa; phylum Chordata; class Actinopteri; order Siluriformes; family Ictaluridae; genus Ictalurus; species Ictalurus punctatus. The sequence continues at coordinate 22,706,939 of NC_071284.1, forward strand.
ATTCACAGTCAGTGCCTTTGTCTGATTGGTTTGTGCTGAATTAAATTACATTAACTTTGTGAGCATCTCCACATAATTGTAGAGCCCTGTGTAAATACATTATAACACTATGATTTAATTTGAAGTATCTATAGCTGATCTGGTGTTATATGATCAGGGTCAATCCTTACTATCAAGTAATGATGCAAGTGCAGTTTAAGCTGTTATTAAAGAGACATTAAAGGCAGACAATTCCAAATCAAAAGACAAAAACGTAGTCAAAAAGCAAGCGAGGAGACAGGCGATCAGCAAATGGACATAAACAGGGCTTAGATGAGAATCGAGAAATGTGAGGACAAAACAGGATGAACCATGGAACGAGGAACAAGGATCCAAATGCTAGGTAAAGGTCTGGCAATAAATACACAGAAACACACGTCAAAAGTAAACAGTGCCAATGACATGTCGGAAGCATGTGCAGTTGCGCTTCAGGCAGTTCATGTGCAGTGAATACTCCGGCACTCAGCCCAAGGAAGAAATCCAGGACAGAGTGTCCCCCCCCCGACTCCAAGTGCCAAAACACACTCCTACCCTGGTGGAGTATGTGGAGTTGAGGTTGGAGCTGTGGAGATGAGGTCACCATGTTGACCTCCAGCTGGAGCTCTGCAGGGGAGACCTCCTTGTAGGTCTCAGGCTGGAGGTCAACATGGTGACCTCATCTCCACAGCTCCAACCTGAGACCTACAAGGAGGTCTCCCCTGCAGAGCTCCAGCTGGAGGTCAACATGGTGACCTCATCTCCACAGCTCCAACCTGAGACCCACAAGTTGGTCTTCCCTGAGGAGCTCCAGCCAGAGGTCAATGTGACAACCTCATCACCAGAGCCACAGTGTGAGACGGATGAAGTGGTCTATCCAGCCATGATCCTGATAGAGGTCAACGAGGTGACACATTGTGGAGAGTCCCCTGTCGCCTGCCTCAGTTAAAATTCCCCCCCGAGTACCACGACCTCCTTGAGGTGTTCAGCAAGGAGAAGGCCAGTTGTCTCCCCCCTCACAGGTCCTACGACTGTGCCATTGACCTCCTCCCCGGGGCCAGCCTACCTCGGGGCCGTGTTTACCCGCTCTCCCAAGCGGAGCAGCTGGCCATGGAGGAGTACATTCTGGAGGCTCTCCGGCAGGGGTACATCCGACCGTCCACATCCCCTGCGTCTGCCGGGTTCTTCTTTGTGGAGAAGAAAGGAGGGGGCCTTCGACCATGCATTGATTATCGGGCCCTCAACCAAGTGACCGTTAAGTACCGATATCCGCTGCCTCTCGTCCCCTCAGCCTTGGAGCAGTTACGGTCCGCCACCCTCTTCACTAAGCTGGACCTCCGCAGCGCTTATAACTTAATTCGTATTAGGGAGGGGGACGAGTGGAAAACGGCCTTCAGCACCACGTCCGGACATTATGAGTACCTGGTCATGCTGTATGGGCTCGCTAACGCCCCCTCCGTGTTCCAGAACTTGATCAACGACGCTCTGAGGGACATGCTAGGAAAATACGTCATCGCCTACATTGACGACATCCTGATCTATTCGACCTCCCTGGAGGAACATGTCCAGCATGTCCGGCACGTGCTGCAACGCCTCCTGCAGTAACAGCTGTACGTAAAGGCCGAGAAGTGCGAATTCCACCAGCACACAATCGCTTTCCTGGGGTATATCATTAGCCCAAGGGGAGTTGCCATGGACCAGCGTAAGATTCGGGCGGTCATGGAGTGGCCCACTCCGCGAACCGTCAGGGAGTTGCAGCGTTTCCTTGGCTTTGCAAATTTTTACCGAAGATTCATTAGAGACTTCAGTAAAGTAGCGCAACCCCTGACGTCGCTCCTGAGAGGTAAGCCCAGGCGACTGCTGTGGACCCCAGCTGCCCAGGAGGCCCTGGAGAGACTTAAGTGGGCCTTCACCACAGCTCCCATTCTCAGACACCCGGATCCCTCCAGGCCGTTTGTCATGGAGGTTGACGCGTCGGAGGTGGGAGTGGGAGCAATTCTATCGCAAAGGTTTGGCGAGAGTCCCAAGTTACACCCCGTGGCCTTTTTTTCCCGGAAGTTGTCGCCAGCAGAGCGCAACTATGATGTGGGGAACCGTGAACATCTGGCCATCAAGCTGGCCCTTGAAGAGTGGAGACACTGGTTGGAGGGGGCAGTACACCCATTTGTTATCTTCATGGACCATAAAAATTTGGAATATCTACGAACCGCCAAACGGCTCACTCCTCGCCAAGCCCGCTGATCCTTATTCTTCTCCAGGTTCCAGTTCACCCTGTCTTACCGACCTGGGTCAAAGAATACAAAGGCCGATGCCCTGTCTCGCATTTATGCCCCAGAGTGGCCAACGGAGCAAGAGAGCTACATTGTGCCTCCCTCCTGCATAGTGGGTGCCTTGGAGTGGCCCCTAGCACAGAACTTAGCCCGTATTCCCAGCGCAAGAATCCCAGCAGCCTGTCCTCCTGACAAGCAGTTCATGCCCAAGCGGTACCATCTTGAACTCATCACCTGGGCCCACACAACTTTGGCCACGGGCCACCCGGGGGCCCGCCGCACTTACCAACTGCTGGCCGAGAAGTACTGGTGGCCCAACATGCCCAGAGAGGTTCAGCGCATCGTATCCTCGTGTTCCTCTTGCACTCAGTCCAAAGGCCCACGTGCGCTCCCAGCTGGGAAGTTGGTGCCCTTACCCATACCTGAACGTCCGTGGTCCCATCTGGCCCTCGATTTCATAACCGACCTGCCAAAGTCGCAGGGGAACTCCGCGATACTGGTGGTCGTAGATCGGTTCTCGAAGTCCCTTCGCTTAATTCCATTACCAGCCATCCCATCTGCCTTCACCACAGCGGAACTCCTGTTTCAACACGACTTTCGCTACTTTGGCATCCCCGAGGAGATTGTGACTGATAGGGGGCCACAGTTCACATCGCGGGTTTGGGCCAGCTTTATGAGGAAGATGGGGGTCGCCATTAATCTCACGTCTGGTTACCACCCCCAGGCCAATGGACAGGCAGAACGGGCCAACCAGGAAGTCATATGGTTCCTTCGGACTTACTGCTCTACCAACCCAGGGATCTGGAGTCAGTACCTTCCATGGGCGGAATACGCCCAGAACTCGCTACGGCATTCCGCCACCCAGCTCACCCCGTTCCAGTGTGTCTTGGGTTACCAACCGCCATTATTCCCCTGGAACGCGTCCCACATGGACTCGCCAGCAGTGGATGAGTGGTTCCGCTGAAGTGAACAGGTCTGGGAACGTGCCCATCAACAGCTGGTGCAGGCATCCCACATCGCTAAACGAAAGGCCGACCGGCGCCGGATCTCCACAAGAGATCTGAGACCCCTCACGGGCACAAAACTTCAACCGAAGTATATCGGGCCCTTCCGAATACTGAGGCAAATTAATGAAGTCACGTATCGTCTGGACCTTCCGAGACACAGTCGCATCGCCCCGTCTTTCCACGTCTCACTTCTCAAACCGGTGATCTCAGGCCCCTTGGCCACAGCGGTGCCGGGGGATTCCCCACCGGAACCGTTGGAGATAGAAGGCCGCCCAGCCTACCGTGTCCGCGACATTCTAGACTCCAGACGGAGGAGAGGGGGCCTTCAGTATCTGGTAGACTGGGAGGGGTATGGACCAGAGGAACAGTGCTGGGTCCCAGCCCGAGACATTCTGGATGCAGGCCTGCGTAAGGACTTCCACGCGGCTCATCCAGACAAACCGGCCCCCCGGAGGGGGGGGAGGCCTCGGAGAACTTCGGCTCCCGGAGTGAGCCCTTTGGGGGGGGCTCTGTTACGACACGGCGAAATCGGCGCGGCAGCTCACAAAGTGTAGTGCCGCCCAGGGACGTGGCGGAGGCGGACTACACTTCCCAGTCATACCCGCGCTCGAGTTCGCCGGACTTCTGATTACGAACACCTGTACACACCTAAGGTTATATAAGGGCCTCCCTAGCATGAGCCGCTTGCGAAGTAACCGCTCAGCAGCCTCGTCTCTGTTTGATTACCAAGCCGGTTTCATTATAAGTGTTTTTTGTCTGGTGCTCGATTTCACGCTCGTCCCTCACTACGCTTTTGCCTACGTCCCTGATATACAGCTTACCTGCTCGGTCCCGAGTCGATTCTCGTCCTGTGTTCAGTCACACGCCATCTCTCCGCTCGCCTGCGCTTGTCTCCGTCAGCGCCTCGTAACACTCAGAAGCTTTTATTAAAGAGACAGGCAGACAAATCCAAATCGAAAGGCAAAAACGTAGTCAAAAAGCAAGCAAGGAGTCAGGCAAATAGGCACTAACAGGGTTTAGATGAGAATCGAGAAACGCAAGGACAAAACAGGATCAAAACCATGGAACAAGGAACAAAGATCAAAGGCTCAGTAGGGGTCTGCCGATAAACACACAGAAACACGTCAAAAGTAAACAGTGTCAATGACACTGGTTTTGTAGGGTTGCATTGGGTTCTCTTGGTAGTTTGTGTTTGAGGTATATAGTTTTGTTCTTGGCTTTCTATAGAGGTTCTGTTAAGGTTTTATTGCATTGGGTTCTGTATGTTTCTGCTGCTTAAACAGTAATGCATCTGTTCCTGAGCTGTATGTTAGATGTACCTCAGTTACTGTAAGATACACAGTTTGGCCAGATGGTACCCACAGCAAGAGGAAAGCACACACACACACACACACACACACACACACACACACACACACACACACACACCAATCAATACAATCATGCAGACAATTTTCACAACTGTGTCCTCTCACTCCTCTCTCTGTCTCTCTCTTTCTTTCTTATCACACACACACACACACACACACACACACACACACACACACACACACACACACACACAAATACACACATCAGGGAGTCAATGCTAAAGGATGTGCATTTATCCCCTAAATAAGCAGACAGCAAGAGATCAAGCTTGCAAAGTGCATAATGAATCAACTTTAAAGGTCATGAGCGCACACACACAGAGTTTTTTTTTTGCATAATTAGGAGATATCTTGTGTATGTGTTGAGCATGGCTTATAGAGATTAATTTCTTGCAATTAATCTCCAAATACGTTTCATGTATACGTGTGTGTGTGGGTGCGTGCCTGATTGTGTGTCTGATGTACTTCTTGTATGTATGTAAAAGCAACTGTTTATGTATGTTTGTAATGTTGTATATCTGAAAGGTATTCTATATATTAATATTATACAGCCATAACATTAAACCACCTGCCTAATATTGTGTAGGTTCCCCTTGTGCCACCAAAACAGCTCTGACCCGTCGAGGCATGGACTCCACAAGACCTCTGAAGGTCTGCTGTAGTATCTATCACCAAGACATTAGCAGCAGATCCTTTAAGTCCTGTAAGTTGACCGGTTGACCGGTTGTCCTTCCTTGGACCACTTTTGGTAGATACCAAAAATCTAGTAGTCAGTACCAATACCACCAAAAGTACACGATTCTCGATACCAAAGTCGATACCACGGTGTGATAAAAAAAAAAAATTAAATAAATAATAATAATTTTCAATAAAATTAAAAACTCCTGGTGGACATCCTCCTCTGGCTAATACTGGCATAAAGAGAGAGAGAGGGGGGGGGGGGGGTATTTTAGTTATCAAACACTCTCTGACAATGACTAATAAAACAGTGGAGGCTGCAAGCGCTAAGTGTGTGCACGCGTGCACACACACACACACACACACACACACACACACACACACACACACACACCCCTTATAGACCAATAAGATTTATTAACACCATTAACATTTGAATAATTATTAGTGACATTAGGCTACATTTATCTGACAGGACACGGGCTGAATGGCGATGCATGGTGGCCCATTAGGAGGTAGTTTGTAACATTGCAATGTGTTAGTGTCATTAACGAATAACTGGCTATTGCAAACATTACATGGAGCATAACATTAGTTGGTTTCACGGCAACAATGCCAGCTGCCTCAAACAAACATAATATAGGACCCATCTGTCAGGTGCTTCGACAAATTCCAGGTGTTTCCTCGCTTTGTTTGAAATGAACGATAGCATCCTTTGCACACCGGCTTCAAAGCATCAATTATATATTTGTTGTCATTCACCACGAATGCGAAGTATTTCCATATTTGACTCTTACCACCTTTCCCCTCAATGAGTCGCGGCGGAGCTAAACTTGGCGCCATCTTCTGTAGTTTTTCCCGTGTGCTTGTAGGCATTCTTCTTCTTCTTTTCCACTCGTGGGCCGACTGAAACACTTACGTGTATTTGCTGCCCCCTTCAGTTCCGGAAGAATTGCAACCTCGGTACCTTCATTACCAATGATACCTATGCTACTGCAGAAAAACAAGTACTGTCACGTTTTAAGAATGTTGGTACCGACTTGGTACTGAAGTATCGGTTCTCGTGACATACCTAGTAGGTACCAACCACTGCATACCGGGAACACCCTTCAAGACCTGCTGTTTTGGAGATGATCTGACCCAGTCATCTAGTCATCACAATTTGGCCCTTGTCAAAGTCAGTCAGATCCTTACGCTTGCCCATTTTTCCTGCTTCTAACACATCAACTTTGAGAACCGACTGTTCACTTGCTGCCTAATATATCCCACCCCTTGACAGGTAATATTGTAACAAGATAATCAGTTTTATTCACGTCATAGGTCAGTGGTTTTAATGTTATGGCTGATCAGTTTATGTTCATTATATTTGCTATAAGGTGAAAATTAACTGTAATTTCTGTGTCTGTCAGGTTCTGTGCAACAGCGTGTTAGACACATGCGATTATTGGCTAAAGAATGACAAGGCACTCAGCAGAGTCAGTTTCCTTGAGGACCAACATGATGGAGGCTGTACTGTGAGTTACATCACACACACACACCCACATCTATATATGTATCATATGCATCGACGTATACAGTGCCCTCCACTAATATTGCCACCCTTGGTAAATATGAGCGAAGAAGGCTGTGTAAAATTGTTTTTACAATTCTTTTGTTAAAAAAAATTCACAAAAATACTTTCCTCTCATTGATATCAAACAATTGCAAACACAACACAGGTTTATGAAAAAAATATATATCTTTGTTAAATATAGGTATGCCACAATTACTGGCACCCCCATGAATTCCTATGAGAAAAATATATTTGAAGTATATTCCCATTGATATTCAAATTTTTTTTAGCACACCTGGGTGACTAGGAACAGGAAATTCTTCAACCATGACTTCCTGTTTCACAGGGGTATAAATTTGAGATAAAACATAGGCCAAATTCCAATCAGCTGTGTTAGAAATCGCGTACTACCTACTACACAGTGGTAGGTGAAAAGCATTACGCCAGAGGGGTAGTATGTCCGAGATGCCCAGATGGCGTACTGCTTCAGACAAGATTTTGCAGTATACAATTGATGGACACTACGTGAATCAAAAATCCCATTATGCAACGGGACTGGTGCAGACAAGCTCAGAAGAAAAAAAAAATCATGGAAGACATAGAAGGCTCTTTTTAAGTATTAAACCTTGTTAAACGGGATTTGTTTAACAATACCCGAATGAATTGTTAACTTTCTGAAGGTTTAAACAAGACAAGCATTTGAAACCTTTGTGATCTCTACCATGCTTAGCCGGGCAATGAATTTACCTGAGCCTGTTAACACTACCCACATTAAAATACTAATTCAGTTAACTTTCCTGATGTGCGTTTTTGCCATTATTGCGGCTCCTTTAATCTGGTGGTCCCTTTATGATTTGTGTTTATGATGACATCGAAGGTCACATAACAGTGCCAACATGGCGAATGTAGAATGTCTGGGATTGTAGTCATCCTACACACATACTGATTAGTACGTACTGTTTCAACAGTGGTGCAGTAGGTACTGCATCGAATGCAGTACTTACTGTCACAGTACGCAATTTTGGACGCAGCCTTTGTCATTCATAACAATGGGTAACACCAAGGAATATAGCTGTGATGTGCGGCAAAAGGTTGTTGAGCTTCACAAAATGGGAAGCGGCTAGAAGAAAATAGCAAAAGCACTGAAAATGCCCATCAGGGAAATAATAAGTTCCAGTCATCTGGAAATGTTATGAATCAACCTGGAATTGGAAGTGTGTCTATATTGTGTCAACGCACTGTGAACAGGATTGTTCGAGTGGCCAAAAAATAGTCAACTACTTCACTACAAGTTGTTTGGAAAGGTTTCAAGAAAAAAGCCTCTACTCTCATCCAAAAACAAACTCAAGCATCTTCAGTTTGCCAGACACTACTGGAGCTTCAAATGGGATTGGGTTCTATGGTCAGGTGAAACCAAAATAGAGTTTTTTGGCAATAAACCCCAGAGGAGGTTTTGGCGCACACAGAGAGGTAGCCAAATGGAAAAGTACTTCATGCCCACGGTGAAATATGGTGGTGGCTCTTTAATGTTTTGGGGCTGTTTTTCTGCCAGAGGACCTGGACATTTTGTTAGGATACATGGCATCATGGACTCTATCAATTATCAACAGATATTAAATGAAAACCTGATTGCCGCTTAAGAAAGCTTAAAATGGGCCATGGTTGGATGATCCAAAACATACAACAAAATCAATACAAAAATGGTTTACTAACTACAAAATCACGGTCCTGTCATGGCCACCCAAGTCCACTGACTTGAAACCCATAGAAAACTTGTAGGGTGTACTGAAGAAGAGAGTCCAGCAGCTTGGACCTCAAAATTTGAAGGATCTGGAGAGATTCTGTACGGCGGAATGGTCTCAAATCCCTTGCCATATATTCTCTAACCTCATCAGGCATTATAGGAGAAGACTCAGCTGTTATCTTGGCAAAGGGAGGTAGCAAAAAGTATTGACTAAAAGGGTGCCAATAATTGTTGCACACCTATATTTAAGAAAGATATATATGTTTTGTGTTGTGTTTGGAATTGTGTGATATCCATGAGAGCAGAGTATTTTTGTGAATTGTTTTTACAAAAGATCAAAAGGTTAAATAATAAAGACAATTTTTCACAGCCTTCTTTGCTCATATTTACCAAGGGTGCCAATATTAGTGGAGGGCACTGTATACGTCAGCCAAGCCAAATAAAATTTTCCACCAGATTTACAGAAGTTTCGGAAACGCTGTTCCCTTTCAAAGGGAACTTCGACGTTGCATTTAGCATAACAGTATGGGGGCGCCCTTGCACGCGTGACTGGTATCTGAAGCTTGTGTAAAATCATGCCTCTACTTATAGGCCTGCCATGATCAGGTGACATGGCAATTAAGCGCGTCGCATGATATATATATATATATATATATATATATATATATATATATATATATATATATATATATATATATATATATATATATATGGCACCTGTGAATCACGCCGCCAGCCTTATTATCTTCAGCGAGACTGCATGTCTGTTGTTTGTGTGACAAAAACGCTTCATTTCTACTCTATATTTTCTCAAAATCTTAAACTTTTCTATCCCTTTTTTAGAGGAAAAGAAAAGAGAGGGAAGTAAGTAATGAGTGAGAAAGAATTCAGGAAGTGTGTTACGGCTTGCTCCCGTTTCATCACGGGAATAGTGCACACTTTCTGGGTGAAGTGTTTAGGAGTGTAGCATGTGATGTCAGCCTCGAGAGGCTGCGCATGGTAATGCCTACGTTAAGCAGCTCGGCTCGTGAAGCGGAAGCGAGTTGGGTTTCAGAGCCTCGCGGATCTGGGCTGGCCGCTGCCGAGGCAGCTAGCTGTCTCAGGTTCGGGGGATCTCTTATGGATCCGGAAGAGGAGCTGGAGACGAGCAGTGCTCCATCTCTTGCTCTGTCTTCCGGGTTCGGCTCTCTGCTGGATTTTGGAGCTCACGTCGCGACTCCTTCTTCCGCTGTGGAAAGCCAAAAAGAGGGGGGAAAAAAGTGGAGAAAAACACACACAAAAATAATAGTAATAATTCCTCTCTGACTCCGAGGAGCCAGATGGATGTGCTAAAAACTGAGAGCAGCATATAAAGAGCTGTTTGAAGTGATTACTAAGGCTGGTTGAGCCTTTTTCTCCCCAGTGAAAGTAAATCCCTCACACTGCAGAAACTCCCCTTTCTTCCCAAAGTGCATGACAAAATATCAGGCTTCTGGGGGAAAACCATGCATAAGCCATATTTATGACTTCACGATGTTGGATTATTCAGCCATTGTGGGGAATGAACGGCATGGCTATTTAGCTATGCTGAAGGTGGAGGAGGCGCTTGCAAGCTACCTCTCTCCCTTGACGGCAGGTAATTAGGGGGGTCGGCTTTGCATCGCAGACCACCGTATAAGGCCGCTGAGGCATGGGTGGGCAAGAATATGCAGTAGTAGTCTTGTTTGTGGGCCACTGCAGACAATGACAGTGTTGCAGGCCTACCAAGCGGACCTGCTGAGTGAGCTTGACATATCGCGGCATTCAAAAAAGCCAGTTCCCTCCCTGTTGTCTTGAGCTCACCCGGCCATCCACGAGTGGAGCCCGGGCCAGCACTAGTGCAAGGGAGACAAGAAGGCGAGTATGGCAGCCCGCCAACTCCCGCAGACAGCCAGGGGAACCGGGTGGCCACAGTCGCGGTCTGCTACCAGGCCTGATCTGAGAACAGTCATAAAGGCCAAGCAGGCAAAGAAGAGCGGTCCTGAGGGGCCGTGGAGGGACGTATCAGGGGACATGAAGTTGTTAGGGCAGGTAGCCCCCAGTGCTACTGTAGGGCCTCCCCTAGCCAAGGCGGTCCCCAAGTTTTCAGTGTTCTCTGGTCAGCAAGTTGTCACAGGGCAACAAAAATCTGATGCTTTCCCTCCAATGGAATGTAGAATAGTTAACGTCACTAAAAGACCATCGGGCAGCGTGGAAACTACTGCCAAATGTGTCTCCATGGGTTCTGTCTACCGTAGAAAAGGGTTACCGGGTCCAGTTTATAGCTCGACCCCCCCTGGTTCAGAGGTGTGCTCACCACAGTAGTCAGCACAGACCAGAGCCCGACGTTAGCGCAGGAAGTAAGTTCCCTTTTGGACAATGGGGCCATAGAACATGTACCCCGTTCCCTAAGGGTGGGAGGTTTTTACAGCCATTATTTTCTGGTCCACAAAAAGGATGGGAGTATGCGGCCAATTTTAAATCTGTGTCATCTGAACCGTACTCTTCGGACATACAGGTTCAAGATGCTGATGCTCAAACTTATCGTGCCACAGATTAAGTTCGAGGACTGGTTTGTGGCGATAGATCTAAAAGGTGCATATTTCCACATAGAAATATAGCTAGCTTTATCCCCTCGCACCTTCACAAAGTGCATGGATGTCACTCTGGTTCCATTGTGACTCCAGGGCATCTGTGTACCAAACTACCTGGACGACTAGTTAATTCTAGCATGATCCAGGGAACTGGCGGTTCAACATCGAGACGTTGTTCTCACCCACATGAAGAGCTTGGGGCTCAGGTTGAATCTCAGAAAAATATGCTTTCCCAGTGCAGTGGACAACTTTTCTAGGGGCTATAAGGATTCTACTACGATGAGGGCGTGTCTATCCCCAACATGCGTAGGGTCAATCCTATCAACACTGAGCAAGATAAAGCTGTATCTTGGGAGACTAATGGCGTTTATGGGCCTATTGCACAGGAGACCGTTCAGTGGTGGCTAAGAAGTTGGGGGTTTCGTCCAAGGACGAAACCTCTGAGAATAATCAGTGTCACGCGGCGATGCCTACGTGCTATGAGAATTTGAGTGTCCCTGGTTTCTAGCCTTGGGTCACACTCTAGGGGTGTCTCCTTAGCACAAGACGGTAATGAGAGACACCTCCCTCACGGGCTGGAGCGCAGTCTTAGACAGCTGTCTAGCTGACGGTCTCTGGTGTGGCCCTCATCTGAAGCAGGGTGGCTCAATCCACAAGTGGTGGAGTCCATACGGCGAGGTTTGGCCAAGAGGGATGGCATGTGTTCGCCTCCGAGGAGACAACACATGGCCCGCTGTGGTTCGCCCTCACTCCCCCCGCACAATTAGGGCTGGACGCCATGGTGCACATGTGGCCGAGGTCACATCTGTACGCTGTTCCCCCCATCGCTCTGCTCTCACAAGTTCTAGCGAGAGTTCGCCAAGACAGTCTATGTCTGCTGCTAGTAGCACATTATTGGCCAGCTCGAATATGGTTCTGAGAGATAATATCCCTGCGAAATGGCACTCCTTGGGAGATTCCCATCTGCAGGGATCCACTGTAGACCCAGTGAACTGCACAATAGCTACAGTCCTGGAGTTCTTACAATAGCGTTTCTCAGCAAGGTGGGCTCCTTCTAAAATCAGGGTTTACTTGGCCGCCGTTTTGGCCAGCCATGCCCCTGTTGATGGAGCCTCTGTGGGGCAACATCCTCTAACTTCGGGGTTCATGCATGGTGTCAGATGGCTGAGGCCCATCTGCAGGGCACGCATAACTTCCTGGGACCTTCTGTGGTCCTGGAAGGTCTGTCAGGTGCCCCATTTGAACCCTTAGAGTGGATCTACTGTCTCAAGCCGGAGGGCTGATTTATCACCCTCGGCCAGAACTATGGAAACTGTGGGTCTGGCCCCTGAGGGGCACCATCTCATAGATTCTGGTCTCACAACTGAGATTGTAGAGACCATGTTAAATGCTAGAGCACCATCCACAAGGAAATTGTATGGTCTCAAGTGGCAGCTTTTTGTCTTGTGGTGTGAGGAACGTCAGCTAGACCCAGTGAACTGCACGATAGCTACAGTCCTGGAGTTCTTACAAGAGCGTTCCTCAGCAAGGTGGGCTCCTTCTACAATCAGGGTTTACGTGGCCGCCATTTCAGCCAGCCATGCCCCTGTTGATGGAGCCTCTGTGGAGCAACATCCTCTAACTTCAAGGTTCATGCGTGGTGTCAGATGGCTGAGGCCCATCTGCAGGCGGTGCACACCTTCCTGGGACCTTTCTGTGTCTTGGAAGGTCTGTTAGGGGCCCCATTTGAACCCTTAGAGTCAGCCTTTGAGAAGCTTCTGACTCTAAAGGTAGCTCTTCTGCTGGCCCTGACACCTCTCAATCGAGTGGGAGATCTACAAGCTCTCTCTGTTGCCCCTTCGTTTCTTGACTTTGCCCCTGGATTAGCCAAGGCCTTCCTGTATACTAGGCCGGATTATATTCCTAAAGTGCCTACATCTGCTGCCCACCCTGTGGTGTTGCAGGCTTTCTGCCCTCCTCCATTCCTCACACCGGAACAAGAGAGGATGCACCTGCTGTGTCCAGTAAGGGCTCTCTGTACTTACGTCCACTGCTCCGGCCAGTGGCGTAAGTTGGAGCAGCTGCTGGTCTGCTTTGGCAGCAACAATAAAGGTGATGCTGTGTCAAAGCAGCGCATCTCGAATTGGATAGTGGAAGCAATCTCTATGGCTTACGAGGTGTGCGGTCTCGCCGCACCTCTGGGCATAAGAGCTCATTCTACTAGGGCGGTCGCCTCCTCGAAGGCTTTGTCCAAAGGGGTATCCTTGCAGGATGTGTGTGCTGCTGCAGGGTGGTCTACACCACACACATTCATTCGTAATTACAGCCTGGATATTCATTCCACCCCGGGCTCGAGTGTCTTGCAGTGACCCTCGGGCTTGGGTATTTTTGAACAGGCCGTACCCTTGGTATGACAGAGTGGGTATTCCCATTCCCATACTGTTATGCTAATGCAACGTCGAAGTTCCCTTTGAAAGGGAACGTCGTGGTTACGCATGTAACCCTGTTCCCTGAGAAGGGAACGAGACGTTGCATAGCACTGTCATACCAGGGCAGGCCTGTGAATTACGTCTTCGCTTCAGATAATAGAGGCTGGCGGCGTGGTTCACAGGTGCCATATATATATATCATGCGGCGCACTTAATTGCCACGTCACCTGATCATGACAGGCCTATAAGTAGAAGCATGATTTTACACAAGCTTCAGATACTGGTCACGTGCGCAAGGCGTCCCATACTGTTATGCTAAATGCAACGTCTTGTTCCCTTCTCAGGGAACAGGGCTACATGCGTAACCCCGACGTTTTCCTTCGTGCTTGCACTTGTATGTTGGTCAGTGAAAAGCGCATTCCCGACAGGTCAATGGCATTTAAGGACACCCACAATACTTCATTAAAGTGCACAGAGGACTGGAAAGATTAAATGACTATTGTGGTGAATAAAACACAAAAAGGCAGAAGTTATTTTGACTCACTTCTATGGCAGAAAAAAAAATCTAATTTAGCAGTGTAACCGCACCTGAAAAGATGTTTTTACAGGTGATCATGCACATGTCACACAGGCATGTCACAGAGGGAAACTGCTATTTTAAAATTGTTTTAAGTGTCTTGGCCAACATGCTGGAAGTGTTGCCCAGCGATGATGCATATAAGATGGCTTGGCAAACAGAACCAGGATCTTAGCCAGCTTTTATCCTGACGTGCACTAAATGGTCCATCAGTTGTGGCATTTGTTAGCTGTGTGCAGACAGACCCACCCATCCTCTGTTTATATGGAGGCATTTCTTTTATTCTAATTAAATTAATAGTTTAATTTGTCTTAGTTTATGGGTTTGTGTTGGAGCATTTTTTTCATATTCTTTAATTAATTTTTACAAGATTTTATTGATGGTAATCTTATTTGTGAACTAGCATGAGGATGTGTTATTCGATAGAGACTATGAAGCAATTCTTCAGTATACGTTGCTCCATATTAGGGCATCTGGTAAATGCTGTAAATGTAATAAAAGTAAACATTTTAAACGTGGCAGCATAATCCATATATAAAAGTGCAGTAATCTGTACAAATTTGACTAACTCAATGTTTAAAATACTTTGTTCTCATGTGTAAATTTACACACAGCGACAATGTAGTGTTGGTACTGTGTAAAGTTTACATACAGAAAAACAAAAATGATTAAAAAAAAAAGAAAAGAAATTTTGGCCACAAAACCTCATCTACATCACAACTAATGTTCTGCCTGGCCAAACAGCAGGGGAAGAAGAGCCTAGAGCAGGGGTGTCTAATCTTATCCGCAAAGGGCCGGTGTGGGTGCAGGTTTTTTATTCCAATCAAGCAGGAGCCACACCTAATTCCACCTGTTCAATCAGTTGAGCTTGGCTTTCAACAGACTCAGGTGTAGCTTCTGCTTAGTTGGAATGAAAATCTACACCCACACCGGCCCTTTCCGTATAGGATTGGACACCCCTGTCTTAGAGTGACGGCCCCACCCTTGAAATGACTCTGCAGTGATACCACTCCATGGCTCCATGCATTGCCTCGAGAAAACTCACTTGTTGATATGGGTTCAGTTCATATACCTTCCACCGCCACACTGAAAAAATTCCTCATTTGGGTTGAGGAAGGGGGAATATGGTGGAAGGAATATCAACTGGATGTGTGGTGAACCTTTTTTGTATGCCATGTGCACGGTGGAAACTGACATTGTCCCTTATAACAACATAGGTGGTCTGTGGGTAGTGTGACAACACAAATGCGTTTGCACTCACTGCCCAGCTTCCCTCATGCTCATTCCATGATTGATAATACTATCAACCCGAATTGTTTGAGTGTCACTGGAAATATTTATTTGTCTTTCCCATCCTCTTCATCTTCCTCTTCCTTTCTGTGGTCTTTCTTGCTCAGTTTTTTTTTTTTTTTTTTTCCTGAACCAGTGTGCCAGGGGGAGAGTTTATATGCCCCAGGCAGTTAAGAAATCTGAGTGGATAATTATACTGAACGTTGTGTGAGCTTCACGCTGAGGGAGAGCCTTCATGCACGACTGATATCTGAAGTCTGTGTAAAATCACGGCACTTTATAGGCTTGCTGTGATCAGGTGACATGGCATTCCGCATGTCGAGTGACAATAAATGCCACCTGTAAACCCCGTAAGCAGCTTCTTTGTCTTCAGCGAAGCTGCATGTCTGTTGTCTGTGTGAACAAACTTTTCAATTTCCTCTCTCTCTATCCATCCATCCATCCATCTTCTATACCGCTTATCCTTTTCTTCAGGGTCATGGGGAACCTGGAGCCTATCCCAGGGAGCATCGGGCACAAGGCGGGGTACACCCTAGACAGGGTGCCAATCCATCATAGGGCACAATCACATACACATTCACACACCCATTCATACACCACGGACACTTTGACATGCCAATCAGCCTACCATGCATGTCTTTGAACTGGGAGGAAACCGGAGTACCCGGAGCCATTTAGACATTAATGGCTGTGTGTTGAGTTATTTTGAGGGGTCAGCAAATTTACACTGTTACACAAGCTGGACACTCACTACTTTACATTATAGCAAAGTGTCATTTCTTCTGTGTTGTCACATGAAAAGTTATTATCAAATATTTACAAAAATGTGAGGGGTGTACTCACTTTTGTAAGATATATTCCCTCTTCTATCACTGTCTTATGGAAACAGAAGCTCATAGATTCCAGTCTCTCAATCGAGGTTGTAGAGACCATGTTAAATGCTATAGCACCATCCACGAGAAAATTGTATGCCTTCAAGTGGCAAAGTTTCGTGGTTTGAGAAACGTCAGTTAGACCCAGTAAACTGTGTAATAACTATAGTCCTGGAGTTCTTACAGGAATGTTTCTCAGAAGGGTTGGCTCCTTCTACAATTAGGGTTTACATGGCTGCCATTTTGGCCAGCCACGCCCCTATTGATGGAGCATCTGTGGTGCAACATCCTCTAACATCGAAGTTTATGCATGGTGTCAGACAGCTGAGGCCCATTTTCAGACCACACATACCTTCCTGGGACCTTTCTGTGGTCCTGGAAGGTCTGTCAGGTGCTCCATTTGAGCCCTTAGAGTCAGCCTCAGAGAAGCTTCTGACTCTAAAGGTAGCTCTTTTGCTGGCCCTGACATATCTCAAGCGAGTAGGAGATCTGCAAGCTCTCTCTGTTGCCCCTTCGTTTCTTGACTTTGCCCCTGTATTAGCCAAGGCCTTCCTATATCCTAGGCTGGATTATATTCCTAAAATACCTGCATCTGCTGCACAGCCAGTAATGTTGCAGGCTTTCTGCCCTCCTCCGTTCCTTACACCAGAACAAGAAAAATTGCACCTACTTTGTCCAGTTAGGGCTCTTTGTACTTATGTCCGACACTCCGGCCAATGGTGTAAGTCAGTGAAGTTGCTGGTCGGCTTTGGCAATGATAGTAGAGGTGATGCTGTGTCAAAGCAACGCATCTCTAATTGGATAGTGGAAGCAATCTCTATTGCTTAAAAAGTGTGTGGTCTTGCTACACCTCTGGGCATAAGGGCTTATTTTACTAGGGGGGGTCACCTTCTCGAAGACTTTATCTAAAGGGGTACTCTTATAGGATGTGTGTGCTGTGGCGGGGTGGTCTACGCCGCACACATTAATTCAGTATTACAGTTGGACATGGATTCCACCCCGGGCTCGAGGGTCTTGCAGTGACCCTCAAGCACAGACCTTTTTTGGATAGACCATATCCTCAGTATGACGGAATGGGTATAATTGTTCCCACAGTGTTAAGCTCCCGCAACGTTGAGTTCCCTTTTAAAGCGAACATCTGGCTTACGCATGTAACCCTGTTCCCTGAGAAGGGAATGAGACATTGCATAGCTTTGTCATATTGGGGTATGCTTGTGAATTGCGTCTTTGCTTCAGACAAAGAGAAGCTGATGACGTGGTTTACAGGCGCCGTTTATAGTCATGCGATGTGCATCAACTGACCATGGCAAGCCTATAAATTGGCGTGATTTTACATAGACTTCAGATACTGGTTGCGAGCGAAGGCACTCCCACAGTGTTAAGCTCACGCAACATCTCATTCCCTTCTCAGTGAACAAGGTTACATGCATAACCCAGAGGTTTTGAAGTGAGATTTGGTTTCACCCATTAGTACCCTGAGTTCTGATTGGTGACTTCAGTGTTTAGGAAAATGAGACAAGCGTGTTCCCAATGAGAAGTACATAGTGTGTTGAGAAGTGTATATAGCATTTTGCAAATGAATGCAAAAGATCTGCAAACTATGTTGAATCAATGAGAATGTGTTTATCTTTAGCATAAAGAATCAATTATTTGGTGTACTCATTCAGTTACAGAGTGTATCCAAATGAGAAAAACTGTATTAGCAAATTCAGTGGATCATTAGATTTGGGGATCTGTTACATTCCTGTAAATCTCATTATTTCTTCTGAGGTTTCTGAGATAAAGTTCTTTAACATTCTTTCTGTAGGATTTTTTGGAGTGTGATATTTTTTGCTGAATTTTGCCAGTGGTGTTTTCAAAGTAGAAAACTGAGTGGGTTCATTATAGTAGCAGCAAAACCCCATCAGCAGTGTTGCTTTCTACCTCTCCACAGGAGTCTGAAGGCACAGACAGTGTCCTTCATCTCAGCATATTTCAGTCATGGCTGGATGCAGTTTGCAAAAGAATAGACATGCGGAGCTAAAATATGTGTTGATGGCAATAACAATGCAAGGATGCTCAGGGAGAAATTTTGAGGGAGTTGAAACAGACAGATCTGAATCAAGTGGTCTCTACTTCCTCTCTCCCTGACGGTGACGATCTGGGAACCTATGCTAATCTTAACTTTTTGGTTTGCTTCGTGTTTATTGTCTAGAACCTCTTACATTCCCCCTTAATTATCCAAACTGCTAACATACCCCTAACATGGTGGTGAGAACCTCAGTTAAGGTTTGGGAGCAATCGTCTACTTTCCATTCCTCTTTCAACCAATTATTTTGATCATCCATCCTAGTTGGATGATGCTTCTCAATTTTCATCTCATTTTAGGTACATTCAAATACACAGTTATGCTGAACAAATTAACCCCCTCTTCCCTTCCCCTCCAGAACTCGCACATTTTGACCCCTCTTAAAGCTTGTTAATAAAAAATATGTTCGCTCAGAATTATAGCTTTGTATACTCTATACATTGTGAACTTTTTTTTTGGCACTTACAGTATGTTAGGAGAATGTAGTGGTACTTGTTTAAACAGAGGAGTGGAAAACCATTCCAGATCATGTACTCTCGATGGGCCTCATTTATCAAGCTGGATGCAAATGGATTCATCCTTAAGTCATTCATATGAACTTTTGAACGTTTACAAAACAAATTTGGTATTCATGAAAATCCTGTAAATTCAAATTATATTATTTGCATGGATTGCTGCACTTTTGTTTGTAGACTATACTGTCAAGAAGTGCAGAAAACAGCATTTTTAAAAAATCAGTTATCTTACACAAAATCACTTACATCACAAATATAATAAAGAATAAGATATAAATATAATAAAAATTAATCCTAAAAAAATACAATCAAGTCTCCTTGTATGTAAACATTTCCAGTTCCAAAAAAATCAAAATTAAATACAATACAAAAAAAATATTCAAATCTAATTTCAATTTGTTACAGTATTAGGTCATTCATCATTCATTGTTTTTCCCCATTTTTCCCACCCCCCATTTTTTGCTGGCATCAGCCTGATATTAGTTCTGGGTTTTGGATTAGTGCCATCTTTATTAAATAATTAATGTATGCCTGTACGTATGGTGTGGACTAGTGGCTAGCATGCACAGATTAATGGTCAGGGAACCAACCCCAGCCACTGAAGGGTCACACGAGCCAGTGCACTCTCAAGCCTAGAAAATAGGGAGTGTTATGTCAGGAACGGCATCCGGCATAAGAAACTTGTGCCAGAATCTAAATATGCAGCCAGGTGATCCGCTGTGGCAACCTTGAACGATAGCAAACTAAAGTGTGTGGGGTGTGTGTATATGTGGGTTTGGGTGGGTGGGTGGGGTGTTGCAAGTATGTACGTATTTACAGTTAGATATTTATTTTTTGTGTGTTTATCTTTTTTTATACTTTTATGTTACAAATCATTCACATGTGGTCTTCAAGGTTTCCTTACTTGTGTATTTCACTGTACACTATTATGTTATTTTTCCATTTATTAGATCTAAACCGAATATAAAAGGAGGAAAGGAACCACTGTCAGGGTTCTCTTTGGTTCTGGTTTGGATTACAATAATTCTATAAGGCCGTAGTCGGGTCTCTTAGGTTTCGTGATGCTGTTACTTTTCTGCAGCTCTCACACCCAGCATGCTCTTCTAACACAAAGACTCCACACTGTGATTTTAAACCCACACACACCAGCTGCCTGTTACATAGTGCCAACTTTACAGAGAGAGAGAGAGAGAGAGAGAGAGAGGGAGAGAGAGATATTTGCTTTCTTTTCTGTTTTGTTAAGAGTATAATGATTTCTTTAAGTAGGAAGTATTTTTGGTCCATAATCACAGAACATGGCAAACTTGTTGAAATTCACTGTTTTATCAGAATATTCAAAAATGCGGGATCATATGTTAATGATACATTTGAGTTATTTATCAGGCAGAGTAATGCACTCTTTCCTCGCCTACCACAAAATTCCATAGGTGAAATTGAGCTTACTGTCACATGACAAAATATTTTAAACATTTTACCGTTAATGTAACTTCATGCTTATTTCTGTTGTTCAGTGTATTCAAATTCAGATTAAGTTGCAGCTGCTTTGTTACTTTGGTTTACATGGTTGCAGGAAAGCCCAATCAGAACAAGTGCATAAAATACAAATAAAAGAGATCGATAATTTAAGTCACCACTTTATTGAAAAGCAAAGTTGGTGGTAAAATATGTCACTCTGTGCAACAAAGTTTTGATCTACAATCATTTACAGCATTTGGCAGACGCCGTTATCCAGAGGAACTTACATTTATCTCATTATCTGAGCAGATGAATGTTAAGGGCCTTGCTCAATGGCCCAACAATGGCAGCTTAGCAGTGCTGGGATTTAAACACACAACCTTCTGCCCAATGTCTTAACCACTGAGCTATCACTGCCCAGTCACATGCTACTAGTAAAATACAATGTATTTTAAATGCCTGTGGTGCGACCGAAATTCAACGCCACACTAGTTTTCAACTAACTACTGTCAATGAAGGTTTAGGATCAACTTTATACTCTGACATATGATAGAACTTACATTATATTATAGTACTTACAAGGAAGAAGTAACCTGAAAAAAGGCATGTAGGGGTTTTTAAACAGGTTAAAACAAACAAAAAACCCTAAAACAACAACAAAAATAAACAGCCTTTAATTTGGACCCTATAAAAGAAGTCATATGTAGACCTAATATAATAAACTAGTTGGGTTGGAAAGCTATTAGACTCTGGAATAGGCTTTGGAATTTTATTGTGTGAATGAAAGATAATGTTATTAATTGGTAACAGCGGTTTCGAATGAGCATTCTGTTCCAAAACAGTTAAGCATGATTGCATTTTAATTATGAGTCTGTTTTTTCTTTCGTTCCTCAAACGCTATAGCCCAGTACTATTATAATAATCAGGTTAATCCACTGATTTAGCAGTAAATATGCTAATCCACTAATACAGCATTATACTAAACAGACTAACCCACTAATATAGAATTGTATACCAGTGCGCCGTTGAATTCTCGATTGAGATAGAGTCACAAAGTTTATAAAATTTCTTTAACAGTATGGATCTGATGGTAGTGCCAGCTGCAAGGCAAATCACAGGTTTATATTAATATGCTCATTCTACCATATCATTGTTTCTATAGTAACAGTTTACACAGTGGCTTTTAATGGTGGACGCTCCACATAATTTTTTTTTTTTTTTTTTTAAGTGTAATTGTAATTGTTGATATGGTGATGTTTTCTGTGAAGGGACATTTATTTACATTACATTTACATTTATATTTATTCACTTAGCAGACGCTTTTATCCAAACGACTTACAACTGAGAAAGATACAAGCAAAACGATATCAAGCAGAGAACAATACAATAAGTGCTACCATACAAGATCTATTAATTGAATTCCAAAAGAAGCAAAGTGCAGAGTAGAGGTGTAAGTGAATTTTTTTTTGTTTTTTTTTTTTAATTATGAGTTGGTTAGGTGTTCATAGAAGAGGTGGGTCTTTAGCTGTTTTTTGAAGATGGTGAGAGATTCTGTGGTCCGGATTGAGATTGGAAGTGCATTCCACCACTGAGGAACAGTTAGTGTGAAGGTTCTGGAAAGGGACCTTGCGCCACGCTGAGTTGGAACTGCTAAACGTCGGTCGCTAATCGATCGCAGATTGCGAGAGGGAACGTAGGCCTTCAGGAGAGAGTTGAGGTAGGAGGGTGCTGTTCCTGACAAGGTCTTGTAGGTGAGCATCAAGGCCTTGAACTACAGGAAGCCAGTGGAGGGAGATGAAGAGGGGTGTGACATGGGTTCTCTTGGACTGGTTGAAGACAAGGCGCACTGCAGCATTCTAAATCAACTATTTAGCATTTTTGGAAGGAGTCTCCAGTGTTAGCACTAACAGTCTGGATTAAAGCTGTAAGTTTAAGTTCATAGACAGGAAAGTCTTGAGGATGAAGGGATTTCACACAATGAAATCGATGCCACAGCCATCCGTGGTCAGGAGTCTAAGAGAGCAAAATGAGCTGTTGCCTCTAGGTGGGAGGTGTGGCATAGTCTTTCTCATAGCAGTTCCAAAAGATGCGGTTAGATGACTTGACACCAGTTTACGAGGAATCATGTGATAGCCCTCACCCTTCTGGATTGGTAGTTGTCATAAGACAGGAGAGAGCTGGCTAGAGGGTGGGAATTGACGAAGAATAAAAAACTTCTTCAAATTTCTGTCATATAAAAGGAATAATACACTTTAGGATGTGTTGTTCCAGGCTCAGGGAGACAGAATACGGATTAATATGCAGGGCTTATTAGAACAATGTTCAAAGTCAAAACCATCCAGAGTCATTACCAGTAGAGCTGTGATGGTCAAGTGTCCACAAATGTTTGGCCATTAAACCCACTGGCAGGTGATATATATAGGGTGGCACCTGTCAAGGGGTGGGACATATTAGGCAGCAATTGAACAGTCAGTTCTCAAAGTTGATGTGTTGAAAGCAGGAAAAATGGGCAAGCGTAAGGATCTGAGCGACTTTGACAAGGGCCAAATTGTGATGGCTAGACGACTGGGTCAGAGCATCTCCAAAACAGCAGGTCTTATGGGGTGTTCCCGGTATACAGTGGTTAGTACCAACCAAAAGTTACCGGCAACAGGGTCATGGGCACCTCATTGATGCGAGTGGGGAGCAAAGGCTAGCCCATCTGGTTCAATCCCACAGAAGAACTACTGTAACAGAAATTGCTGAAAAAGTTAACACACAGTGCATTGCAGCAACCGAAAGTGCCTACAATGGTCACATGAGCATCAGAACTGGATCATGGAGGAATGGAAGAAGGTATCCTGGTCTGGTGGCGTTTTCTTTTACATCATGTGGATGACCAGGTGCATGCGTGTCGCTTACCTGGGGAAGAGATGGCATCAGGATGCACTATGGGAAGTAGAAAATGTTCTGGGCAGTGTTCTGCTGGTAAACCTTTGGCTTTCATGTGGATGTTACTTAGACATACCGCCTACCTAAACATAGTTGCCGACCAAGTACACCCCTTCGGTATTCCTTAATGGCAGTGACTTCTTTCAGCAGGACAGTGCGCCCTGTCACACTGCAAAAACTGTTCAGGAATGATTTGAGGTACATGACAAAGAGTTCAAGATGTTGACTTGGCCTCCAAATTCCCCAGATCTCAATCCAATCAAACATCTGTGGGATGTGCTGGACAAACAAGTCCGATCCATGGGGCCACACCTCACAACTTACAGGACTTAAAGGATCTGCTGCTAATGTCTTGCTGCCAGATAACACAGCACATATTCCAAGGTCTTGTGGAGTCCATGCCACGAAGGCTCAGAGCTCTTTTGGTGGCACAAGAGGGACCTACACAATTAGGCAGGTGGTTTTTAATGTTATGGCTGTTGTGTGTACAGTAGTAATAATAATAGTAGCAAGAAAAAGTAGTAGGAGAGATAGAAAATTCTTGAAATCTATAAGAATATATTTACAAGAAATTGATTAACAACAATGACAACAACAACAACAAAACAACAACAACAACAACAATAATAATAATAATAATAATAATACATTGTTCAATACACCAGCGAATTTTGTTGATTATGTGAAATTGTGTGCTTTTGGGGGGGGGGGGGGGTATTGGGGTGTTTGTCACTTACTGTCTCTCTGATGGTGGTAGGTGAGGATATGCTGTGCTACCAATGTACAGAATTCTGAATGCTCTCTCACCAAACTCTCTCACCAGTCTTATCCAGATCTGTCATGGTGTTATTTTCAGTGATGCTTTAATTATTAAAATTTTTATTTCACATGCATTTTGTTAAATCTATCCCTCATTTGACTCTCTCCCTTTTGAAATAAGTCTCATTCTCTTCTTGATATTTCCTTCCATCTATCTCCTTTTCCCCTGTATGTTTAAACAGCAACTCTGAGAAAAGTCTATCTCCCCATCTTTTTCTCTTTCTGAGTTAAAACAGACCTCTTTTACATCATATACAATTTAGAATAGAAAATGACATGTCATTTTAGATATTACATATTTCTCTCTCTCTGTGTCTCTTTGTCTATCCCTGAAGCCCCCTCACTCTCTTCCTCTCGGTCCCCCTCTCTGTCTGTCTGTCTTTACTAATCTGAACTTTAGTAGGGATAATACATAAACTTGACGTAAATGCGCAGTTAATGTGATTGGTATTTGGAGTGCCGGAGTTTTCTCATTAGTACTGCTCAGCTGTGTCCTAATCAGGTGGAGGAGAGAGAGAGAGAGAGAGAGAGAGAGAGAGAGAGAGATTTTTTAAGTAAGTGGTGACTTATGAGGCTGATGGTTTTAGTATAGTAGCTCTCCTCTGTAACTCTCCTCTCGTCTTCAGGCTATCACAGTTTCATCTAGTTTTAGCCAACCACACCTTGCATAATCCCTAAAGGACCAGTGGGAGAGACAGAGGGTGAGACAGTTTTGGCCCTTTGTTGCCAATTCAGTACACCCAGATTGAAACAGCACAACTGGATAGACAGATAAGGGTTTAGCTTCATTTATAAAACATTTACATATTTACTCATTTACATTTACTAACATTTGGGGTGCAAACAGTATTCAGAGGATTCTCAAAACTATAATAGCAGCTGCACCTTCTTTCTGCCTAAGATTAAGACATGATGAAGTAGCATCTGATTGTCAGTTACTGTTCAAGACTTTCAGGGTGACTCACAGCAACTCACTAGATTTTAGAGTATTTTTCTCTCCTGACTCACTAACTGGTGGCACTGCAGGTATCGTTGACACCTTACAGCTCCAGGGTCCTCAGTTCCATCCTGAACTCAGCTTATTGTCTGTGTGGGGTTTTGCTTGTTCTCCCCATATGCCCATATGCCAGAGATGAATTGGCTATGTGAAAATTGCCCCTAGGTGTGAATGTGTGTGCATGGTGTCCTGGGATGGACAACCATCCAGGGTTTGTTCCCGCCTTGCACCCAGGTGAATGTTTTTCATATTTTCGTTTCAAACAAAAAACACTTCCAAGCTTTGATGGCATCTCACTAGCTTGAATGAACAGTAATCATTCACTTCATTCATCTTTTCATTCATTAACACTTTATCCTAGTCAGGGTGACAGTGGATCTGGAGCCTACAGTGCATCCGGAAGGTATTCACAGCGCTTCACTTTTTCCACATTTTATGTTACAGCCTTATTCCAAAATGGATTAAATTAATTATTTTCCTCAAAATTCTACAAACAATACCCCATAATGACAACATGAAAGAAGTTTGTTTGAAATCTTTGCAAATTTATTCAAAATTTAAAAAAACAAAAAAGCACATGTACATAAGTATCCACAGCCTTTGCTCAATACTTTGTTGAAGCACCTTTGGCAACAATTACAGCCTCAAGTCTTTTTGAGCATGATACTACAAGCTTGGCACACCTATTTTTGGGCAGTTTCTCCAATTCTTCTTGCAGGACCTCTCAAGCTCCATCAGGTTGGATGGGGAGCGTCGGTGCACAGCCATTTTCAGATCTCTCCAGAGATGTTCAATCGGGTTCAAGTCTGGGCTCTGGCTGGGCCACTCAAGGACATTCACAGAGTTGTCCTGTAGCCACTCCTTTGCTATCTTGGCTGTGTGCTTAGGGTTGTCCTGTTGGAAGATGAACCTTCGCCCCAGTCTGAGGTCCAGAGCGCTCTGGAGCAGGTTTTCATCAAGGATGTCTCTGTACATTGCTGCATTCATCTTTCCCTCGATCCTGACTAGTCTCCCAGTTCCTGCCACTGAAAAACATCCCCACAGCACGATGCTGCCACCACCATGCTTCATGGTATGTTATTGGCCAGGTGATGAATGGTGCCTGGTTTCCTCCAGACATGACGCTTGCATTCAGGCCAAAGAGTTCAATCTTTGTCTTGGTCTGAGAGTCCTTCAGGTGCCTTTTGGCAAACTCCAGGTGGGCTGTCATGTGCCTTTTACTGAGGACTGGCTTCCTTCTGGCCAATCTACCATACAGGCCTGATTGGTGGAGTGCTGCAGAGATGGTTGTTCTTCTGGAAGGTTTTCCTGTCTCCACAGAGACACGCTGGAGCTCTGTCAGAGTGACCATCGGGTTTTTGGTCACCTCTCTGACCAAGGCCCTTCTCCCCGATCATTCAGTTTGGCCGGGCAGCCAGCTCTAGGAAGAGTCCTGGTGGTTCCAAAATTCTTCGATTTATGGATGATGGAGGCCACTTTGCTCATTGGGACCTTCAATGCTGCAGAAATGTTTCTGTACCCTTCCCCAGATCTGTGCCTCGATACAATCCTGTCTCGGAGGTCTACAGACAATTCCTTGGACTTCATGGCCAAGGTCAGTTGAGGTCAAAAGTTTACATAAACCTAGTCTAAAGACATTCAGACTCAGTTTTTCAACTCCACATATTTCATTTTAATAAAACCACTTTCACGTTCCTGAAGATTCCAGAAATTTATTAAATTACTTTTAGAAGCTTCTGATTGGTCAGTTGTCTTAATTAGGTGCGCACCAGTGGCTGTATTTAAGCGCTTGACTTTAGAGACAGTGCCTTTTTGCCCTTAATACCATGGGAAAATCCAAATAACTCAACCAAGACCTCAGGAAAAAAAGTGCACCTCCACAAAGTCACATTAGTCCTTAGGAACAATTTCCAAACTACTGAATGTACCACAAAAAAACTGTATGCATATATATATATATATATATATATATATATATATATATATATATATATATATATATATAGGGACCATTCAGGAAAGAGGCACAAATTAACTCCCAGAGAAGTTAACTGAACCCCAAGACATCAACAAAGGTACTGGTGAAGGAGTTGGATGCATCACGTACCAAAGTATGTACATCCACCATTAATAGAATTTATCATTATGGCCTGAAAAGCTGTCATGCAAGGAAGAAACCCCTACTTCAAGACCAGTATTAAAAAGTCAGTTTGCAGGTGATCACCAGCATGTTGGAGGAGTTTTCCCTGATCGGTTGAAACAGATATTTAATTTTCTTGCTATAATTATCAGTCCTCTGTATGGAGGAAAAAGAGTTAGGACCATGATCCTAAGCATTCCTCCAAAGTTGTAACAAAATGGCTTAAAGGCAACAAAGTGAATGAGTGCCCATCACAAAGCCCTGACCTGAATCCCATAGAACATTTCTGAATTGATCTGAAAAAGCATGTCAGAGCAAGGAGGCCCAGAAACCTGAGTTATGTCAGTTCTGTCAGGAGGAATGAGCAAAAATTTTTCAAAGTATTGTGAGAAGCGTAGGGAAGGCTAGCCTGAGTGTTTGAGTCAAGTTAAGCAATTAAAAGGAAATGCCATTGAATGATAATAAGTGGATGTACTTATGGACCCACCAAAAATCTGATTTAGTAAATAAAACTTGAAATAAGTATGTCTTAGATATTGTTTTGAAATGACCTCTTATGATAATTAGATACTGTACCTTAATTGACTAACCCTGAAAATATGTAGTAACCTGAATGTGTGGAATTGCTAGTTGAGTTTGTGTCACGATACAAAGTTGCACACAGATACAGGTGCAGAATTTTAAAGATTTAATAAACAAAAAAACCCAGCTACAGAGACAAGGCATATAAAGACTAACGTAAGATAAGGAAGCAGTGCAAACAGTGGTTATATATAGGAGTGCTCGTTAATAGAAACGTGATACAGGTGTGGGTGGTCATGTGACATTGATGTAGTATGGGGCAGTGGCTGCCGGGAAATGAAGTCCAGAGCTCCTTCCTTGATACATGACAGTTTGCATGTCTTTCGCCTAGGTGTATGTAAACATTTATACCCCAGCTGTGTTTAGGTGTACAGAATACAAGAATAAAAACAAGTAATGTTTACTTGACCTGATCTGGACACTTGAGCAAATGCAAATCAACACATGCTGACCAGAAGAGGAGCATGAAGTTGCTGCGGTTTTGCTCAGTGTAACTGTTATTTTAGATAAATATGATAAAGCGAAAATGTGTCCAGAATGGAAAGTGAGCTATATTTACAGTTTAGTCATTTAGTTACCATTTGTAATTTAGCCATAGCGTTGATTTAGCTAATTTATTTAAGCACTGTTGCATGTAGCAAATAAGCAAAATTAAAAGACAGAAACAAAAAAACAAACAAACAAACAAAGGAGCAATATAGATTTGACTTACTTGTTTTATTTGTGTAATATTTATCCATTTCAAATACGTTTTACTTGAAATTACCTAAAGTTAAGTTACTGTTGCCAGGGTTTTTTTTGTTTTGTTTTGTTGTTGTTGTTTTTTGTTGTTGTTGTTTTAAATTTTTTATAGCTCAGCACTCCCTAGTCTCACTAAACATTGAAACAGTGATCCTAGTCTTGACAAAGGAGCACCCATTCTGACTATAAATGCACGTTTTTATATAAGTATCATTGGTGTATTGTTATTAATGAGGAAGGAGAGAGTATATTTTCTACTCCATTGCCCAACAATGTAAATGAAAACACTGAAAATGAAGAAAGAAGAAAGGATTCAATTCCTCAATAAAAATGTTTCTTTTAAAACTGTGTATTAGCTCCTCGTACAGTCTACTGATCTATGAACAGTGTTGATTTTTTTTTGACTATTAATTTGATATAATTTCCATTTTCTTTTTTTTCCACCCCCACTTGATCTCCTGTTTTATACTTTAATGAAATATTTGCTTTTCATTATCAATTGTGAATATATTAGCAGTGTTTTATGCTGAATGCTAATGTATGTATGAGAGATAGAGAGAGAGAGAGAGAGAGAGAGAGAGAGAGAGAGAGAGAGAGAGAGAGAGAGAGAGAGAGTGTTAATGTAAAGCCAAAATTGCACTGTCATTCAACATCCCATCCTCAGAGTAACAGAAGCAACCAAAGACCTCATTTTGACCTCAAACTTAAAAATCAAGAAGGGTGCATCTCAATCAGCTCCCTGGGTCATGAATCAGTATATGGTGTACATGAGTTGAGGCACCACTAAGGATCCTGGCTCACTACACATTGAGACACCGATGATTCAATTTCCAGCGACATCCTGATCGTACACAACTAGTGGATATGTTTGTTGAAATCATTAAACACTTAAGTAATTAGACTAAAATAAACTGTATATAGAATGTCAAATAAAGTTAAAAATTGCTAATGTAAGTAATCATTTAAGAGCTACAACATCACTACTTACATTTGTAGACAAATTTGGTTGAGAGTTCGTCCCCCATTTTTATTTTCGTGCTGTGAGGCTTCAGAAAATGTGATGTCATTTCCAGTAAGGGAACATAGTGAGCATCAATGCTCCCTGGGTTTTGTGGTGCATTTTTTAGGGAGCAAACTTTCTAGTGCACTGTAAGGATTTTGTGATTGAGACAGTCCTTATTTAAAATGGCCACCTCCCTGATCAGTGCCCTGACTACTGAACTAGGGAGCTGGTTGAGACGCACCAGAAGTCATAGGTCCAAGGTCATAAATCCCAGAACACTTCTGCATTCAGTGTGCATTCATTAATATTATTTTTTTGTCTTGTTTTATTCCGATAAATTCCTTTTTCTATGTATTTATCCCATCGTGTTCTCAATGGCCACTAATTAGTTTCACTTTTGGTATTGTGTCTTAGTCTTATGTTCCAGCTCATTTTGACACACATCAGATGGGAAGGCCAAACTCTTTTAACATATTTTTCAGTGGGCTTTAGCTAGCTAAGCTTTTAGCAGCCACAATGAATCTCAAATTTTAAAATAGTGCAACACCATGACTGTTCTGTTTTTTAACATACTATTTACTAAAGCAGAATGCAGTTTTGGACATAAACAATTGAGAGACAAGAATAACATCATTTATTCAAAATATGCAGATGGAAACTTGATTGGTTGGTTGACCAGAATGAAAATGGCTTGATTATACGTTGGCAGATCCTGTTCTGATTGGTATGGAGTAACCTGATTAGGTAAAGGTTGTGATGAGAGGATATGATTGGTTATTGTGCTGTATCCGGGAGCACAGATGTGAATTTATTGCCTCAATGAGTACCTAGTGAACTATGAAGACACACACACACACACACACACGCAAAATGGCTCTTCCTGCTCCCCTTCCCTCCCTTCTGCCCTTCATCCTTGCCTCTTTCCTTCTTTCCTTGGGTGTGTCCTTCTCTCACTCACCTTCAGTCACCTCTCCTCTGGACATTAGCCATATGACAGTGTCCCGATGGAGGTCATTTTTAGACCTTCTACACACACACACACGCATGCGCACACACACACATGCATACTCAGCCATTTCCACTCAAATGGAAAATGGGGTTTTAATGAGAATGTCCTTGGCAAGAACATGCAACAATCTCTCCCCCTCCATCTCTCTCAATCCATATATCAGTTTCTCTCTTTAACTTCTTTCTTTCAATTTCTTGTTCTGCCTTTTTTTAAAAAAAATAATCTCTCTCTTTTTTCCTTTTGGTTATCACATTCTCACATTCACTCTCCTTCCATCTGCCTCTCTCTCTGTGTTTCTCTCTTCCCTTCTCTCAGCATCTCAGCTCTCTTGACCCTCATCTTCAGATTCACACTTTCTTCTTTTTCTTTTATATCTCTATTTATCTGTACCATTTTCTTCATACACAGTCAGGTCCATAAGTATTTGGACACTGACACAATTTTCAGAATTTGGCCTCTGTACACCACAACAATGGATTTGAAATGAAGCAGTGTGATTGAAGTATAGACTTTCAGCTTTAATTCAAGGGTTCTAATAAAAATACTGCATTAACCAATTAGGAATTACAGCCATTTCCACAGGCTCAAAAGTAATTGGACAATTGTCTGATAAGCAGTTTTAAGGCCAGGTGTGGCCTGTTTCCTCATTATTTCATGACAAATTAAGGTGATAAAAGGTCTGGAGTTCATTCCAAGTGTTGAATTTGCATTTGATAGCTGTTCATGGGAACTTTCATTATGGCATCTAAAGAGAAAGCCTTAACAGTATTTTATAATTTTCCTCCTTTTATTTCTTTTCAGTTCTGTTTTTGTATCTCTCTCCTTTCTCCTTTCATGTCTTTATCTTTCACTCTTACACCTACTGAGTATCTCTCCCAATTTTCTCTTGTCTCTTTCTGTTACTCAAATAAAAAAAAAATGTGTGAAAGTATGTGTCTTTCTCTATTTGCAGATCTGTTTTGTGAGCTTGGACATGAGTGCGTCTGACCACCACGACAACATCTGCCTCAAGGTGGGTGGTGTGTTTTTTAAGTAACTTAAAAAAACACCACTTAAACACTTAAGTGATTAACCAAAAGTACAACAAATTCCATGGCCCTGATCACAGTGTAAATGCAAAACGACAGCATATGGTGCACTCTTAAAACAGATATGTTAAAAATAACACATCACGTGTTGCTTTCAACCAGAGGTGTATCTACAGGACAGGCAAGGCAGGCAATTGCCTGGGGCCCTGTATAATGAGATGTCCCCCGAGGGCTGATCATTTTAATTATCCGAAATTTTAATCTTAAAATAATACACAGCAACATCTCAGCAACCCCCTTAAAGGGGGCCCTCTGTGGAGCACCACCTGGTTTGAGGACTTGTTTATGCTTCTGCGCCACCCATTCAAACTTGAGTTGCGCAAGCATTAATTCCTGAAAATGAATCTGAAAAATGTGAAAGGGATACAGCTTCAAGACCGTGTTCAGCACTTGTAGGGTAGCCCCATTCTTTATTCTTTTTTCAACACTCTTATGATCGTTTTCAATAAAGAAAACAAGTCTTCGAAACATGCGTCCATGGAAGTAAAGGGTCACAACGTTATCTCCGGGTAACATGAAGACTTAATAACAAAAATCTGTCAGAAGAGCCCCAAGCAATTATTTTGCCTAGGGCCCTCACATAATCTAGGTTCACCTCTGCTTTCAACACAATCAGTGTATTGTATATCCACACAAATATGTGTTAAAAAAATAAAACAAAATTACATGGAGATGTGTTGTTTATACATTTTTCCCTACAATGGTCCTAAATTGCAATTTGTTCGTATGCTAAAATTCTACTAAAATGCTCACAAAATAAACAAACAGTTGCATGAAGTTCAGGTGACATTTATTAAAATCATTGATACATTTGTCAGATGTAAGAATTGGAGTTGATGCATCTTTTAAAAAATTTCCCTTAACTGATGAACTGCGTTACAGAATCCCAAATTGTGTAATTTTGGAAATGCAACCTCCATTCTCTTTATGAACAAAATGATGCTGTAGACTCACCAGGAAAATCTAGCTAGCTTTTTTTCCAGCCGAATTAATTTAACCAATATTACAGAGATAGTGGGAAGCATTACAACCTACTGTAACCCCCAACCTCTCTTTTTGTCAAGTTACCGTTGTGAAGAACTTTTGGTCTCGACATTACTGAGCTAGCTAAGTTACATTAGCCACTGACTGTCTGCACCTGTTAACCAGCATTAACATTCGCCGAATACATGAAGAAACACGGCACGAACCCATCCTCCTAATGCTAATTATTAGCTTGCCTTGTCCACTTGCTAAATGTAGTTAACATTAACCCACTCTCTGTATTATATCATGGTGAATAGCTTTAATGCTACGTTATCAGTAACTTTAAAAAAGGGAATGGGAATGTCTAACATTACAGTGAGCTGTATGCTAAAGTAATGTTATCAACTCAGGTGAGCATCTAGGTTAGCATCAGTCATCCATAATATGATTGGTCACAGCATCCAGCTAGCTAACTTTAACTCGGAGCATCAGATAAGATGCAGACCCAGAGAATTATATAATAACCTCAGTCCATATTTCACAGCCGACATTACACTAGTAGTGTAACGCCAATTCTGAGGAAGTGTGGGGAAATATAGAACATATATTGATAGATTAATATAATTTAGACCCCACCCCCAAATATTTATTTATCTTTTTGTAATTTCTGTTCTGTTATTAATAACTGTTGTTTAATTTTTCAATACATGCATGTATATTTGTAGTATACTTATAGATATATAATATGTGTCCAGTGTGATGTGTGTCCAGCAGTAGCCAGTTGGAGAACCCCAGATTAGACTTAGAAGAGAATAGAAAAAGAAGAGTTAGCAGTAGTTCATGCGATGTTTTATGAGACTATCAGTATTGTATTGTGCTGTGTGGTACGGAGATATGAACTGGTGCTGGCTGAATAAAAGAACCCAACCAAATTACACACTTGTTATTTCCTTAAAGTGTGCTACAACATACTGGCGACAAGGATGGCGACAGCGCTGTTCTGAATGAGTTGTCAACAAAGACGCTGAACATGGACATTGAGCAACTACAAGATCAGCTGAGCACGGCATTGCTCTAGCTGTAGCTCGATCAACTGCACGAGATGTGTGTATGCAAAACTGTCGGTAGAGGGACAAAGCAAATGGCACTCGCTGATCAGATTAATAAGTGAAGCAGTAGAGAGTGTTATAGAGATGGAAGATGATGATGTAGCCCGTCAACATGTGAAAGATGTGTAAGAGTTTTCCAATAAGATATCGCAACACAGCGACCGCACGGTACAAGATGGCGGCGGTGACACAGACCGAAATTCGCCAGAGCTTGCACATTTAAAGAAGCAGTACATTTTGAGTTATCAACAAGTATGCTTAAAAATTAAATCCAATGCCTGAGTTTGAAAGTTCCTGATGTGTCAAGTTCCCTTGTGTTCTCCCAACATCAGCATGCAGTTCCTGAAGTCACCATCCGACGTGATTTTAAGATTAAAGGTCAAATCGGAGATCGGGGACAGAAAGATAAGCTGTCGTACAACAACTTGATGCACCAAATTGATGCTGGAGTGAACAAGGGACACAGAGAGGCTGAGATAATTGATGCTGTGATAAGAACAATCAGTCCAGGTATGAGCCTATGTGATATGCTGGAGATCGAAACAGATTTAACTCTTTCTCAGTTGCAAACAACTCTGAAAGGCCGTTACAAGGAAGAAAGCTCAACAGACCTGTATCATTGACTGATAAATATCACTCAAGGGGGCCGTGAGTCACCACAAAACTTCCTATTCCTAGCCATTGAGTTAAAAGAAGTACTTTTAGCTGCTGCTCGAGAACCGGTTGGTGAAGAGTCGTACAGTCCTGATCTCATACAGAGAAGATTCCTGTGCGCGCTAGGAATGGGGTTGTCTAATGATCATATTAAATATCCGCTTAAAACCTGCTTTGATGATCCTACAATTACAGATGAAGTTCTCATCACAGCAATGAATGAAGCTGCAAGTCTTGAGTGGGAACGACAGCAAAAGTTCAAGAAAAATGCCCACATCAAAGAAATCAAAGTCACGGAGGTTCCTGCAAAACTACATCAAAGTCAAGAGAGAATGAGCCATGCTGTCGGAGGTAAAGAACAGTCCGTGCACACACAAGTAAAAGTTTTGAAAACCCCACAGGGCATGGACAAGAAAGACTCTGAGCTCTATGAGGTCGTCAAGCAGCTGAGAGGAGATCGGAGAAATGAGGAAAGTGATGAGTACTTACCATTCCACGCAGCCCTGAGAAAGGAATTGAGGATGCTGTGGGTGTCAGGAGCATGGTAGAGGTGACCAATGCGATCAGTGTTTTAAATGTGGGCAAAGTGGACATTTTCCAGAGGATGCAGGGGACCACCTGCAGGAAGAACAGAAATAGGACACTCAGCTAGCAGTATGGCAGTAACAACTCACACAACATCATCACTGGGGCCAGAACATCAACGTGAACTCCTGGGTGACAGCATTAAGCAGCCGGAAGCCCAGGAGCCACCTATACCTTATCAGATCCATACGAGCTAATCAGCTGTCCACCAAACGTAATGCACAGTTATTGAATCTGATTGGAGAGAAATGTATGGTGAACTGTTTCTTTGATGATGTGGAAATTCAAGTGCTATGGGATACTGGCTCACAAGTCTGTCTCATGAATGAAAAGTGGAGAAAAGCACATCTACCACACATAACACTACGCAGCTTGAATGAGCTCCTAGGACCTGGAAGCCTCACCGGTCAAGCAATGAATCAAACAGTTATCCCATTCGAAAGCTTGGTCGAAGTGACATTCAAGCTGGGAACAGACAAAGCCACAACCTTGGCATTGGAGTTACCTGTATTAGTATGTGGTGATGAGGGGGTGGCAGAGGACCCCATCAATGGACACAATGTCATCGAGTATCTGCTGAACAGTGGTGTAGAGTGACCTACCAGTGTAATGACCAAAGCCATGAGTACTGCACTGTCCTGTGATTGCAAGAAAATGCAGAGGTGTTACTGAACTTGAGAATCCAAGACGACAGGTGCAGCAATGGAGTAGCAAAAGCAGGTAGGTCAGTAACAAAAATTCCAGCCAATCAGGCTAAAACTGTCAAATGTTGCATTAAAACGGGCCCTTTGCTATCTGACCAAGATGCTCTTTTTGTGCCAGATGAGTGTGCGAAGTGGCCAGATGGATTGAGGGTAGAGGAAAACATCATCCGCCTCCAGAGAGGGACCTGCTCATGTATCTGCATTCTTGTGATTAATGATACTGCTCATGACATCAACTTACCTCCACGGGCAGTTTTGGGCCATATACAGCAAGTAAAAGCCATCTACCCTGCTGAGATGAGATCAGTGACAGCCCAGAAGGAGATTGCCTGTAGACTGCCGCACACACCACCCAAAGCCTGTTCCATAAACACAGTGAACTAGTCACCCAGTCTACAGAAAATGCGGATGCAACTTTAATGATTCAAAATGAAAACTTCTGGGACCCTCCTGTTTGCGTCGATCATCTAACACCCGAACAGCAGCAGAAATTGCAGTTTTTAAGGGAGGAGAGTGGTGCTTTTGCTCATGATGACAGCTATGTGGGATGTATTCCATCTCTCCAACTAAAAATTCACCTCAATGATACCACACCTATATAGCACACGTACATGTCTGTTCCGAAGCCGCTGCGCAGGGAGGTTAAAGAATAACTGGAGGATTTTTTGAATAAGGGATGAATTACTAAATCCAAGTCACCATATTCTTCACCAGTAATCTGCATGTGTAAGAAAGATGGGACTCTCTGCCTCTGCCATAACTATCGGGAGTTAAACAAGAAATGAATTCCAGATAGACACCCTATTCCCCGCATACAGGACATGCTTGACAGCTTGGCAGGAAGTGCCTGGTTTTTGGTCCTTGATCAAGGCAAAGCCTATCACCAGGGGTTCGTAGAGGAATCCAGCTGATGTGAATGGGTGAGGGTCCCTTTGGGTTGTCAAATGCACCTGCTGGATTCCAAAAGATCATGGAGGAGTGCCTGAGAGAACTACATGATGAGGTATGTCAATCATATTTAGATGATAATTAATTCAAAAACATTTGAGAATCATCTTCAGGACATTCGGAAAGTGTTGCAGTGTTATCAGAAAAATGGTGTCAAGCTAACGTCTGGAAAATGTGAAGTGTTCTGAAATCAGGTGCGATTTCTAGAGAGGCTGGTAACCAAAGATGGGTCCACAATGGACGCAAACTACATTACGACCAAGGCAGGGAATTTCATAACAAGCTGTTTGCAAAGTTTCAAGAGTACAGTGGTGTGCAAGGCTCCCATATGACACCTTATCACCCACAGGGGAATGCTCAAGTTGAGCAGTTTAACCGAACTTTGCTAGCAATGCTGAGGACCTTACCTGAGACCGCCAAAGCCGACTGGAAGATGTCACTTGCAAAGTTGGGAATGCATACAACTGTACAAGAAGTGAAGCAACGGGGTTTGCTCCCTATTATCTCCTGTTCGGCCATAATCCCCGACTGCCCATTGATATTATGTTCGGTGTACTAGCAAAGGACCAAAGCTCCTCTTTCCATAACTATGATGAGGACTGGAGGAAGAGAATGATGGAAGCTTACAAGTTAGCCTCAAGAGTGTCACACAAAGAGAAGGAAAGAGGAAAAGCTTTGTATGATCAGAAAGTGCATGGAGCTGAACTGATTCCTGGGAACAGAGTACTTGTCCTTAACTTCAAGGAGAAAGGTGTACCTGGGAAGCTTCAATCATTTTGAAAAAGAAAATAAGAAAAGAGTCAAGCTTGACATCAACACGGCAAAATCAAACAGACTGTGACAGTTTGGATGGTGAGGATGGTTGGAGATGCCTGGTTGGAGTGCCAGTCGACAGAGAGAGTCAGAACAACAGTCAAATCCTCTGGAACCTCATCCAGAGGACACGGTGATGCTGAATGATGCAGTTCCAGAGGAGGAACATGAGCAAGGAGCAGGTCAAGAAGAAGATGATACATGATACATCATCATCAAGAGGGGATGCCGGAGAAAGATGATGTTGAAGAGAGTAATGAGGAAACTCCTTTACACACTGCTTACAAAAGAGTATATCCTTTGAGAAACAGAAAAGCAAAAAAATGTTTACTTACCATACACTAGGTCAGCCTAGTATTGTAGATGGGTAAGCTGCTGAATTAAATCACAGTAATGAGTTCTAGTTAAAATGTTAAGATGTTAAATTAAAACCAGAATAAGATTAAGTTAATATTTCTCAGTCTAAAGAGAAGGTAGTAACCATAACATTCTGTAAGAAAACACTTACAAAGTAAATTCCATGGTTAAAGGTTAGATTCCTTCAGTGAAAGTACAGATTTCTGTTGATAAACAGTGATGGTGGTAGAAGATCATGGTGCACAATTATGTCTGCTACAAACACACTGCATGGAAAAGGAGATAAATGTTGTGCATGAATTACCGGTGAATAACCAGTTATGTATTCTGAATGCCGGGACTACATTCTATTTTGTGTGGGAGAATGTGGGGAAAGCTATAATATATATTGATAGATTAATATAGTTTAGAATTAAAAGCTATTTATAAATATTTCTTTTTTCAATAACTTCTGTTTTGTTATTAATAACTGTTGTTTAATTATGTAGTACATGCATGTGTATTTGTAGTATTCTTACAGCTCTGTGATGGGTGTCCAGTAGGTGGCAGTAGCCAGTGGGAGAACCCCGGAGTAGACTTACAAAAGAAGAGACAAAGGAGAGTTAGCAGTTGTTCACACAATGTTTAATGAGACTATCGGTATTGTATTGTGTATTAATGTTGCTGGCTGAAAAAAAAGAACCCAACCAAATTACACGCTTGTTATCTCCTTCAACTGTGCTAATTATCGCTTGCTGTGTTACTCTTTTTCCAGTAAATACATTTTGGAGATCTCCCTGCCTAAATATCACAAACTCGGTCAAGCATTTTCAGCAACATTAACGCTAAATGATGATGAACCCTAACTTACCGGTGGTCATTTGGTTTCCTCATCTCAGGACGGTGACTCTGCGGTCACAATCAAAAGCTCAAAGCAACGAACATTCACTTTGAAGCGAGTTCAGAGTTGGACGATGACGTCAGCAGCGCAGTCGACAACGTGATTGGGCAATAATTTAACATGTTGTGTTGGTCATTTGTGTGAATTTTTTAAAACACATTGGATAATTTAAAACAACATATGATGAAATAGTAATAACACAAAAAGTTTGTAGGATATAAAGACAACATTTCTATGTGTGTGTGGGCGGATGGGTGGAACAGGGTGGCGTTTTGGGGGCATGCATTCATTATCCCAAACATTCATTATGACTATCTGAAATAGGGATTCAGGTATAAAGTGTCTATTGCTAATTGTCAGTAACTGTGGCATATGTTGAGCAATAATATAAAATAAGAATCTGGGGTTTAACCTCATAGCCCACATAGCCACAGTGCATTATGTGGGCCTATGAGAATAACAGTGTTGGGTTAGTTTAATCAATCTTTACTGAACCTGACATGAATAAGAGCTAGTTAGGAAATAAGTCAGTAGAGCAAATAAAATGTAGTTCAGACACAATTAGAAACAAGTTTTTTTGACTGGTAAAAGTAAATATTCCTGTTACTCAATGAAAGGAATAATTAGCTGATAAAGGTCAATTTCTGCACCTCTGATTCACAATTATGTGTTAAATTATATGTTGACACCAAAACCCATTAACTACAACAAGGTTATCACGTGCAATTATTATTAATGCTATTTGATTTTGTTATTATTTACACTACTTGACTTACTATACTTGCTATTATTATTACCAATATTAGCTTTATAATGATTAATGATTATTTAACTGAAAATCTGTCATTGTCAGGTTGTTAAGATGGAAAGGTCCAATTTGCACACTGATTAGACATACACAGATATGCCAAGGATGCAATTGAGGGATAAGGCAATAAAGAAGCTGTGGAATTTACAGATTTAACCAAATAGAACATTGATGAATAAGGGCCATTGTAGGTCAGATGAGAAATTTAGATGTGGACCCATGTGTAAGCGTTTAAAACCCAAGTTTAAAAACGTATTCATATTTTCCAAAGCCAAAACAGGCAACAGACAATATTTATACGCAAAAGACCTGCCAATCAAACCTAGCAATCTCAGGTAGAATAACAAATGTTTTTCACACTCTGTGTTTGGCAAGACTTTGCACTGCCAAGGAACAAACAAACAAAACATAACACAGGTTTTATTGACTCTTAGAACCAGGAAGTAAACTCATGATGTCCACCTCCAAGGAATTTCTGATGGCTGGGAGGGATCCTACTCTGAGTTAGTGGGACACATTGATTCAAATGTTTCCCTCAAGCTATTGGAGAGATGACTAACCTTTCTTTATGCACAATCAGAATGACAGTGCTGGAGGCAAAGAAGAAAATTGCCATTTATTTGATAGTTGGGGCTGTCAAGTTTCAAAATCTATTATATAACCTACTAAGCATCATTGGAACTACAGTTGGAACTGTCTGTTGTGGTCAGATGACACCAAAGTTTTGGACACTATCACTGTTTTTATTAGGCTCTATATTTCTGTCACATTTTTATTTTCATAAATTGTGTGCACTTTATATAATGCACTTTGTAGTGTATTTAGGTTTTGTTTTTTTTATTCCATTTAAATTAATATAATGTATTTTCCCACAGAATACTGACATGCTTTAATATACATTATTTATTTATTTACTTACTTACTTACTTACTTACTTATTAATTATTTTATTATTATTATTATTATTAATTGGGGGATTGGTTGTTTAGTTTGGGAGGGTTCAGTTGTGTATGGCAGCATCTGGCCCAAACAGTATTTGCTCTGGCAAAATGTGGCCCCAGGGAAAATTGAATTGATGACCCCTAGTCTAGAATTTACTTGATTTATCTTTCATTTATATTTGTTTCTTTTCATTTATTTCTCTCTGTTTTTTTTCTTTCCATATCTCTTTCACTTTCTATTTTTAATTCTGCTGTTTATTCTCCTTTTTTTTTACTTTATTGCATCCCTTTTATTCCCTCTTCTTCTTTGATTCAATCTAATTTTAATTCACTCTCACAGTGTAATTGAGTTTAATCTCTAACGTTTCACATGATTGCTTTTTAATATCAGATAATATTTCACTAATGTGACTTTTCCCATTAAAATAAACTGAAGGAATGTTGCTACGTTCAAATTCTTAGCAATCAACAGCTCCACTTAAGCTCACGCTCAGTGAGACACTAACACACACCGTCTTTGTTACTTTCTTTCACCAAAGAAGCTTTGCATTGCTTTTAGCCATGATTTTGTCAGTTCCGTGATATATATATATATATATATATATATATATATATATATATATATATATATAGTATCTCACAAAAGTAATAACAACAACAACAATAATTATATTAGTCATATTATATTATATATTTTATATACAGTATCTCACAAAAGTGAGTACACCCCTCACATTTTTGTAAATATTTGATTATATCTTTTAATGTAACAACACTGAAGAAATGACACTTTGCTACAATGTAAAGTAGTGAGTGTACAGCTTGTATAACAGTGTAAATTTGCTGTCCCCTCAAAATAACTCAACACACAGCCATTAATGTCTAAACCGCTGGCAACAAAAGTGAGTACACCCCTAAATGAAAATGTCCAAATTGGGCCCAATTAGCCATTTTCCCTCCGCGGTGTCATGTGACTTGTTAGTGTTACAAAGTCTCAGGTGTGAATGGGGAGCAGGTGTGTTAAATTTGGTCTCATCGCTCTCACACTCCCTCATACTGGTCACTGGAAGTTCAACATGGCACCTCATGGCAAACAACTCTCTGCTGATCTGAAAAAAAGAATTGTTGCTCTACATAAAGATGGCTTAGGTTATAAGAAGATTGCCAAGACCCTGACACTGAGCTGCAGCACAGTGGCCAAGACCATACAGCGGTTTAACAGGACAGGTTCCACTCCATGGTCGACCAAAGAAGTTGAGTGCACGTGCTCAGCATCATATCCAGAGGTTGTATTTGGGAAATAGACGTATGAGTGCTGCCAGCATTGCTGCAGAGGTTGAAGGGGTGGGGGGTCAGCCTATCAGACCATATGCCGCACACTGCATCAAATTGGTCTGCATGGCTGTCGTCCCAGAAGGAAGCCTCTTCTAAAGATGATGCACAAGAAAGCCCGCAAACAGTGTGCTGAGGACAAGCAGACTAAGGACATGGATTACTGGAACCATGTCCTGTGGTCTGATTAGACCAAGATAAAATTATTTGGTTCAGATGGTGTCAAGCGTGTGTGGCAGCAACCAGGTGAGGAGTACAAAGACAAGTGTGTCTTGCCTACAGTCAAGCATGGTGGTGGAAGTGTCATGGTCTGGGGCTGCATGAGTACTGCCGACACTGGGGAGCTACAGTTCATTGAGGGAACCATGAATGCCAACATGTACTTCGGAATGCCTTCGGAGACAGGGCTGCAGGGCAGTATTCCAGCATGATAACGACCCCAAACACACCTCCAAGATGACCACTGCCTTGCTAAAGAAGCTGAGGGTGAAGGTGATGGACTGGCCAAGCATGTCTCCAGACCTAAACCCTATTGAGCATCTGTGGGGCATCCTCAAACAGAAGGTGGAGGAGTACAAGGTCTCTAACATCCACCAGCTCTGTGATGTCGTCATGGTGGAGTGGAAGAGGACTCCAGTGGCAACCTGTGAAGCTCTGGTGAACTCCATGCCCAAGAGGGTTAAAGCGGTGCTGGAGAATAATGGTGGCCACACAAAATATTGACACTTTGGGCTCAATTTGGACATTTTCACTTAGGGGTGTACTCACTTTCGTTGCCAGTGGTTTAGACATTAATGGCTGTGTGTTGAGTTATTTTGAGGGGACAGCAAATTTACACTGTTATACAAGCTGTACACTCACTACTTTACATTGTAGCAAAGTGTCATTTCTTCAGTGTTGTCACATTAATAGATATAATCAAATATTTACAAAAATGTGAGGGGTGTACTCACTTTTGTGAGATACTGTATATAAAATATATAATATAATATGACTAATATAATTATTGTTGTTGTTGTTATTATAGAAGCTGGCATCTGTGTCTCCTGATCTGCCACGTCTGGTTGAGGGTCTCGTTTCTCGGCCACTCAAAGAACAAGAAGTTCTGCTGCTGAATGGCCTAGAGTCACCTGAAACTTGCCCACATGACCTCACCCACTCACACGTGAGTACCCTTGAAGTTCTTACTAGAAATTTATTCTAGTAAGCAATGAAATGAGTGTGTGCATTCTGTAACAATGTTTCACCTCTGCTGCACTCTGATTAGGTATTATTAAAATAGTGTATAGGCCTACCTAATGTAATAAAAAGCAGTTCAAATGTGAGAGTTTATGTGCAACAAAGCCATCATTTAAATGTAGACTATCTAACTACAGTGATGCTTGGAAGTTTGTGAACCCTTTAGACTTTTCTTTACTTCTGCTTAAATATGACCTAAAACATAAATAGGTCATACATAAATCATAAATTATGAA
Source organism: Ictalurus punctatus (assembly GCF_001660625.3). Taxonomy (NCBI): domain Eukaryota; kingdom Metazoa; phylum Chordata; class Actinopteri; order Siluriformes; family Ictaluridae; genus Ictalurus; species Ictalurus punctatus. Next base: position 22,750,233 of record NC_071284.1, read on the forward strand.
ATATTGGCTCATTTACCTCAATAAAAAATGACCAAGTATAATATTTTTGTTTCACTTGGGTTCTCTTTATCTACTTTTAGCACTTGTGTGAAAATCTGATAATGTTTTAGGTCATATTCATGCAGATATATATAAATTTCTAAAGGGTAACTTTCAAGCATCACTGTATAAACAATGGATATAAATAATAAAAATGTTATGGAACTTCCACAATATAGTTTACGATATTTACCCTTGCCATGGACATTTCTTAATATTGATAAAAGCTTTTGCTAAATATGGTTCCCTCCAAACCTATTGGAACAGCAAGGCCAATTCATTTGTTTGTGCGATACACCAAAGACATTTACCTTTTGAGATCAAAAGATGGATAATAGATGAGAGTTTAGGATTTCAGCTTTTATTTCATGGTATCTGGACATGTTAAACAGCATAAAACATAATACCTTTTGTATCAGGTCACCCAATTTTTAGGCAAGCAAAAGTATAAGAAAAGATAAGATAAATGAAAGTAAATAGCATATCCAGTGCTTGCAATAACTGCATCAAGCCTGCAACTCATTGACATTGACAACATGATTTTACCACAGCCTATTTCAGTTGTTGTTTGTTTTGGGGGGTTTATCCCTTCAGTCTCCTGTGATTGACTTGGCCAGTCTAAAACCTTGCACTTTTTCCCCCTGATAAAGTCCTTTGTTGACCAGTGTGTTTTGAATCATGAGCAGATCCTTTCTTTCGTTTCTGCAAGAGTAGATATTCAGAGCTGTTTGTTGTTTAAACAATCAGTCTAACAGGAAACACCTGGGTAACAAGAAACACCTGTCAGTCACGTTTCCATATTTTTGCTTGCCTAAAAATTGGGTGGTCTGAATCAAAATGTGCTATGTTCTATGTTGTTTAACACATCTACATTTAAATGCCAGGAAGGAAAAGCTGAAATTCTAAACTCTCTTCTCATATTCATCTTTTGATCTCAAACCTTCAGTCTACAGCAAAAAAACAATTTAATTGCCCTAGCTGTTCCAGTAGTTTTGGAGGGGGCTGTAACCAATGCCATAGTGAATATTTCATGTCAGATCAGCTGTTTGGTCCAAGTACATTGCATGCAGCAAAGGACTTTGTGTTATGGTAGGGGTTTTTTTGTATTTGCCTCATCCCAACTGATACAAATACATCTAATTATAATTTTGTTTGTTGAAATATGATTACATAATCTAACAATCATGGAACACAATCATTTCAAATAATCATGGTCAGCTAAAATAATTATAACGATAATGTGATAAGCCATGAAATGAGATTAATGTATGAACACTAACTAGAAAAGAAGTCTAGCATTTGGGACAGAGCCATAAAATAGCTGATATTCTAAATAGAAGAGCTCATGTTTTAGTGTTTCAGTGTGCCATTTTGATGCCATAGAATCGAGCTCAAATCATTTAGCTCTGTCTGTCTGTGTGTGTGTGTGTGTGTGTGTGTGTGTGTGTGTGTGTGTGTGTATGTGTGTGCACATGTGAATTACAGAGCCAGAGAGCTGCTGATGTGTGTGTGGTTCAGAGTGCCAGTGGGTGTCGCCCAGTTAAGTCAGACAGCCTCATCCTTCAGATCAACAAGTTCCTGATTGGTCTACAGTCTGGGCAGGAGAGGCAGCGGCATGTACGATTGGCCAGTCAACGTGTCTGTGATGATGACACAAATCGTTCTGTTTCATCCATAGAGGAGGATTTCCTCACAGCCTCCGAACATCTGGGGGAAGAAAGTGAGGATGACAAAAATGGTGAAGAACAGAATTATTCATGTATATTCATGTATCTGTCTTTCCATATACAATCTCTCTAATTCCATCCATCCATAAATCAAATAATAAAATCCAAGATTGATCTTTGATTAAAATAAACCATTGGCCTAATGCACATCTCTTCATCCATCTGTCCACCTATCTGCCCATCTAGTACCTGTCACTGTCTACATCAAATTTACACTGCCTGATCAAAAAGAACCAAACTCTCACTTACATATTAAACTGAAAAAACCTCTATGAAGTCCCATCCAGGGTGTATTCCCAAGTCAACGGCAGTTGCTACCCTAAACCAAATGAGCAAACATCTGTCAATCCACAGTTTGAGTATATATCCATCTGTTCATCTGTCCATCCATCTCTCTGTCTTTTCATCTTCTCTCCATTCATCTCTATATTTATATATCTATCATTTATCTTTATGTTCGGGTACCTCTATCTGCCAAAGGGGGTTTTACTATGTGCTGATTTAGAAGGATGTCTTTTGCACATGCCACAATTACTATTTATTCTACTCTTTAATTTCATCAACTATAAAGCAACTATGCATTCTTATTTGCAGAATTTTTTTAAAATAGTTTGCTGCAAATATTGCATTTACTTCTTTTAACAAAATATGCAACATGACCATGGGATACAGCTGTATCTGCCTGTTTTTTGGTTGTCTGTCCATCCATACATCTGAGATTCTTGTTAGTGTGCTATCTCAAGAACGAGTGGTTGAATGTTTGTCAGATTTATATGGAATTATCATTGTAATGAGCAGATGAACTGATTATACGTATGTTGGAATTGAGCCAAACAGGGTCAAAGTCACAGCAAGGTCAAATGTCTGAAAGGACTAGACTTATTCTCCGTCGATGCCATTGGTGTCAAGTTCTGCTTGTTTATCAATAAACCCAACACTGGAATCTCAATTTTTTTTGAATAGTTAATCTCATCTCATTCTCTTCTGAAACCAACCATCCATCCATCCATTCATTCATTTTTCCATTCAGCCTTTTCTCAATCAAACCTTCCTTTTTTTCTAAATCACACTAGAACACATTTCCAAATCAGTGCATGCCTTATTAACAACCTTACATTTATATTATATTATATTATATTATATTATATTATATTATATTATATTATATTCTTTATGCAGACACTTTTATCCACAGCGAGTTACAGTTATGGCACAATCTAATCTAAACCTTAAGTTGTTTCTGGAGCCAGTAATACAAGTGTTGCACAATTATTCTGTCATAACGTGTGCTGGACACAAGACCAAAACCATTTATTTATACTATCAACACTCTTCTTCAGCCTCCCCCTGCTGATCACGACTCTGCAATTTGATGCTTTTGACTTTGCTTTAGCAAAATGAAAAACAAAATCAGCAAAACATTAGTAATTCCCACTCTTTCCCCTTGGCAATTACTGCCAACGAAATTACTAAACTCTGCTAGCTTTTCAGAGCCTGCTTTCATCTTGGAGCTTATAGTCAAATGTAATTCATCTACATACCAGCTTGATTCTACTTATCACTTTCAGGTCATCTCAGCACCTAAATGTAACTTCATTAACATCTCACTTCTTTCTGATTCTGTTCCTACTACTCTGAATCACTTAGTCTTAAGATTCCATCATAGTACATTGTTGACCTTTATAGCCTTCCTATCACACCCAAATTATTGGAATTGTTGGTTTGTATCCTGTCAAAACTTTCATAATCAATAACAGTAATTTCTAATTGCTTCAGTCTATTTTTGTATGTAGTGTGTGAACACTTTATATTGCCAAAATCACAAATCAACAATGAAAACAATGCTGTTCCAAAGGTATTCCTTAAGAATCAGTCATTGGCCCTCTCCATTTCACCATTTAATCATGTTTTGCCTTTGTTATGCCTTCAGGATCACTGTTGTGCCAATGATACACAAAGCTACACTATTATATGTATTTGAGACCTATTCAATTCAATTCAGTTTTATTTGTGTAGCGCTTTTAACTATGGACATTATGGACAACTATGGACCCAATATAGCTTTACAGAAATATATAAATTCCCGATATAGATTTTAAATGTATGAATTTATCCCTAATGAGCAAGCCAAAAGGGACGGTGGTAAGGAAAAACACCCTGATATGCTATGAGGAAGAAACCTTGAGAGGAACCTAACTCAAAAGGGAACCCATCCTTCTATAAATGTGTTAATACTACATGGTCAAATAGTGCAGTTGTGTAACCAGGAAAATTCATTATAGTTTTTACATAAAGTCTGTTTGGTTGAACTTATCCACTGTTCACTGATGGAGCCTTGAGTGCAAAACTGTTTTTCGCAATTGCAGACCTAAAGCTATTATACAGTAGCAATTGTAGTCCAACAACATTTTTTCTATCAAATTCAGAAAATACAGAAATTTTACCCATTGGACCAAAATGGCTAGTAACAAAGTCCTCTGACATTGTCCTCATGGACCAGTACACTAGGAAGTGGATCGCAACAGAATAGGTGAATATAGGCGGAAACACATCCAGCACTCAGCACCCATAAATAAACAAAGCAGGACTCTTAGACACACAAGTGGCAGCATAGAAAAGAAAATACTCAACCAGAAAGTAGAAACATCATCTGAAAATTATAATTATAATAACAAAATTTTATAAAAGATTGAGGGATAGTGCTGAGGGTCAATGCAATGAGAATCAAACTCTGCTCAGTAGCCACAAGGCAAGACTAATCTATAATTAAACTCTCATTAGGAATAAGACAGAGCAGTCTGTGAAGGTTAGGCTCACCTCAGAGCCAGTGCATTATTTATTATAAGATAGAAAGGTCTTTAATGGAGGTATATTTATAAGACAAGAGTAGAAAATATAAAAGGCATTGATGAAGTTTAATGATACATCACTCATGATTGAGAGGCTACTATCACAATTAGAGATGGGAGTGAGTCTGTAATAATACTAAACTTGTAGTTTTTTTTTTTGTTTGTTTGTTTTTTTTTTGTGTGTAGATTTTCTTGTTTTCCCTTTTGGTCACCGAATTGCACAGAATTGCACCTAATTTGGCCTGGATATATAGAGAAAGTTTTAATGAAGTCTTTCCACATAATAAGGTTATAATCTTCCTAAAATAATCCTATACTTGTATTGCTAATCTCTGTCCACAATATAAAAACATTTATTCTTTAATCTCTATAGATGCAGATGGTGGAGTTTTAGTAGAATCAACCAAGATGCTGAAGACAGAACAAACTAACAAGAAGAATATGGTGGAAAGAGAAGACAGTGAAGACTCGGATACCCTTTGTGCTTCCTGCAAATCCCACAAAGTTTCCAGAACTTCCAACAGACGTGATATCACTCCTAAAAATAGCAAACAAACCAACAAAGAGTCAAATTATGCCTCCAGTCTTGCTGAATCCGTTCTGCAGGATGCTTTTATCTACCTTTCTCAAGACGAGTCATCCTTTTCCACTGAGGCAGCAGTGTCTATCTCCAGCTCTACAAAAAAATCAACTGATGAGCCCAATCGAAGAAGAACACACTCCTTTGAACTTCCAAAAATTGTGATAGTCCAGAGTCCTGATAACTGCGATGAGCCGTCTGAATGGCCTGGAACACAATCCTTTGGTGTACCTGAAAACCAGGATGTGCAAGAGATGGGAACTCAGCAGCACTGGCATCACAGCTCACCAATTAGACACACGGCTAAGCCTGTGGAGATAGCTTTAGCATGTGCTGCTAGCATCATTGGCACAATTAGCAACCCACAGGTCACAAAACAACTAGTGTTAGAATCGGCAAAGAATGAGGAGGAGAAAGATGAAGAAGAGGACAGAGAGACAGAGCAAATAGACTATTCATTACCTTCTGCAATATGTGCCATGTCCCAACTTTCAGAAGCAGTAGATCCAGTAGGTGTAACTGAAGATTCATGTGAATTGTCTGCAACATCAATGGGACTGCTGTCAGCAGCTCAAGCATCCACAGCCATTACTTTACACTGCAATGTAGCAGAAGGATCTAGTATGGACACATTTAGATCCACTGTGGCTGAGATTCTCTTGAAGGAAGCTTTAGAAGTCCTCATCCACAAACAGAGCTACACCAGCATAGCAAACTTCTTGGAGACCACACATAACAAGATTGTGGATGGCATCATGGATCCAAGAAGGTCCTATCAGAACCATTTGGTGGGGGACAGTTTTACTCAAGAATTAGCAGAGAGTATGTTTAAATATGCACTGGAGAATGCTATAAAAAGAAAAGAGCTTAGAGGGAAGGATTCCCCCAACATCCACTGCTTCCTCCTGGAGAGTGTAAACAGCTTGCTCTTTGATGTTCTTTGTGCCACATCAAGAAAATTTGGTGACATTTCAAAATGTACCCCAGAGTTATCAGATAGGAAAAAGAGTGAAGACAGTGAAAAAGAAAATGAAACCACCACCAAGCCTGGAGGAGAAGCAATAAGCCAAGTACAGCATTTGACTGAACTCAAACAGCCTGAAAATACCAATGAGGTAGAAAAGCTTTCTTTACTTGCAGGAAAAAAGGAAAAAGAGCAGAGAGGCATGCAAGCAGAGAAAGAGAATGAATTAAATGTGAATGAGCCCATCAAACATACTCAAAGCAGAACTACTACTGCCACAACCAGGGAAGCTGAAGTCAGGCAACAGATTTTCTCTTCGTCTACAGGAACTCTAGTGTTGTCTAAAACAAATCAAGGTGAGTCCAAGACTTCTGTTGCATGTTTTGCTGAAGACTTGGCAACCACTGTGGTCTCAATGGCTACAGAGCTGGCAGCAATATGTCTGGAAAATTCGAGTGGTAAGCAACCCTGGTTTTGTGCCCTGAAGGCAGGATCTGAAGGGTCCGAGGGGCTCCTGTTGCCCTGCCGCACAGTTACACCTTTCCGGAGAAAAGAGACACAAAATGGAGTAGTGATTGCCAAAAAACACCGTGCACCTCGCCTCAGTGAGATCAAACGCAAAACTGAGGAGCAACCTGAGCTCATGGAGCGACTGGTGAACCGTGTAGTTGATGAAACAGTCAATCTTGATGATCCAGCAATGTCAGACCCTTTCGCACTTTTTGCCTCAGAGGTCACAGCCAGGATAATGAACTGTCCTGAACTAAATGTAGTGGACACATCCAAACCAGGCCAGTCATCTCGCAGCCGGCTGCAATGTGAGAGATGGAGCAGTCGTGGAAAAGCCTCCAGTTATGAAAGTATCCCTGAGGAAGAAGCAGATACTTCTGGAGCACCCAAGACCCTAGATCCAGGAAGCAGACTGGGTCACAACCTGAGTCGCGGAAGCTCAATATCTAAACAGTCCAGCTGTGAGAGCATTACTGATGAGTTTTCTTGTTTCATGGTGAACCAGATGGAGACAGAAGGCAGAGGGTTTGACCTACTGCTGGACTATTATGCTGGGAAAAATGCTAGCAGCATCCTAGCAGCTGCTGTTCAACAGGTGACAAGCAAGAAAAATGGTCACCTCAATGTCACCTCAATGTCGGCTTGCCTGTCCAAACAGTCTAGCACAGAAAGCATTACTGAGGAATTTTATCGCTACATGCTCAAAGATCTGGACAAGGAGAATAAAGATTTCAGGATAACTAAGACCAAAGATTGGAGCAACAGCCTTTTGCCTCCACCCTCCAGAACCCCCTTCTGCATCCGTCAATCATCTGTTCCGGACAGACGATCATCTGACTCAAGGCTAACTGTAAACTCTCCCATTAAGGCCAACTCATTTGATGGATTTGCTCGAAATGTGCATGGTGACTCTCTCAACATTTATCCATCCAACTCTGTGTCATCCACAGGACTATGTAAATCTGATTCCTGTTTATACCAGCGTGGCCAGACAGACCATATTACAGACATGCTCATCCATGAGACCTGGGCCAGCTCTATTGAGTCTCTGATGCGTAAAAACAAAATAATATCTGAACCCTCAGAGGACAGCACAGAGCAGGACTCCTCCGATTCTCAACCGCATGTCCAGCTCTTTGCTAATCGACTAGCCACAGACATTGTTGAGAGTGGCAAGTCACTTATTGGATGCCAGCAGGAATTAATGGCTAGTCCTGCTTCAGTTGGTGAGAGGAGGCGGGGTTTTATGCAGTCTTGCTCAGGAATTGGCCAAACCTGGTCCCAGCAAGAGAGTGCAAATCGTGGACAGAGGGAGGTTCCTTTGATTCACATTGAGCCAGATCAAAAAGATGAAGGGTCTGAAGACATGGAGTGCAATAATCACCTCATCAGAGATTCAAATGCCAATGTTCAACCTCAAAGTAGCAAAGAAAAAGTAATGTCAATCCAGAACAGGTAAAAGAAAGCACAAAGACACTTTTCAAAGGTCATGCTCCCAATCAGACAATTTCAAGAGCAACAGATGAGCTTTTCACAAGCTTTTAAATTGCAGAAGCTCAAACACAAAGGTAACATTTCAGTGTATCAGAGCTGCTTTGATCTGCTTGAGAGAGAGGAAGCAACAGAGAGAGATTTTCTTAAGAATAAAATTGCTGACCATTTCCTTTACTACCTCCAGTGGCTTGGAACTTACACACTGAATAGTAATAGGCAGCACACAAAAACAAACACTGCAATGAGGACACATTATTTAAATGCCCTCTTGTTATTTGTTATAGTAATCATATATAAGATGTGGACTGTAACAGTAATGTGGTTACCGTGACAGCCCTGCATTAGATTTTTTTATAGTCATAGATACTTCATAGACTTTATGACTGGACTTGTTATATTACAGCAGTATACACGCTCACACAAAAGTCCAACCCTGCATTACAACATGTGCCATTGTCGAGTTGCACTTTTTTCCATTTATGCTTTGTTGAATTCAAACCTCTTAATAGTTGTTTCATTACTTCATCAGGTTAAGTGAAATTCTAGGTTAAGTGAAATATCACTGTAAGAAAAAAAAACCTGACCACGACACCCATATGTGGTTCTTCCCCAAACTGTATTGTATAGAATTCTATATATTCTATACAGAATGTCTTTGTACGCTGTACCCCACTGAACACCTTTAGGATAAAGTGGAACACCAACTGCACCACAGGCCTCCTTGCCCAAAATCAGTGCCTGACCTCAGCAGCCACACTCCAAAATCTAGTGGAAAGCCTTCCCAGAAGCCAGGATTAAATTTGGAATGGGATGTTAGCACATATAGGTCTGATGGTCAGGTGTCCACAAAATTTGGCCATAGTATAAGGTAGATACCATATATTAACTGATATAAATTGATTGTGCTTCAACTGATTTGTTCTTGCATTATACTGTATATAACTATATGATTATATATAACTATATTGTTATTTCTGCTGAACAGTGCACTTCCTGGATAAGTGGACACTTGTTAGGGACATTAAGGGGGCAATTTGCAATAGCTGGACAACTGGCATTAGCAAGTATAGTGACTGTGATTTTTGCCATGTAACACACAGTGGTTTTACCATCTACACTTTTGCACCACCAGGGACAACAGCAACAGGACACCCACAGCACCCTCTACTTGTGTGGAAGGGACTTGTCGCTCTCTCAGCACTAGCAGTGATGAAAGTGGCTCAGGTGGTTGGGCTCAAGTTGCCCCTGATGAAGATCCACAAGAGGAAACCACTTGTAGTTTTATTCATCTAAGTGAAGGGTCAGTTTTTCTACTTGCACTAAATGCTAATAGTGACTGTGGTGTTGAATGGCCATTACAAGGCTCCATTTGGTATGCCATTGGAATGCTTAATGCTAATGCTAAACATTGTAACTGGGTCTCTATTAAAGCTATGAGTGTTTAAATTCTGATGCTATCTGTGATGTTGTAAGGCAATTCCAAGCCTGCTTCATTTGGCGCTCCACTAAAGCTATTATAATGCTAATCCTGATGTTGAGCAGTTTGCTCATTTACTCCATCTGGTTTTCCATTATAACAGCATGCACTAAGTAGTTAATGATAACCACAGTGTTGAAGAGCCTATCTAAGGCTGCTTGATTTCACTCTCATTTAAAGCTACATGTGCTAAATGTTAATTCTAACAATGGTGTTGTGGAGCCATTTAAAGACTGCTAAATTTGGCTCCCCATTAAAACTACATGGGCTAAATATTGATGCTATCTGTGGTGTTTGTGAAGCATTTTAAAGCTTCTCCATTTGACTATTAATTAAAGCACAAATTATGCTAACTGTGGTGTTCTGGAGCTAGTCATACTATATCTGCCCCACAAATGTGTACTTTGTGTATGTTTAGTGCAAGTAAGTTTCATAATGGAACATTCAGTGAGATTTTCATGCATTCTTAATATCCCAAAGTACTAAAACCAACAAAAAATGGAATGGAGGCTCCTGAACACTGCACCCTGCTTTACACTGTGAAAGAGAGGAGCCATTGCTATCAGAGCTGCTCTTTTTCTTCTTCTAGGTGTATGAATGTCACTACAGTATCGTAGATGAATAAGGGAATTCAAAATACATTAAACTTGGATCATTTCAGGTACATGCTCACAGCTTTATCCGTATCAAAGTTTCTACTATTGCATCTGTTAAAGTAATTGTTTCTGTTAAGATTTTAATCTGCATTAAGACTCCATTCGTTTACCTGAGGGGGTCTGATCGGTCCTCTGAGGACGTGCACTGATAGAGAAGCGCCCCCTGCAGCCTGTAGGTATCAATGTTTCACGACCACACACAGAATATTCCCGCTATGCTTATGTGCTGAACTTGCATTTATGTGCAAAACTCGCTTTCGTAGGCTTTTAAGTGGAAAAAACATAGAACCCGTCTTCATTTCCTGAAAAAAATATAGTCAGTTTGAACTGGAAAGCCGTCCCCCCTTCAAACTCAATCCCCCTTGAAATTCACTCACTCCTCACTCAGTCACTCTTTGTGTCAATGTGCACAGTGTCAAATGACTTCATTCTGTTTTCTTGGTCTTCTATCAAACACCAGTGTCCACACTTCTCAGATCTCAGTTTACTCTATATTTATTCATTTCTACCATCACATCCAATTTTCTAGCAGTAATTCTTTCCTTTTAATGCAGTGTAGCTGGAGGCATCAACTTTTCAGTTATTCAAAGTAGTAACAAATCACACATGAAGGGGAAATGCATAAACACGCACGTACACACACGTTTTTATCCGAATGATTAACGTTGTGTCAAATTTTGACCCCAAATGGGACCCACATCACACACATTTGGTGCATTAAATCTTATTCCTGGTATATGAAACCTTGAGTGTGAGAGTGCAAAAGTGAAAAATTCAAACGGTCCACAAGGCCATTAACATCCCAGAGTTGAAGCTGTTCTGTACTGAGGAATGGGCTAAAATTATCACAAGTCGATGTGCAGGACTGATCAACAGTTACTGGAAACGTTTAGTTGCAGTTATTGCTGCACAAGGGGGTTACACCAGATATTGAAAGCAAAGATTCACATACTTTTATCACTCACTGATATGTAATATTGGATCATTTTCCTCGATAAAAAAGTGAACAAGTATAATATTTTTGTGTTCTTTAAATTTGTTTAAAATTTGTTTCATTGAATTCTCTTCATCTACGTTTAGGACTTGTGTGAAAATCTGATGATGTTTTAGGTCACATTTATGCAGAAATATAGAAAATTTTACAGAGTTCACAAACTTTCAAGCACTACTGTAGGAAATTAATCTGTGCTACAACTTAACTGGTTGTGCCATTGAAATTATTTGTGCTGGTTTGGCTTTTTTTTTTTTTTTTATCACGCTCGACTGTTATCTGAAAACCCAACAATATGTTTATGGCTAAAATCAACATATACACAGTGCAAATGAATTACATAATTGTGCAATTGAAATACATTTCTTTTTCCACTAAGTTCACTATCTCAGGGAGTCCCGGCCAGCTGTAACACAAGCACAGTTTTGTCCTAAGATATGTTTGAACATACTACTGCACGAGCAGGGTTTAAATGTACACGCCCTGTTGCATCTCACAACCTACCTCTGTGTGGCAAGCACAGTATAGAAATTCTTCCCTCTTTCCCTGATGACTCCAGCCTAACAAAGGGACTCTTTTGACTTATGTTGATAATTTTCATGTAGATTTGCCCCATGGTTTTTGCTTCAAAGCAAATATTAGACTTTTTTTTAAAAATCCAGATTAATGTGTGAAAGGTTCCCAGTAAAAGTTCATGCTGATGGAATGTTAATCATTTTAATTCTACCTGCCAGCTGTCAGCAGCTTTGCTTAAACTCACACTCTGTGGAACTACACATTTCTGTCAAGCTTCTTAGACCATTTTAAAAAATATGTTTCAATGTATTTTCATGTTTTCCACTATCACGTTCTACTGCACATCTAGTATGGTTGCCAGCTGAATAGTAGAGAGAGAGAGACAGAGGGACTTTTAAGACTTCCAAGATGCCTTTAATGCATTAGTTTAACATACGTACATATATACATATATAAAAAAAATGTTTTGGCCACAGTAAAAATATTTATTTATAAGGACACATTTATAAAGGAGATAAGAAGACAGTAAATTCATGGTTTTATGGATCTCATTTGTGCATAATTGTATGCATTTTAATATACATGTGGTGTTTGCCTTACAGAAATGGTAACAGTAGTGCATCTAGTCTTGGCGTTGCGGATCTCGAGGGCTTTCCAGAAAGCTTCAGCTCCACTGGGCTAAACAGGTAATTAGCACATACAGTCCAGTCTGAAAGAATTGGAACAGCAAGGCCAAATCTATTGTTCCCTTTCAAAGGGAACTTTGGCGTTGCATTTAGCATAACAGTATGGGAGCGCCCTTGCGTGCGTGACCGGTATCTGAAGCTTGTGTAAAACGATGCCTCTACTTCTAGGCCTGCCATGATCAGGTGACATGGGCAATTAAGCATGCCGCATGATATATATATATATATATATATATATATATATATATATATATATATATATATATATATATGCATATACATATATATATGGCAACTTTTCTATCCCTTTTTAAAAAAGAAAAGAAAAAGAAAGAATTAGCAAGAAAGAAAGTGTGTTACGCCTTGGTCCCGTTTCATCAAGGGAGGAGACGGACACGCTTTCTGTGTGAAGTGTTTGGGCATGGAGCATGTGACAGCAGCCCTCGAGGGGTCTGTCTGTCAGCATTGTGAACATTTCACAATTAGGCAGCTCCGCTCTCTGCTCGCTCTCTTCTCGTCCGAAGGGAGTTGGGTTTCAGAGCCAGGGATCTGGGCTGGCCGCTACCGAGGCAGCCAGCCAGCTAAGGTCGTGGGGTTCTTGTGTGGATTTGGAAGAGGAGCCGGAGACGAGCACTGCTCTATCTCTTGCTCTGTCTTCCGGGTCTGGCTCTCCGCCTGACTCTGCAGCTCGCGTCGCGACTCCTACTTCCTCTATGGAAAGCCAAAACACCCTCGCTGACTCTGAGGAGGGTGCCATTGCACCAAAAACCTACAGCAGCTCTCAAGCATATAAAGAGCTGCTTGAAGTGATTACTAGGGCAGTTGAATATAGACTGGCCCAGGGAAGAGGAAGTGGCTCATAGCAGGCTGGATGAGCGCTTCCTCTCCAGTGAAAATAAATATAAATCTCCCTCACCGCAGAAAACTCCCATTTTTTCCAGGAGTGTATGATGAGATATCACGCTTCTGGAGAAAACCATACACTAGCCGTATTTATAACCCAACGACATCTGATTACTCAGCCATCATGCGGAGTTAGCAGCATGGCTATTTAGCGATACCGAAGGTGGAGGAGGCGCTTGCGAGCCGTCTCTCTCCATCAACGGCAGGTAATTTAGGGAGGCCAACTTTACCTTCTAAGTCATGTAAGGCCACCTTGGCATTGGTGGGCAAAGCCTATGTGGCAGCGGGTCTTGCTTGTGGGTCACCGCATACAACGGCAGTGTTGCAGGCCTACCAAGCAGACCTGCTAAGTTAGCTCGATACTGGGGAGGGAATTGGGCCCAAGGCTACCTCAATTCTCTCCTGAAGGCCTACGTTCGCTCTCGCAATCTGCGATCGATTAGCGACCGACGTTTAGCAGTTCCAACTCAGCGTGGCGCAAGGTCCCTTTCCAGAACCTTCACGCTAACAGTTCCTCAGTGGTGGAATGCACTTCCAATCTCAATCCGGACCGCAGAATCTCTCACAATCTTCAAAAAACAGCTAAAGACCCTAAACAGCTAAAGACTTGCATTGTTCTCTGCTTGATATATCGTTTTGCTTGTATTTTTCTCATTTGTAAGTCGCTTTGGATAAAGCGTCTGCTAAGTGAATAAATGTGAATGTAAGCCAGTGGCAGAGCTGCGCCGCACCACAGATTTATCTCTCCGGGCCACCAAACAAACAGCCCGTTATATCATCCGTTCAATGGGTGGCCTGGTTGTGGCGGAGAGGCACCTATGGCTCAACCTCTCAGGGATGAGGGACAAAGAGGCCTTCTCTGGTCAGCGAGCTGTCACAGGGTGACGGAAATCTGATGCTTTCCCTCCAGCGGAATGTGGAAAAGCTAACATCACTGAAAAACCATTTGGCAGCGTGGAAACTACTGCCAAATGTGTCTCCGTAGGTTCTGTCTACCATAGAAAAGGGTTACCGGGTCCAGTTCAGAGCTTAACCCCCCCATTCAGAGGTGTGCTCACCACAGTTGTCAGCACAGAGCAGAGCCCAATGTTAGTGCAGGAAGTAAGTTCCCTTTTGGACAAAGGGGCCATAGAACATGTACCCCATTCCCTAAGGGAGGGAGGTTTTTACAGCCGTTATTTCCTGGTCTGCAAAATAGATGGGAGTATGCGGCCAATTTTAGATCTGTGTCATCTGAACCGTACTCTTCGGACATACAGGTTCAAGATGCTGACGCTCAAACTTATCGTGCCACAGATTCAATTTGAGGACTGGTTTGTGACGATAGATCTGAAAGATGCATATTTCCACATAGGAATATTGCCCAGTCACAGGAAGTTCCTGAGGTTTGCTTTTGGAGAAAACGCATACCAATTTCAGGTTCTTAACTTCGGGCTAGCTTTATCCCCTCGCACCTTCACAAAGTGCATGGATGCTGCTCTGGTTCCCTTGCAACTCCAGGGCATCCGTGTACTAAACTACCTGGACGACTGGTTAATTCTAGCACGATCCAGGGAACTGGTGGTTCAACATCAAGATGTTGTTCTTGCCCACATGAGGAGCTTGGGGCTCAGGTTGAACCTCAAGAAAAGTATTCTTTCTCCAGTGCAGAGGACAACTTTTCTAGGGGTTATATGGGATTCTACTACGATGAGGGCATTTCTATCCCCAACACACGTAGGATCGATCCTATCAACTTTGAGCAAGACAAAGCTAGGTTTGGGCATCCCCTCCAGTCTCTGAGAGAGACTGTTGGGCCTTATGGCAGCAGCAACCAACGTCATACCATTGGGCCTATTACACATGAGACTGTTTCAGTGGTGGCTGAAAAGTCGGGGGTTTCATCCGAGGATGAAACCTCTGAGAGTAATTAGTGTCATGTTGGCGATGCCAACGTGCTTTGAGTATTTGGAGGTGTCCCCAGTTTCTAGCCTCGGGTCACACTCTAGGGGCATCTCCTTATCGCAAGACGGTAATGACAGATGCGCCCCTCATGGGCTGGGGTGCAGTCTTAGATGGCTGTCCAGCTCATGGTCTTTGGAGCGGCCCTCATCTGGAGTGGCATATAAATCGCCTAAAAATGCGGGCCATATTCCTAGCAATGAAATTCTTTCTTCCTCAGTTGAGAGGTCACCATGTGCTAGTTGTGTCAAACAACACAGCGGTGGTCTCATATATCAACCACCAGGGAGGGTTAAGGTCATGCCCCCTATTCAGGCAGGCACAACTAATACTTCTCTGGGCAGAGGGAAAGTTCTTGTCAGTGAGCGCAATGTACATTCCGGGCAGCCGGAATGTAGGGGCAGACATACTGTCGAGGCAGGGGCTGAGGCCCGGGGGTTGGAGGCTCCACCCACAAGTGGTGGAGTCCAAATGGCGGAGGTTCAGACAAGCGGAAGCGGATGTGTTTGACAACACACTGCCCACTGTGGATTGAGGTCACGTCTATATGCTTTTCCCTGATCGCTATGCTCCCACAAGTTCTAGCGAGAGTTCGCCAAGACCGTCTACGTCTGCTGCTAGTAGCACCTTATTGGCCGGCTCGAATATGGTTCTCCGAGATAATTTCCCTGCTCGACGGTACTCCTTGGGAGATTCCATCCGCAGGGATCTACTGCGGGTGATTTATCACCATCGGCTAGAACTACGGAAATTGTGGGTCTGGCCCCTGAGGGGCACCAGCTCATAGATTCTGGTCTCACAACTGAGGTTGTAGAGACCATGTTAAACGCTAGAGCACCATCCACAAGGAAATTGTATGCACTCAAGTGGCAGCTTTTTGTCTTGTGGTGTGAGGAATGTCAGCTAAACCCAGTGAACTGCACATTAGCTACAGTCCTGGAGTTCTTACAAGAACATTTCTCAGCAGGGTTGGCTCCTTCTACAATCAGGGTTTACGTGGCCGCCGTTTCGGCCAGCCACGCCCCTGTTGATGGAGCCTCTGTGGGGCAACATCCTCTAACTTCGAGGTTCATGCGTGGTGTCAGGCGGCTGAGGCCCATCTGCAGGCTGCGCATACCTTCCTGGGACCTTTCTGTGGTCTTGGAAGGTCTGTCAGGGGCCCCATTTGAGCCCTTAGAGTCAGCCTCTGAGAAGCTTCTGACTCTAAAGGTAGCTCTTCTGCTGGCCCTGACATCTCTCAAGCGAGTAGGAGATCTACAAACTCTCTGTTGCCCCTTCCTGCCTTGACTTTGCCCCTGGATTAGCCAAGGACTTCCTGTATCCTAGGCTGGATTATATTCCTAAGGTGCCTACATCAGCTGCCTACTCTGTGGTGTTGCAGGCTTTCTGCCCTCCTCTGTTCCTCACACCAGAACAAGACAGGATGCACCTACTGTGTCCAGTAAGGGCTCTCTGTACTTACGTCCACTGCTCCGGCCAGTGGCATAAGTCGGAGCAGCTGCTGGTCTGCTTGGCAGCGACAGTAGAGGTGATGCTGTGACAACGCAGCGCATCTCTAATTGGATAGTGGAAGCAATCTCTATGGCTTACGAGGTGCACGATCTCACCACGCTTCTGGGCATAAAGGCTCATTCCACTAGGGTGGTCACCTCCTCGAAGGCTTTGTCCAAAGGGGTATCCTTAGAGGATGTGTGTGCTGCTGCAGGATGGTCTACGCCACACACATTCATTCGTTATTACAGCCTGGATATTCATTCCACCCCGGGCTCGAATGTCTTGCAGTGACCCTCGGGCTTGGGTCTTTTTGAACAGGCCGTACCCTCGGTGTGACGGAGTGGGTATTCTCGTTCCCATACTGTTATGCTAATGCAACGTCAAAGTTCCCTTTGAAAGGGAACATCTGGGTTATGCATGTAACCCTGTTCCCTGAGAAGGGAACGAGACATTGCGTAGCTTTGTCATACCAGGGCAGGCCTGTGAATTGCATCTTCGCTTCAGAGGCTGTTGGTGTGGTTCACAGGTGCCATATATATATCATGCGACGCACTTAATTGCCACGTCACCTGATCATGGCAGGCCTATAAGTAGAGGCATGATTTTACACAAGCTTCAGATACCGGTCACGCGTGCAAGGGCGCCTCCATACTGTTATGCTAAACGTTGCGTTCCCTTCTCAAGGAACAGGGTTACATGTGTAACCCAGAAGTTTCCGCGATACACTGAAGACATGAAGAATTTGAGAACAAAAGATGGATATGAGATGATCAGAATTTCAGCTTTCATTTCTTCATATTTACATCTAGATCTGTTAAACAACTTAGAACATGCCACCTTTTGTATTAACCCACCTAGTGATCACAAATATTGGAAGATGTCACTAATAGGTGTTTCTGGGCAGAGGTGTACTCTGTTAAATTGATTGTTTAAAGAATTAATAGCTCTGAATGTCTACTCTATCCTGTGAAGACTGTATTTGTTGTTAAAAAAAAAAAAAAAAAAAGGATAACCTTAATTGAAGACCGGAGAGTTGTCTGTGGGAGAAAAGCAAGCCATTTTAAAGCTCTTTTCTCAAGCCATGAGAGAAAATCTATCAGAGACATTGTACAAACATTGGGCATAACCAATACAACAATTTGGAGTGTTCTGAATAATAAAGAAACCATTGGTGTACTAGCAACCAGACATTGAACAGGTTGGCGAAGGAAAACAGCAGTTGATGACAGAAACATTGTGAAAGCTGTGAAGAAAAACCCAAAACCAACAGTTAATGACATCACCAACAACCTTCAAAGGGCAGGGGTGAAGGTATCACAATCCACCATTCGAGTGGATTGTGATAAAGTGCAGAAATATAGAGGCCATATCACAAGATGTAAACACTCATCAGCAGTAAGAATTGGAAAGCCAGATTTGGAATTCGCAAATAAATACAGAGATGAGCCACAAAGGTTTGGGAACCAAGATTAACCTCTACCAAAGTGATTGAAAAGCCAAAGTGTGGAGGAAGAAAGGATCTGCTCATGATCCAAAACATACAAGCTCATCTTTGAATCATGGTGGAGGTAGTGTCATGGCTTGGGCTTGTATGGCTGCTTCTGGAACAGGCTCACTAATATTTATTGATGATGTAACTCATGATGGTAGCAGCAGAATGAATTCAGAAGTCTACAGAAACAATTTGTCTTGCAATTTAAAGTGAAATGCAGCCAATATAACTGGGAGGAACTTACGAGGTTTTAGACTGGCCAAGTCAATCACCAGACCTTAACCCAGTTGACATGCATTTCACCTCCTGAAGAGGAGACTGAAGGGAGAACCCCTCCAAAACAAACAAACAACAACTGAAAGAAGCTGCAGTACAAGCCTGGAAAAGCATCATAAAAGAATAATGCAATGGTTTAGTGATGTCTGTGGGTTATTGATGCAGTTATTGTAAGTAAGGGGATATGCAACCACTTGTTATTTATGCTAATTTACTTTTAAGGCTATCTGTTCCTGTACTTTTGCTCACCTGGGGTGGTCTGCCACCAAAGGTATTCAAGTATCTAGATGTAAATATCAGGAAATGAAAGCTGAAATTCTGATCTATTGTCTCATGTTCATCTTTTGATTTGAAACCCAAATTTATTCAATGTATAGCAAAAAAAATAGAATTGGCCTTGCTGTTCCGATACTTTTGGAAGGGACTGTGTATGTATGTTTACTCTCTCTCTTTCTCTCTCTCTCTCTCTCTCTCTCTCTCTCTCTCTCTATATATATATATATATATATATATATATATATATATATATATATATATATATATATATATATACATACATATATATATATATATATACATACATATATATATATATACATACATATATATATACATACATATATATATATGTACACCCCTCACGTTTTTGTAAATATTTGATTATATCTTTTCATGTGACAACACTGAAGAAATGACACTTTGCTACAATGTAAAGTAGTGAGTGTACAGCTTGTGTAACAGTGTAAATTTGCTGTCCCCTCAAAATAACTCAACACGCAGCCATTAATGTCTAAACCGCTGGCAACAAAAGTGAGTACAACCCTAAGTGAAAATGTCCAAATTGGGCCCAATTAGCCATTTTCCCTCCCAGGTGTCACGTGACTTGTTAGTGTTACAAGGTCTCAGGTGTGAGCAGGTGTGTTAAATTTGGTGTCATCGCTCTCACACTCCCTCATACTGGTCACTGGAAGTTCAATATGGCACCTCATGGCAAAGAACTCTCTGAGGATCTGAAAAAAAGAATTGTTGCTCTACATAAAGATGGCCTAGGCTATAAGAAGATTGCCAAGACCCTGACACTGAGCTGCAGCACTGTGGCCAAGACCATACAGCGGTTTAACAGGACAGGTTCCACTCAGAACAGGCCTCGCCATGGTCGACCAAAGAAGTTGAGTGCACGTACTCAGCGTCATATCCAGAGGTTGTCTTTGGGAAATAGACGTATGAGTGCTGCCAGCACTGCTGCAGAGGTTGAAGGGGTCGGGGTTCAGCCTGTCAGTGCTCAGACCATACGCCGCACACTGCATCATATTGGTCTGCATGGCTGTCGTCCCAGAAGGAAGCCTCTTCTAAAGATGATGCACAAGAAAGCCCGCAAACAGTTTGCTGAAGACAAGCAGACTAAGGACATGGATTACTGGAACCATGTCCTGTGGTCTGATGAGACCAAGATAAACTTATTTGGTTCGGATGGTGTCAAGCGTGTGTGGCAGTAACCAGGTGAGGAGTACAAAGACAAGTGTGTCTTGCCTACAGTCAAGCATGGTGGTGGGAGTGTCATGGTCTGGGGCTGCATGAGTGCTGCCGGCACTGGGGAGCTACAGTTCATTGAGGGAACCATGAATGCCAACATGTACTGTGACATACTGAAGCAGAGCATGATCAGTATGCAGTATTCCAGCATGATAACGACCCCAAACACACCTCCAAGACGACCACTGCCTTGCTAAAGAAGCTGAGGGTAAAGGTGATGGACTGGGCAAGCATGTCTCCAGACTTAAACTTGAGCTGTGGGGCATCCTCAAACGGAAGGTGGAGGAGCACAAGGTCTCTAACATCCACCAGCTCCGCGATGTCGTCATGGAGGAGTGGAAGAGGACTCCAGTGGCAACCTGTGAAGCTCTGGTGAACTCCATGCCCAAGAGGGTTAAGGCGGTGCTGGAAAATAATGGTGGCCGCACAAAATATTGACACTTTGGGCCCAATTTGGACATTTTCACTTAGGGGTGTACTCACTTTTGTTGTCAGCGGTTTAGACATTAATGGCTGTGTGTTGAGTTATTTTGAGGGGACAGCAAATTTACTCTGTTACACAAACTGTATACTCACTACTTTACATTGTAGCAAAGTGTCATTTCTTCAGTGTTACCACATGAAAAGATATAATCAAATATTTACAAACATGTGAGGGGTGTACTCACTTTTGTGAGATACTGTGTATATATATATATATATATATATATATATATATATATATATATATATATATATATATATATATATATATATATATATATATAATATACTTTGTCTTTCCTGTATTACATGGGGAACAAAAGTAGTGACAGTCAAGCAGCACTGCTGATGTAGTCTGTGTGTGTGTGTCTGTGTGTGCAGTGAGGAGAAACTGAAGGTACTACAGAGTCAGGAACAAGCAGATGGTGAGTGATGTCTCCCTTTTTTAAACCACACATTACACTGAGGATGCACTGTTAGTGCTTTAAAGCATTAATTTACTGCACTAAAGGATTATAAAGAGTTTATGGGCCATTTTCATTCTCAGTAAAGCCTCTAATCCACACTATAAATTAAATGGCTACTTTTATATTGCATACTGCACCAGTACAAACTCTATAGTACATACTATTCCTCAGTCATTTGGGTGTCTGTCTCTCTAGATATATGAGTAATATACACAAATATGTATATTTCATCCAATATTTCCATATATTTTCATTTCTTACTAAAAGTGGCACAATACTTAACTTTTTTTTTTTTTTTTTAATTAATCTTCAGTGACCACTTTATTCTGATCAGGGTCATAGTTTATCTGGATCTTGTAACATTGGGTGCTAGGTGGGATAATACACCCAAATAGGACACCAGTCCATTGCAAGGCACCACGCACTCACACATGCACACACTCATTCACACCTAGGAGCGATTTAGTGTAGACGGTGTGCCAGCCTGCATGTTTCTGGACAGTGGGAGGAAACCGGAGAAACCCACATGAACACAGTTAGAGCATGAGAAACTCCACAGAGACAGTGTGACAGTGTGATTGTGGGATCAGGCACAACTTTGTCAGGGAAAAGTCATGCAGTGTGTGAGCCTCAGCCGCACATGACCATATAGCATCTCCACCGCCACTACGTAGACAAAAAAAAGATCTTCGGGGGAAATGGTTGGTTAGCCAGTGGTGCTTATTTTATTATTTTTTTCCAACTAAACTCTCTTGTTATCAAATCAAATAATCTCTCTCTCTCTCTCTCTCTCTCTCTCACTCTCTCTCACTCTCTCTCTCTCTCTCTCTCTCTCAGAGGTGACCTCAGGTCTGTCCACAGCAGGAAGTAGTTGTCACAGAGAGCTGCAGGTGATGAACTTTGACCTGGAAGTGGAAGGTGTGGATAGAGAGATGCGAGCAACACTGCAGTGGATTGCAGCATCTGAACTTGGTATCCCTGCACTGTACTACAGAAAAACACTCCAGCACACACACACCAAGGTAACACTGGGTCTATTCTTCATGAATTAAATCAATACATTAAGTTAAAATAAATTATGAAAAGGATTAATTTCTGGTCAAACTTTATTTTGTGGATAATTTTAGTAACAAGTGCAATATAGATTATTGTTTTTTTTGTTTTTGTTTTATAAAAATGTACATTTTACTTCCACAGTAACTCATTGTTTTTGTCTTTGTCCACTCTTCCTGGCTGTCTTATAACCCTTCCATCTTATGTTCATTTGTACTCTGAGCTAGTTCAGTCATTAACTTTTTTTTTTTAGAGGTTTCAAAACATCAAAGCTCTCTGTGTGTGTGTGTGTGTGTGTGTGTGTGTGTGTGTGTGTGTGTGTGTGTGTGCGCGCATATGTTTGTGTGTGTGTAGTTTCAGAAAGTGGTGCACCTGGCTGCTCAGAGATCCTGGTGTGTAGGAGATTTATTCAGTCTTGTGTTGCAGTTTTGCCGACTCCACAGTGAGGGTGAAGAAGAGCTTGGTCTGTTCGACTGGCTTCTGAAAACACAGCACTAACACACATACACACACACACACACACACTGTGGCAATGGCCCTTTCTGAAGAGCCCGAAATCTGTAACCACTGTGTATGTCCCACGCTAGGGTCTGAAAGTCTTTCTCCCCCCCTCCCTCTCTCTCTCTGATTCCCATTCTCTCTCTATCTCTCTTGTTTCCCCTTTCTGAAACTCTTATTCTCTCTCTGTTTGTCAATTGGCTTTTACATGTTCTCATTCCCTCTCCATAACACTGAATTACGAGGTCATCTTAGCCATGCCCTCTGCTTCACAGACACTCTGTGATTGGAGGATTTATTTCCCCTTTAATTATCCAATCTGCCAATCAAATCTGCAAAGGATGATCAATCCCACACTCCGGTAGGCAGGATAGTTATAAAAGCCAGCCATTTTGTAGCTTGAAAATGTATAAATGTATTTCAAATGGTGTTTTGTTCAAAGATATCAAATCTATCTGGATATGAAATGAAATATTGAATATGACAGATTATCACTTGTTTATAATAATTTGAGTACAGCACTCCACAGAAAGGGAAGGATTTTGTTTCAATTATACTTTTACAAACACATCTGCTCGTTTCTGTGGTACATTTAGAGGTGTGTTACAGTATGTTAGGTGTAAAATGATTTATTTTATTTAGGTGTAAATAGGGAAGTTTACAGAAGTGATTTACAGTAATAGTGCATGAGTAAGGTTTCATTTGTCGTGTAAAAACCTGTATATGTGAAATTCAGTGTGTGAATTTTAATTGCATAATAACAGTAGCGTTCTGAACGTCAGCAAGGAAAGCACAAAGGCATCCAATCTGTGACTGTATATCTGAATGTATTTATCTTTTCAAAATCAATAAAATTGTATGTAAGATTATTTAGTAATGGTCCTTTTATTTACTTTTTTTTCCCTGTGTCATTCCACTTTATTACACATAATTTTATTTATGGACTTTAATGTTGTGAATTCTTTATATGTGTGGATTTCTTGAGTTAATACTGATGTCTGGTGAAAATTTCATGTGAATAACCTCATAAGAAATATATTTCCTGAAAAAAATGTTCAATGCTTATTTCCCCCACTGTATTTTACAATACACATTAAAATTGTTGAGTTGCAAAATGTAAATTTTTACATATTTATCCATACTGTATATGCATGGTATGTGTAACATATAGTATATGATATTCACTGAACTGCTATTTTATCAGACACACCTGCCATTGTTGCTTTTCATATATAATGTGTCAGCCTCCATCTACCCCATCCATCAGTGGAAAGGGTCCACCACAGCACCACCGTTGACCCGATATTATTTGTTTTGTTAAACATTCTCAGCACAGCAATACCACTGACATGATGATGTGTATTTGCTGCATTGGATGGTTCCAGACTTTCACTTCTCATTCTTATAATGTAATGGTAGGTTAAGCGATTTAATCGTTTTCCCTGTGGTCAATTATTGCATAATAAGCCCTGTGGTTTGGAAATGTAAAATAGCACAAAAGCTTAACCCTTTCATGCATAGTGATCATTACAGTGGACAGTTATTTAAAAGCCATTTTCTGGCTATTGCAAGATTTCAATAGAACAACTGCATAACAGCCACTAGAGTGGACACTAATTCTTCATTTGAACACATGCAGTCCATTGGAGTGGAAACTTCAAAAACTGTTTATCTGTGATTTATGTAAAAGTAAAATGAAGGTAATTTTTTATGAGTAAAAACAAAAAAAAAATCCTTGATCAAGATTTCATAATTGATGCATGAAAGGGATATACACTTTGTACACATACTTCCCACTTTATTAGCTACAACTACCTGTGAAGTAGTGCCCATAGTTAAAATAAGGTGTGTAATGTACGTAGATACATATACTGGCACAATATTTAGGTCCACAGTGAAAATATCATTGAACATTTCAGAAATTCAAAGATGCTGATAGGTTCAGTATTATATGCCTTGCTTTATATAAGCAAGAAGTCAAAATAAAATGTAGAATCATACAGTTTTTTACTTTGTCCATACCTTGATGAATAAAAGTCAACAGATCCAGAAGAGCAGGTGAACAATATGCAGACATGAAGCAGAACATGCAGGCAAGCAAGTACATCAAAATATCTAAACATTAAAGCAAGAAAGTAGTAAAGTACTATATGCAGCCAACGTTTTCCAAACCATTCCAATATGCACTCACTCACTCACTCACTGACTCACTCACTGTCTGACTGACTGACTGACTGACTGACTGACTGTCTGTCTGTCTGTCTGTCTGTCTGTCTGTCTGTCTGAAACATAAAAACAGCTGTATTCAGCACAGGTACCTACTGAGGTACCTTCATCTGGCAGTATATACACTCACCAGCCACTATAATAAGAACACCTGTATCCTGCTTCATTCATGTAATTATCCAATTAGCCAATCATGTGGCAGCATGGCAAATCATACAATCATGTGGATAAAGGTCATGAAAATAAGAGATCTCACTGACTTCAACTGTGGCAGCATTGTTGTTTTTTCCCCTCAAACTTCTTTTTCAATCGGATTGTAAAGAGTAGTGTTTAGAGTTACCTCTCTCATCAACAAAATGTTTCCACCTACAGAACTGATTTTTTTTTTTTTTTTTTACACAATTTTGTGCAAACTCTAGAGACTGTTGTGAGTGAAATTCCCAGAAGATCACCAGTTTCTGAAATACTCAAACCAAGCATGCCACGATCAAAGTGACAGATCACATTCTTCCCCATTCTGCTGTTTGATGTGAACATAAAGTTCTTGATATGTATATGCATGATTTCATGCATTGTGCTGATATCCACATGATTGGCTGATTGAATAATTGCCTGAAAAAGCAGGGCTACATGTGTTTCTATTAAAGTGGCTGCCAAGCATATGTATCCTTCACTTACATTTCCCATAACCCAGTGCCCCAGTCAGTCTATAAAAATGGTGGCAGAAAACATAGGGGAACTTTTGTGGACAAAAGTCATTTGTAATTTTATATATATATATATATATATATATATATATATATATATATATATATATATATATATATATATATATATATATATATATATATACAAGAAATGTCTGGTGTAGTTACAGCATACTCAATCGTTTCAGTTTTTTTAAAGTATCATTTTCACCACTGATACTTTCATCTTGTCTAATAGACTTTAGAGTTAGTGTCTACTAAAGCATGTCAGTATCCTGGCAATGTGGTGACATATGTTGCATGTCTCAAAGTGCTGTCATATAAGACAACTCACTTTTGTAACAGCACAGACACAGTACCTTAAGGTGTGTCTGAAACAGAACTGCTTTGATGCCTTCATCAAGGCAGTTCTGTTTTAGACACACCTTAAGGTACTCATTCTTTTAAACCTAACAGATTTCCTTCAGCTTATTTCCTGCTTGCTTCCCATCAGAAGTGTAAGAAAATTCTAACAAATAGCCAAACTGCTAAATCATGTTTGCCAAAAATAATTTTAATTGAATTTTCTTTCAATCTACAATAATTTCACTTAAACCTAGTAATTACTCCTACATGTATAGTACTATTGATTGTTGGCAAGCACCTGGTGCCCAAGTGTGTTAGTGTTTTAATGAAATGTATGACATCACAGTTGGGAAAAAAGCAAAAGGTGACACAAATGGTATGTGAACAGGAGATGCAAATAGATTTCATAGGAGGATTTCTTACACACCTAGTATCTGTGTGTGTGTGTGTGTGTATACGTGTCTACATGTGAACAGACGCTCAGCATTAAGTCAATCTTTCTATTGCAAGTTAGAAGTCTGAAAAGATCAACAATGTGTTCGTGTGTGTTTTTTAATACTGAAGGTTGCCCTCTTCGTGTGCGAGTCTCAACGCCAGATCCGACAGGTATTATCCTTACTGCCTGCAGAAAATGAAACAAACACAAATTCAGTAATGTGTGTGCAATGAACAAATATATGTATGCATGCATGTATGTATTGTCGCGACGGACCGACAGCCGGCGCGCATAAGAAGAAAGGCGCTCCTTCCCCAACTGCCGCACCGGCACGAAGCGGACAGCCTCGTGCCAAACACACCAGCAGCCGAAAGGACCGTCACGGCAGGGCGGGGCTGCTGACGCTACGCCGGCCGGTGATTGGGGAGTCAGGCGTGAAAAATCCACCACTCAGGCGACAGAGGAGGAGGATAAAAGGGCGCGCTTCTGGCCATACAGGAAGAGAAAGACCGACGGTGATGAGACAGAATCTGTGCGTGCTCTCCAGCGGCCTACCGACGCGCAACGCGGAGCACCCCGGTAATATTGATCCACGCCGACCACTAATCTCTCTCTCTCTCTCTCTCGTCTCTCTCATCTCTCTCTCCCTCCGAAGGTGTGAGCGCAGACGAGGCCACCGGGCGGTGAAAACACACACACCGGTAGATGACGGCACGGAAGGACACGCCCTCAAGAAGGTCACGCGACAGCCACACCCCCACGGACCCCCCCCCCCCCCCCCCACGCACTCACACACACACACTGAGTTAAAATAAAACACCCTTAACCCCTGCATTCCGTCTCTTGTGGGTCTGTGCTCTGCCCTTCCCCTGAGCTAACTCCCTACACTGGTGGAGGATGCGGGCATAGGAGCCCAGACTCGCCTGCAAACGAGCACCAAAAAAAAAAAAAAAAAGAGGAGACAACCATGGATCCCACACTGAAGCACCTGCTGGAGCCTCCAGCAGCAAGCAGTGACCCAGCAGCTCGCCGAGAGCCTTCAGGTCGCCACCCAGGCGCTGATTGGCCTGAGGACGGAGACCCCCGCAGCCACCATGCCCCTCCCCAACCCGGGCCGCGAGATCCGCCACCTGCTCCCCCCCCTCGGCCCTGATGAAGATCTTGAGGCGTACTTTGAGATCTTCGAGGGTATTGCCTGCCGGGAAGGGTGGGATCGCGATGACTGGCCTCATGCCCTCGGCCCCCTGCTCATGGGAGAGGCGCGGACGGCCTACTACGCCCTCGAGCCAGAAGAGGCTGCCGATTACGCCACCATGAAGGAGGGGGTCCTGGCATGGTGTGGGCGAACCCCCTACCAGGCGGTGACAGAATTCCATCGCTGGACTTATCATTTTGTGTGGCCCGGGATGGACGCGGATGTCCGGGCCTTCTGCCAGCAATGCCCGCAGTGCCAGAACACGGCTCCACGGCAGCCCCCCCCCCCGGCTCCCCTTATCCCTCTACCTATCATCAGCGTCCCCTTCGAGCGAGTGGGCATGGACCTCGTGGGCCCCCTACCCAAGTCTGCCCGGGGCCACGAGTACATCCTCGCTATCGTGGACTACGCCACTCGGTACCCCGAGGCGATGCCGCTGCGCAAGGCCATCTCCCAGAACATCGCCAGGGAGCTGGTACTCCTGTTCAGTCGGGTGGGGATTCCAAAGGACGTCTTGACCGACCAAGGTACGCCTTTTGTATCTAAACTAATGGCCAACCTGTGTCGATTGTTGCAGGTGAAGCACCTCAAGACGTCGGTCTACCACCCCCAAACCGACGGGCTAGTTGAGAGGTTTAACCAAACTCTCAAACGGATGCTGCGCCGGGTGGTGGACGAGGAGGGGAGGAACTGGGACCTCCTCCTCCCCTACGTGCTTTTCGCCGTCCGAGAGTGCACCCAGGCGTCCACAGGCTTCACCCCCTTTGAGCTCCTGTTCGGCCGGCGCCCGCAGGGGACTGTTGGATGTGGCACGCGAAGCTTGGGAGGAGCAACCGTCCCCCTTCCGCTCGGTCGTCGAATATGTGCAGGAGATGCAAGCGAGGATCGACCGGGTAGCTCCCATAGTCCGGGAGCACATGCTCGCTGCGCAGGAGGAGCAAAGGAAAGTGTACAACCGCCCAGCACAGCCCCGAGAATTCCGGCCAGGGGACCAGGTCCTCCTGTTAGTGCCCAACAGCGCCTGTAAGTTCCTGGCCCGGTGGCAAGGCCCATATACAGTCCTCGAGCGCTAGGGCCCGGTCAACTACCGCCTGCAACAGCCCGGTAAGCGTGCGGATGGGAAGCTCTACCATGTGAACCTCTTGAAGAAGTGGCTAGAACTGGCCCCAGTAGTATCGGCGTACGCAACCCGGGACTTGGACCCTGGCCAGCGTACCTTGGTCGGGTTAGGGGAGGACCTCACCCCCGCCCAGAGACAGGAGCTCACCGAGCTGACCGACCAGTTCTCGGATGTGTTCTCGGCCTCCCCGGGGATGACCCAGCTGGTCCAGCACGAGATCAAAACTCCCCCCGGCGTAGTGGTGAGACAACGGCCCTACCGTGTCCCAGAGGCCCGACGCAAAGCCATTGAGGAGGAAATTGGTCAGATGCTACGGGACTACATCATAGAGGAGTCCAGCAGCCCCTGGTCCAGCCCCATCGTCGTCGTGCCAAAGCCGGACGGAAGCATGCGGCTGTGCAACGACTTCCAGAGATTGAACCAGGTGTCCGAGTTCGACAGCTACCCCCTCCCCAGAGTGGACGACCTCGTCGAAAGGCTAGGGAGGGCCCGGTTCATATCCACCTTGGACCTGACCAAGGGCTACTGGCAAGTTGCGCTAGCGCCGGAGGCCAGACCCAAGACGGCCTTCAGCACGGCCACCGGCCACTGGCAGTACCGGGTTCTCCCTTTTGGGCTACACGGGGCCCCCGCCACATTCCAGCGGTTGATGGACATCCTCCTGCGGCCCCACCGCACGTTTGCCGCTGCCTACCTGGACGACGTAGTCATCCACTCCTCCACATGGGCCGACCACCTGTTCCATCTTAGGGAGGTCCTGAGGGCACTCCAGGAGGCCGGCCTGACGGCCAACCCCAAGAAGTGCCACCTAGGGCTGACTGAGGCCCAGTACCTGGGGTACCGCATTGGCCGGGGAATGCTGAAGCCACAGGCGAAGAAAATCGAGGCCGTAAAGGATTACCCTCGTCCCACGTCAAAGAAACAGGTACGGGCCTTTTTGGGGTTGGCGGGGTACTACCGGAGATTCGTGCCTAACTTCTCTGCTGTAGCTTCCCCCCTCTCAGATCTCACGAAAAAGGGTCAGCCAGACCGGGTCAGGTGGTCAGCCGATGCAGAGAGGGCCTTCCAGGCCCTGAAAGGGGCCCTCACCAGCGCGCCGGTACTGCGTAATCCGGACTTCAACCTCCCATTCACCGTGCACAATGATGCATCCGAGACCGGGCTTGGCGCCGTCCTCTCACAAACCTTCGACAGGGAAGAACACCAGATCGAGATATATATATATATATATATATATATATATATATATATATATATATATCTCAAAA
The DNA here is from genome assembly GCF_001660625.3 of Ictalurus punctatus. NCBI lineage: Eukaryota > Metazoa > Chordata > Actinopteri > Siluriformes > Ictaluridae > Ictalurus > Ictalurus punctatus. The sequence continues at coordinate 22,780,159 of NC_071284.1, forward strand.
TATAACTGTTCCAATATATTAATTTCTTTCATTAGCAAATGATATTTTATTTACCAAAAAAAATATAAAAAATTTAACGGATGACTTGGAGCAAAATATTCCAAAAAGCAGCTGATAAGTGTCCAGCATAGGTGGGAATTCCTTGAATACTGTTTAAAAAGCATCTCAGGGGGATTCCTCAAGAAACTGGTTGAGAAAAGGCCAAGAATACATTTCTGGAAATTCTAGACAAAATGGGTGTCAAGTTTGAAGATAAATTATTATAAAAAAAATTTTTTTCACAGTGTAATTGATGACTTACATACACACACACACACACACACACACACACACACACACACACACACACACACACACACACACACACACACACACACACACACACACACAAGGTCCACCCACATCTCATCTTCATCATTGTGGTGGATGGCAGCAGATTCTTCTCAACAATCTCCCGATAAAGGGCTCCATTCATCGTTCCTTCAATTATATGAAGTCTGCCAGTACCATGCGATGAAAAACAGCCCCACACCATGATGCTTCCACCTCCAAACTTCACTGTTGTTGTAGTGTTTTTAGGGTGATGTGCAGTGCCATTTCTTCTCCAAAAATGGTGTGTAAAATGACAGCCAAAAAGTTAAATTTGGCTCTTGTCTGACCAGACTACACTCTCCCAGTATTTCATAGGCTTGTCCAAATGAGTTGCAGAAAATTTTAAACGAGCTTCGACTTGCCTTTTCTTCAGTAATGGAGTCTTGCGGGGTGAGTGTGAGGAGTGGAGTGCATTGCCTATTGTTTTCTCTGTGATGATGGCACCTGCTTCTTAAAAGTGTTTCTGGAGCCCTTTCCGAGTGGTCCTTGGCTCTTGGGGTACACTTCTGACTATTCTTCTAATAACAAATTAAACTGATCATACTGTTCAAAAGTTTAAACCCCCTGGCTCTTAATGTATCGTGTTACCTTCTTGAGAATGTGAATGTTTTCATCTTATGTAATAGTTGTGTACGAGTCCCTCAATTGTCCTCAGTGTGAAAAGATGGATCTGAACATTATATAGTCACTGTTGGAAAGGGGTCAAATATGTAGAAGATGCTGGAAAAACAAATAATTTTTCTGAAGAACAGTGGGCAGTTTAACTGCTCAGGACAAACAAGGGACTCATGAACAACTATCACAAAACAAAAAAACAGTCGTGGATCATCCAGGTAACGGCACACAGTATTAAGAATTAAGGGTATGTAAACTTTTGAATGGGGTAATTTCTATAAATTCAACTATTATCTTGTCTTGTGGACAATATGTAAACATCTGTTAAGTGAAATAGCTTATTCAGGACAGTAGTAAATAAAAAAAATAACCTGGGATTTTTATGATCCCTCTTAATCAAGGGGTATGCAAACTTCTGGGCAGAACTCTCTCTCTCTCTCTCTCTCTCTCTCTCTCTCTCTCTCTCTCTCTCTCTCTCTCTCTCTCTCTCTCTCTCTCTCTCTCTCTCTCTCTCTCTATCTATATATATATATATATATATATATATATATATATATATATATATATATATATATATATATATAGAGATATATATATATATATATAGAGATATATATATATATATATATATATATAGATATATAGATATATCTATATATATATCTATCTATCTATCTATATATATAGATATAGATATATATATATATATATAGAGAGAGAGAGAGATATAGATATATCTATATATATATAGATATATCTATATATATCTAAGATAGATAGAGAGAGAGACTGACTGAGGACTGCGAAGCTCAATGTGCATTCATTAATACGGATGTCAGCAGAGTTCAAATTTTTCCACAGTACTTACAGGGCATCAGAGACATTTGGCTTCACTGTTGAACTACCTTATATACAACTTATGATATGTGTGTGTGTGTGAGTGTGCCATTGCCTGTAATGATGGTGTCTCCTTCATAGTTGAAGGCACAAGAGAAGATCTCATCAGTGTGTCCCTCCAACACCTGTACACATTATTATTACTGCACATCTACAATCATATACAGTAACAAGTTCTGAGAGGATTTATGTAAATCAAGTAAAGGTTAGAAAATGAGTCATTAATACATTACATAATCACACACCTGCAGACACGAGCCAGAGTTCACACACCAAACACGTGCTGTCCTATCCGCACTCGCTGTTAATACACGTGTTCCCTGTGGGTTAAAACACACCTAGGAAAGATAATGAGTCTCCAGTCATGCAAAATTAATGTTAATGTTAATCAACATTCATTTTTATCATCAATCAAAATGCAAATGCAAAAGTAATGGCATGTAATCCATTATACCATACATCACAAAAAACAGTTACAGTTACCATGGTACTTCAAAATATTGTCACTACTCCTTGTTACACTCTGGCTCAGACTGCCTAGGTGGATGATATTATAGGACAATTAGTTAAGTCCCATCTGTCCCATAAAAAGGACAGATGTCTTGTAAAGGCATTATTGAAACAGTAAAGTTACTACGTAAATTACACAATATTTGTCATAACTACTGCCATTATATAGTGAATCCTTGCCTTTTTTTCTTCTCAACCACATCATGCATGAACATGAACACAGTATGAAGCAATATGTTTGCCACTTGTGGCTATTGTCAGAGCTACAGGGGTCCTGTCTACCATAGCTGTGGATATACCCCTCTAATTTCCATTCTCCATACAAAAAGTCTACACACCTCTATTAAAATTGTTTTTGTGATGTAAAAACGAAGATAACCAAGATAAATCATGTCAGATCTTTTCCCACCTTTAATGTGATATAGCAACCAACAAAATTCAAGTAAAAAAAAAAAAAGAAAAGGAAAAGTGTGGTTGCACAAGTCTGCAATGGGTTGGCCCCCCATCCAGGATGTCCCTTGCCTCATGCCCTATGGAACGTAGGGATAGGCTCCAGGCTCACCCTGGAGTTTTATGTTTGGCACAAAAACAAGACAGCTTATTACCCAAAGAACACCATAGCCATGGTGAAGCATGATGATGGCAGCATCTTGTATGGGGCTGCTTCTTTTCAGCTGGGACTGGGGCTCTAGTGAAGATAAAGGGATAGCTCCAAATCCCAATCTATTTTGGTACAAAACCTGCTGGCCTCTGTTAGACAGCTGAAGATGAAGAAAAACTTCACCTTCCAGAACAATAATGACCCAAAGCACAAATCCATGTCAACAAAGGAATGACTTCAGAAGAAGATCGACGTTTTGGAATGACCCAGTTACACACCAGATCTAAATCCTAACCTATTTTTCTTAACCTACTGTTCTTTTCCCCCCTTTATTTGTTTTTCACTTGAATTTTGTTGGTTACTATATTACCTTAAAGATGGAATAAGATCAGACATGATTTATCTTGATTTCCTTTTTTACACGAAAAAACCTGTAATTTTAACAGGGGCGTGTAAACTTTTAATATCCACTGCAGGCAAGTATAATTTTTAAAACACTCCTGAGTGCCATAGTGTCTACAAGCCTTGTGTATTTACTTATTCATTTTAATTTCTGACATATACTAACATTATTGCTCTGTGTTCAACACTTTCTGCTGTAGGTGTTTCAGACATTCACCCCTATGGCATGTCCACATTATGTATATATTATATATATCAAGTATATAATTAAAAAAAAACAAAAAAACAACAACAAAAAAAAAACATTTTTTAAAACATGTTTTATCTTTTTTCACCTTGGATAGTCTCCAGTGAGTGGAGTGATTCCCTGTTGAGTAAGAGGATCAAATGTGACTAGCATATGTTACAAAGCCTTGTACAGTTGATACTCCCTCAGCATATCACACACTGTTTACTGCTGATTCTGCTAGACTTAGCTGGGATTCATCCCATCAAATAAAGCTCTATGTCCAGATGTGTCCTGCCCAAGTGCTGAGTGCTTTGATAGTGCTCCCTAGTGAAAGCTTAAGATGTTGCATTGCATATGGCATGCACTGTCTATAGGTTGGCTATTCTGCTGCTAGCACTGGTGCACTCCTTCCAATATGCAAATGTTAACTCTGAAAGGAAGTTCATTAACACCTCAATTCTGGCCGTGGGGCACATGAGACAAGTTACGGGACAATTCTGTACTTTTTTACATGCCATCAAGTGTGTTTGGCACAATCTGCTCAGGCCTGATGTGTGCAAAGCTGTCCGGTGGAACCTGCCTTATGTGCAAAGGTCACTCTTTGGGACTGGTGTCAAAAAAGTACTAGATAAGTAGGTACAAGTTTGGAATCACAAACCCAGCACTGCCAAATGGACCATTCGTGGGGTGCCACACACCACTCCAGTCTTCCAATGCAGCGGGCCACAGCAGGGGCTGGCATTGAAGCATTTTATAGGACAAAACCTCAGATCAGTGGGTCCTGATAACAGTGTTGCCCCAGCTATTCTGGGGCACAAGGCCTAGTTGAACTCATATCACATAATGTTGCTGCTCTGTCACAGTATTCAGCATTCAACTGAATAGCATTCAGTTCTTTCTCTCTTGAACAGAGGTGCTATAAAAAGGTTCTACTCAATATATTTTCCTTAAATAAAGGATGTTGCTTTGCCGGTGTGGACTACTTAAAGAGCCTATACATCAGGTATGGAAACTGATAAGATGTTAGTCACTTCTGCAGGCCTTTGAGTGCTCGCAGTGACATAGGCATAAGTGAAATGAGCATAGAATGTGGTCAGCTCATTGTCAAGTGAGATGGAGGTGCTTGCGCTGTTGATGTTCTTGTTTTTAACTCTATGATGGTCTGTTAGGGCAAGTTCTTGCCCTATGCTCCTTGAATCAAAAGGACCAAACTTGTCTTCATTTCCATCTCTGTACTTGTGTTTGGCTGCTGTGATTGTTCTGTAGAGAGGACAACTGGACTGTTTTTTTTTCTGCCATGTCCCCAGAGGAAAAAAATAGTAGCCCATGTGTTTATTGCTACTGAAAATTTGTTGGTAATCCATGGTTTCCATGGCCTATTAATGAAGTTGTTATACTTGAACAAAACCACAAGGAAAATTAGCTTTTTAAATAATTTATTCAACAGAAATATCAATAGATGTTTCTTCTGTGGAAAAAGTAAATACACCCTTGGCCTCAGAAGCTAGTATTGCCCCATTTAGCAGAAATAACTTCTTGTAGGCATTTTGCATAATTGTCCACCAGGCTTGCTGGAATTTTTGACCACTCCTCCATGCGATATTCTTTCAGTTGCAACATGTTTGAGGTTTTTCTTGCACGTACTACCTGTTTCAAATCCCCCTACCACATTTCAATGGAATTCAAATCTGAGCTTTGATTAGGCCATTCCATAACACTCCGTTTCTTTTTTTTGAGCCATTCCTAGGTGGATTTGCTAGTGCGCTTAGGATCCTGTTGAAAGGTCGACTTTTGGTTCAACTTCAATTTCAGAGAGATGGCCTCACATTATCTTCAACACTCTTTGATATGATGCAGGATTCATAGTTGAATCATTGAATGCAAGATGTCCAGTCCCTGAGGCAGTGAAGCAGCCCCAAACCATAACATTTCCACCAATGTGCTTCACAATTGGTATGAGGTGCTTCTGATGAAAAGCTCTCTTTGGTCTGTGCCAAACATATCTTTGATTTGTCTGTCTAGAGCACATTATTCCAAAAGGCCTGGTCTTTGCCTACAGTGCATCCGGAAAGTATTCTCAGCGCTTCACTTTTTCCACATTTTGTTATGTTATAGCCTTATTCCAAAATCCTCAAAATTCTACAAACAATACCCCATAATGACAACATGAAAGAAGTTTGTTTGAAATCTTTGCAAATTTATTAAAAATAAAATACAAAAAAGCACATGTACACAAGTATTCACAGCTCAATACTTTGTTGAAGCACCTTTGGCACCAATTACAGCCTCAAGCCTTTTTGAGTATGATGCTACAAGCTTGGCACACCTATTTTTGGGCAGTTTCTCCCATTCTTCTTTGCAGGACCTCTCAAGCTCCATCAGGTTGGATGGGGAGCATCGGTGCACAGCCATTTTCAGATCTCTCCAGAGATGTTCAATCTGGTTCAAGTCTGGTCTCTGGCTGGGCCACTCAAGGACATTCACAGAGTTGTCCTGTAGCTACTCCTTTGTTATCTTGGCTGTGCGCTTAGGGTTGTCCTGTTGGAAGATGAACCTTCACCCCAGTCTGAGGTGCAGAGCACTCTGGAGTAGGTTTTCATCAAGGATGTCTCTGTACATTGCTGCATTCATTGTTTTCCCTCGACCCTGACTAGTCTCCCAGTTCCTGCCGCTGAAAAACATCCCCACAGCATGATGCTGCGACCACCGTGCTTCACTGTAGGGATGGTATTGGCCAGGTGATGAGTGGTGCCTGCTTTCCTCCAGACATGACGCTTGCCATTCAGGCCAAAGAGTTCAATCTTTGTCTTGGTCTTGGTCTGAGAGTCCTTCAGGTGCCTTTTGGCAAATTCTATGCGGGCTGTCATGTGCCTTTTACTGAGGAGTGACTTCCGGCTGGCCACTCTACCATACAGGCCTGAATGGTGGAGTGCTGCAGAAATGGTTGTTCTTCTGGAAGGTTCTCCTCTCTCCACAGAGACACGCTGGAGCTCTGTCAGAGTGACCATCGGGTTTTTGGTCACCTCCCTGACTAAGGCCCTTCTCCCCGATCGCTCAGTTTGGCCGGGCATCCAGCTTTAGGAAGAGTCTTGGTGGTTCCAAACTTCTTCCATGATGGAGGCCACTGTGCTCATTGGGACCTTCAATGCTGCAGAAATGTTTCTGTACCCTTCCCCAGATCTGTGCCTCAATACAATCCTGTCTCGGAGGTCTACAGGCAATTCCTTGGACTTCATGGCTTGGTTTGTGCTCTGACATGCATTGTTAACTGTGGGACCTTATATAGACAGGTGTGTGCCTTTCCAAATCATGTCCAATCAACTGAATTTACCACAGGTGGACTCCAATTTAGTTGTAGAAACATCTCAAGGATGATCAGTGGAAACAGGATCTCAATTTTGAGTGTCATGGCAAAGGCTGTGATTACTTATGTACATGTGCTTTTTTTGTTTTTTTATTTTTAATAAATTTGCAAAGATTTCAAACAAACGTCTTTCACGTTGTCATTATGGGATATTGTTTGTAGAATGTTGAGGAAAACAATGAATTTAATCCATTTTGGAATAAGGCTGTAACATAACAAAATGTGGAAAAAGTGAAGCATGGTGAATACTTTCCGGATGCACTGTACATGCTCATTGGAAAACTGTAGTCTTGCAAAGGCTTTTTCCTCACATGCCTCGCATGCAGGTCAAATTTGTGCATCTCTTTCTGATTGTAGCGGCATGCACTTTGACACCAACATCCTGTGATGAAATTTTGGGTTTCTTGGGAGGCTTATTTTTCTTTATTTTTCACCTGATTTTAATGTTATGGATTTGAAGGTGTGATAAATGTTGGGGCGTACTTACTTTTTTCTGATCTGACTGATCTGTTTTTTTGTAATGTAAATGTAAATTAATGGCATTTGGCAGACGGCCTTATCCAGAGCGGCTTACAATATTTAATTTATACAACTGAGCAGTTGAGGGTTAAGGGCCTTGCTCAAGGGCCCAGGAGTGGCAGCTTGGCAGTGCTGGAATTTGAGCTCCAATATCTTAACCACTGAGCATTTGATAGAATGTATCGCATGTATTAATAGGCACTGTTTCAAAGAGGATCAAATGTTTGCTTGTCCAAATGGGTCAAAACAGCCAACAATTTCCATGGGGTGTACTTATTTTTTTCACATGACTGTATATCCAAATTTGTTTAGATACAAAAAAGGGGGCGGGGGTAGCAGTGATTGAGTATCCAGCCTCCTCATGTGTTGTTTGAGATATGTTGGCAGTATTTGGTGTTAACCATCTTCAAAGTTTGTTGTAGTCCTGGACAAAAATAAGGGAGGCATCTGGGTGGATGGTTTTCTGTTTGTTGATGTCTTTGTACAGTATCTTAAGTGCCACATCAGTGTCTGCTTGTGGTGGGATATAAGCGGTCAGTATAATAACTGCCGTAATCTCCCTAGATAGCTAGAATGGTTATCACTGAAGCATGATGTTTTCCAGATTGGGAGAACAGATGGTGTTTTTGTATATTCCAGTGATCACACCAAGCCTTATTGATCATAACACACATTCCACCCTTTACAGGGAAATACATGTTGCCGCTACCTGGATGTCACCATGCACGTTCCCTATATTTTACAAGGTTAACATTGCCCCTCTGATTTCAGCAGTCATTTATGAACACCTTTTAGGGCATTGTGAGCAAGGGTGAAATAGACCGCTAGTTATTTGTGAAACTGTATCCTTATCACATGAAACCGGTGCTAGCTCAGCAAGAAGGGTCTTGGGAATGACTGCTGTTTGACACAGTATTTTCCATAAATACTGATGCCATATATCGCTATGTGACAATACTGAAACATCTCACCATATGTGTGCACATGTTTACAAGAGGTGCTAGAGCTCGTCAGTAACCCCTGGCAGTGTTTTTACTAATCTTTTTACTATAATGCTAGTATGCTAGTTAGTGTTATGTCTTGTTTGTGTCCAATTGTGTTCATATGTCCTGTCATGACATTTTCTGCGATATTTTTCAGAGAGGATCCTCATTCAATGTCTGAAAGGTAGCACTATGGGGGTTGCACATGAGTACTAACACAGTTTTGGTGTTTGGAACTCCAAAAGCTTCATCTTCGGCATGTTGCTTTGCAGCTTGCTTGTGCCACTCAGCTATGATACAACATCTGAGGTCATAGTGTTATTCCAAGAGGTCACCACAGTTAGAAGAGAAAGAAGTGGAACAGAATTTTTGAAAGGGTGTTTAACAAGATTTATTAAATTTTATGGTGACCTTTACAATGAAAACAGTATAGTTGCTAATTTACTAGTGATCAGTGAGCTTAACTAGTTAGCTGGCTAGAAAGCCAGGTAATGTTAACTTGAAAACTGTTTAAATAGCTGCTTGTGCCAGTGTTTGTGCTGTTCTGCTAGGCTGCTGTTAGCCGCTTACAACCTACAGTGAGGGAAAAAAGTATTTGATCCCCTGCTGATTTTGTACGTTTGCCCACTGACAAAGAAATGATCATTCTATAATTTTAATGGTAGATTTATTTGAATAGTGAGAGACAGAATAACAACAAAAAAAAAATCAGAAAAACGCATGTCAAAAATGTTATAAATTGATTTGCATTTTAATGAGGGAAATATGTATTTGACCCCTCTGCAAAACATGACTTAGTACTTGGTGGCAAAACCCTTGTTGGCAATCACAGAGGTCAGACGTTTCTTGTAGTTGGCCACCAGGTTTGCACACATCTCAGGAGGGATTTTGTCCCACTCCTCTTTGCAGATCTTCTCCAAGTCATTAAGGTTTCGAGGCTGACGTTTGGCAACTCGAACCTTCGGCTCCCTCCACAGATTTTCTATGGGATTAAGGTCTGGAGACTGGCCAGGCCACTCCAGGACCTTAATGTGCTTCTTCTTGAGTCACTCCTTTGTTGCCTTGGCCGTGTGTTTTGGGTCATTGTCATGCTGGAATACCCATCCACGACCCATTTTCAATGCCCTGGCTGAGATTTGACGGTACATGGCCCCGTCCATCGTCCCTTTGATGCGGTGAAGTTGTCCTGTCCCCTTAGCAGAAAAACACCCCCAAAGCATAATGTTTCCACCTCCATGTTTGACGGTGGGGATGGTGTTCTTGGGGTCATAGGCAGCATTCCTCCTCCTCCAAAAACGGCGAGTTCAGTTGATGCCAAAGAGCTCCATTTTGGTCTCATCTGACCACAACACTTTCACCCAGTTGTCCTCTGAATCATTCAGATGTTCATTGGCAAACTTCAGACGGGCATGTATATGTGCTTTCTTGAGCAGGGGGACCTTGCGGGCGCTGCAGGATTTCAGTCCTTCACGGCGTAGTGTGTTACCAATTGTTTTCTTGGTGACTATGGTCCCAGCTGCCTTGAGATCATTGACAAGATCCTCCCGTGTAGTTCTGGGCTGATTCCTCACTGTGCTCATGATCATTGCAACTCCACAAGGTGAGATCTTGCATGGAGCCCCAGGCCGAGGGAGATTGACAGTTCTTTTGTGTTTCTTCCATTTGCGAATAATCGCACCAACTGTTGTCACCTTCTCACCAAGCTGCTTGGCAATGGTCTTGTAGCCAAGTCTGTGTAGGTCTACAATCTTGTCCCTGACATCCTTGGAGAGCTCTTTGGTCTTGGCCATGGTGGAGAGTTTGGAATCTGATTGATTGATTGCTTCTGTGGACAGGTGTCTTTTATACAGGTAACAAGCTGAGATTAGGAGCACTTCCTTTAAGAGTGTGCTCCTAATCTCAGCTTGTTACCTGTATAAAAGACACCTGGGAGCCAGAAATCTTTCTGATTGAGAGAGGGTCAAATACTTATTTCCCTCATTAAAATGCAAATGAATTTATAACATTTTTGACATGCATTTTTCTGGATTTTCTTGTTGTTATTCTGTCTCTCACTGTTCAAATAAATCTACCATTAAAATTATAGACTGATCATTTCTTTGTCAGTGGGCAAACGTACAAAATCAGCAGGGGATCAAATACTTTTTTCCCTCACTGTACATCACTTAATTACTCCAGTCAGCAGTCAACCTTCATAAACCTCAAAATATTACACCACAGAATTCCTTTTTTTGCATAAGCCTTGTACTACTGAGCTGCTCAATAAGATACAGCAATCAATATTGTAATATTGTAAACCATATTAAAAACTAGGCAATTATCACACTACAAAATTTTAATATCTACAGAGTGTGTGTGTGTGAGTGAGTGAGTGAGTGTGAGAGAGAGAGATGAAGAGAGAGAGAGAGAGAGAGAGAGAGAGAGAATGTTTAAACTCTGTGTGACCTGTGTCACTGTGGCAGTATGTTCTGTAGCTGAAATTGATGAAGAGCCCCTTATGTGGATGTTGTTATAAAAATTTAAGAGTGTGTTTGAATTATAAGCCATTATACAGGAAATTGAACTATTCTGGCCTTCATGATGAGAGGAGAGAGAGGGGGGAGAGAGACAGATGGAGATAAAGAGATCAACAAAAAGAAAGAGAGAGAGTGTGTGTGTGTGTGTGTGTGTGTGTGTGTGTGTGTGTGTGTGTGTGTGTGTGTGTGTGTGTGTGAGAGAGATGGATGGATACAGGGAGGAATTGAGAGGGAGGGTGATAAAAATAAAAGATGTGTGAATAATGATATAATGGTGGCATGAAGACAGGAGTGAGAAGGAAGTCGGTAACCAAAAGAAATATGAGAAAATGGTATTGAGAGAGTGTGAGACAGGTAGAGACAAACAGGAAGTGGCTGAGGGACAGGCAAGCAAACAGGAAATGAACAAGAGAAATTGGAGGAAATGGAGATGTGATAAAGAAAAAGATCAGCGTGTGTGTGTGTGTGTGTGTGTGTGTGTGTGTGTGTGTGTATGCATGCAAGACTTACCTTAGATATCTCTCCTTCATGACCTTCAAGTTTACATACACACTGGTAGGTTTCTGCATTAAACACCCTGGAAGTACCTAAACGGGGAGAATGAGTAAGAAGAGAGGATGTAAAGGCAGTGATAATAATGATGGAAATGTATGATAATCTTGCTGTAAAGCGGATGATGATGATGATGATGATCTGTCACTATTTTCAAAAAACAGCTAAAGAACCACCTCTTCCATGAGCACTTAACTAACCCCTAAAATGCTAACCCCCACATTATTTTAAAAAATAAAATAAAAAAATGAACTCTCGCTTTTACATCTCTACTCTGTGCACTTTGCTTCTCTAGAACTCAGTTATAAATCTTGAATGGTAGCACTACTTGTATTGTTCTTGATATATCGCTTTTCTTGTATTTCCTCATTTGTAAGTCGCTTTGGATAAAAGCGTCTGCTAAATGAATAAATGTAAATGATGATGATGATGATGATGATTACTGTTATCAGGATGTTAATGGTTGTAATGATGTTGGTGAGGGGTCTGATCATGACAGTGATGTAGCTGGTGAAATACTGGTAATGATGCGTCTGCTTTTTAGACGTCACTGGTGATGATGTGGTTGATGGTGGTGTGGAAATTGTGATGTTGTTGTGCTGATGGTATCAATGGCCTCACCATCTGCAGAAGCTGTTGCGATGAGCTGACCAGTATAATTAAAGCAAACATCCAGCAACTCATCATCATGACCAATTAAAGTCGCCAAACATTGGCCATTCTCAGCTTCCCACACCTACACACACATACAAACACACAAGCTTAGTTTAGGCCTTTCATACACACATACGAAATATTTATTCATGATATGTAATGAATATAGCACTGAATTCTGACCTTGCAGGTTTTGTCCATAGAGGCAGAGACAATGAGGGAACAGTCCCAGTTGAAATGCACACTACTGATTTCTCCCCTGTGCCCTATCAGAGTGTGTATTCGCCTTCAATGACACATACAAACCAATATATCAATGTATAAATAAATAAATAAAATACTCCAATCGGAGAACATTTGTGAAGTGGTTTTCTAGAATCTGGTATGGCTATGCTAATTTCCCTTTATCCACAATTCACGTCTAGGCAGAAGATGAAAATTCTGAGCGAACTCTCAGGACCCCAACTGCTGGATCTCATACACACCTCCCTGACGGTACATCCCACAGTGTGAGTGTGTGATCGAATGACCCAGTGACTAAACGATTCCCAACCGTGTTGAAGGAAAGAGCGATTATCTCAGCAGAGTGACCCTAAAGGAGACAGTGAGTGTGAGATAAAAAGACAAACAAAAGAGAAAATGAGAAATTAATAATTATTCTACAGCAAGGACAAAAATAGGAAATGTAGGATCTTTAAGATCACTGAAGAGGAATTGTCCCATGCAAAGGCCCTACCTAATAACTTTCCTGAATAAGATTTGAATAGCATCTCTAAGTAGTCACTTGGTATAGGACTATCTATATCATAGCAGCACTATTCAATATGGTAATTCAATGCCTCCTGTCACAATACAGTCACAGCTGACCCACAATATAAACAAATCAATGCAAATTTACAGCAAGTTTCTCCTCATAAATTCAGCTGTAATTCTGTTTTACAGTATGTTCATTTATTAAAAATTTACCCAGGATAACTACTATACTAATTATGATAGAACCTGTCCATGTAGTCACACAAACAAATGTAGTGAATGAGATGCTTCTGAAATTTTCACGTGTGTTCATTGCATAAAGCATGTTTTTTAAAATAGATTGAAAGTTCCAGAACGTGCCATTTTTATTGAGGAAATTTAATCTATTCCTTCATACATGCAGCAGGCACTTTTTTTTTCATGTATTGTTTACACTTACAAGTTGAGGGGAATATCATTACAATAATATACTACTGTAATGCAGTCTGACAATAAAAAATACTACCTATGTCCATCCCTCGTTATGATATTTATTCGAAACATGAAGTATTTTACTGCTGCTCTTTAAACACTTTTACCACCAGTATGAAATGGAAACTGCATCAAAGCATAGCACTGCCTTCTGGTTAAGTCTATAGTAATGCATACTCCTCATCGAATTCCTTATCTAATGGTCAATAAAACAGATTGACTAAAGTAATAGAACTGCACTTTAAGATGGCCACAGTGCCTCAGCCGAGGGTAGGGGACAAAATAGAATTGGAACACAGCCAGAGATACGCACCGCTAGGGTGGAAACCTCTTTACCACTCTCCACATCCCACAATTTGGCTGTAGTGTCCATACTGCCTGTGGCAACAAGGGTACTCTGTGGGTTGAAGGTTACACAGACCTGCAGAGGACATGGACATACATACACACACACACACACACACACACACACACACACACACATGCATTGTTCGGCTGTACAATCTGTACAATCAACTGGAGTGTTATTTATTGTCTTTTTGAGGATGATATCAAAGCATGTTTCTGATAGATGGAAAAATGTCCTAATGTGGAATATAAAGGATTATTAACAACATATTTTTTATTATTCTGTAATAACTATGAATTATTCAGTAACCACAGTGGAATTAATAGGAAAATGCATGTAGTTATTAGAGTGACAATATGAGCCTGTCACCCATGAGTCCAGGGACTTTAAGGAATGTATACAGTGTGCGAACAAGAGATTCACCTAGATTTTAGATTCATACATAGGTTTTTCACAATGGATCTAATTTCAGAATCAAATCAGCTCTTGCAGACTCGAGCTGTAAGACTTACAATTTCTGCTGTGTGTCCTCTAAACGTGTAGAAACACTTTCCAGTTTCGGCACTCCATAATTTGCAGGTCTTATCAAAGGAGCCTGTAGCTATTTTATCACTGAGAAAGAAAAAGGTACACAGAAACACAGAAAGACAAAGATACACAGAAAATAAAAATGAATCTGTTTCTGTCCATACATTTCCATATATCTGGAAATGTAGTCAATTATACTGATTTCTTTATCACAGTGATTTATAAACCAATTTTATAAACCAAGCTTTGGCAAAAGCAAACTCAACATGGTAATGCGTATATAGTGAATTATAATAAGACAGAGATTCACAATGCACATCCTTTCACCTGAATAACAACTTTCAGAAAATGTATATACTGAATGAATATATTGCACATATGCTTAGAATAAATTGCATAATTTGTCAAATTGTCTGCACAATATGTATGCTAAGCCAATCCCTTCTTTAAACACCTTTATAAAGAGAAAGGGATTGACAGAGAAGGAGAGAGACCTGTCCTGTCCAATTTGTTAAAAAGTCTAATTTGTATAAAAGTCTATTGTACAGTGGATGCATCAGCTAGGCTAAACTATCTAGAGCAGGGACTACATATTTTTGAGTCTCGGACAGGTGACAGAACGTACATGACTGAAGCTTCCAAATTGAGTCTAACTTTACAGGGAGAGAGAAATAAGCTGTTTTGAACTGAGAGAAAATTAATGAGGGGGATAGAGCAAGAGAAACACAGAGATAAAGAAAGACAGATAAAGACACAAAAGGGGACAGAGGGATAAGGAAATGAGCACCTGACTCAAAATGACAAGAGCTCCCACATAACGGCCTGGAGCTGGCTGAACCTATAGTGTGTGTGTGTGTGTGTGTGTGTGTGTGTGTGTGTGTGTGTGTGCGCTCAGGTTTTGTTTGAACTTCATTTTTGTCAATTTAAGTCAACAAGTGACATGGCATTTTTGACTATATACAGTGCCCTCTGCTAATATTGGCACCCTTGGTAAATATGAGCAAAGAAGGCTGTGAACAATTGTCTTAACTGTTTAACCTATTGATCTTTTGTTAAAAAAATTCACAAAAATACTCTGCTCTCATGGGTATCAAATAATTGCAAAAACAACACAGATCCCTTGCTATGTATTCTCCAACCTCATCAGGTATTATAGGAGAAGACTCAGAGCTGTGATCTTGGCAAAGGGAGGTAGCAAAAAGTATTGACTAAAAGGGTGCCAATAATTGTTGCACACCTGTATTTAACGAAGATTTTTTTTTTATTATAATCCTGTGTTTTGTTTGCACTGATGGTGGAAATTGGCATTTTCAATGCTTGTACTATTTTCCTATAGCCATTTTGTGAAGATCAACAACTTTTTTGCCGCACATCACAGCTATATTCCATGGTCTAACCCATTGTTATGAATGACTAAAGGAATTTGGCCTGTGTGTTACCTCATATTTATACCCCTGTGAAACAGGAAGTCATGGTTGAACAATTTCCTGTTCACCAGTCACCCAGGTGTACTAATAAAATGTAAAATATCAGCGGGAATATACTTCACATATATTTTTTCCATATTAATTCATAGGGGTGGCAATAATTGTTGCACACCTATATTTAACAAAGATGTTTTTTTGATAAATCTGCATTGTGTTTGCAATTGTTTGAGATCCATGAGAGCAGAGAATTTTTTGTGAATTTTCTGAACAAAATATCAAAAGGTTAAACAATAAAGACACATTTTCACAGCCTGCTTTGCTCATATTTACCAAGGGTGCCAATATTAGTGTTGGGCACTCTATATGAGCAAAGGTTTGTGGACACCTGATGACCACACCTACAGTATATGTGCTTTTTGAACATGTAGTCATGTAGCCAGATGTAGTCCCCCATTTGCTGTTATAATAATCTCCACTCATCTGAGAAGGCTTTCCATTAGATTTTGGAGCGTGGCTGTGGGGATTTGCCCATTCAGCCACAAGAGCATTAATGAGGTCAGGCACTGATGTCAGGCGAGGAGGCCTGGGTCGCAGTTAATGTTCCAGATTATCCCAAAGGTGCTAAATGAGGTTCAAATGCAGGCTACCTGAGTTCCACTCCAACCTTCGCAAACTGTGTTTTCATGGACCTCGTTTTGTGCACAAGGGTATTGTCATGCTGGGATATGTTGGCCCTTTAGTTGAAGTGAAGGGAAATTGTAATGCCACAGCATACAAAGACATCCTGTACAATTGTGTGCTTCCAAATTTGTGGCAACAGTTTGGGAAAGAATCATATATGGATCTGATGATAAGGTGTCCACAAACCTTTGGACATATAGTGTAAGAGTTTATATTCAAGGTAGGTCTGAGAATTCTGATTCTGAATTGTGGAACAGAGAAGAAATTTATGGTAATGAATAATAATAATAATAATAATAATAATAATAATAATAATTACCCATAGGGATTATTGAATGCGATGGCATAAACAACATTTCTGTGCCCCTCCAGTGTGTGCAATTCCTCTCCAGACACGGTGTCCCATATTTTACATGTTCTGTCATAGCTCCCGGTTATGAAACTGCAGACAAGATGAGGGAGAAAAGGATGAGTGGAGGAGTGAGTGAGTGAGAGGAACATGAGCAGCTGAGATAAACTCACCTTGACCCTGATTTATTGAAGTCGACATTAGTAAGAGGCAGGATGTGAGCCTGAAGTACCTAGAGAGAGGGAGAGAAAGAGAGAGAGAGAGGAGTAAGAGGGAGGGAATGATGGATGGCGAGAGTGTGTTGTGAAGTCATGCACTTAAGTGCATTAATTCATTTATAATCTATAACTCTGACTGAGTGATTTACACACATCACTAATTCAGCCTGTAAATCATGGCTTCCCAGTGGATCATGGTGGTATTGCATCCAGTAGAGGTGGCACAAATATTATTCTTTCAGCATGCACAGCTGCAGAGACAGCTGTGGCAAATAAAAAAAGTGTTATTTTGTGCATGCATGGATTTGTCTTGCTGCTTCACATGTTAATGTACTTGGCACTGAAATCAGATGAAATCTTAGTTTTTCAAGAACGCAGAGCACAATTTCCATTATTGCATTTGAATCGAACCCTGCTGCATTTTCCCCTTAATGCAAATCATTTGAGCACATAAGAACACAGCAATTTTACTGTGGACATAAACAACTGGCCTGTATGCAAATAGTACAGTTTGATTGCAATGAGAAAGCAACTCAACCCTGAATCAGCCTAACGGCAAGAAGTGAACCAAGTGCAATAAGTGGCAGTATTTCTTATTAATAATTGTCTTATTACTAATTTTGCCAGCATTGACTGTCCTGCTGAATAAGAAACGTGGCTTGTTGTTGTGTAACAGCATAACAAACAAGTCCATAGAGTATGAATTGTTGAAACTTTGTCAACTTTCCAAATCTTCTGTTAATTTCAGGGCAGGATGGTGAGTTGTTTATTCTGCCAAGCCTTGATGGAATTGCATGATGAACATGATTAATGCCCAAATTGTTTGGGATCTGACCACTTACAGAGCCAAAATGTGCTTCGCAGCCTTTGAAAATGCTGCTGTCTATTCATCATCTTCCTCTGGAGCTGTGCAGCCAAAGCGAGGAATGAAGCAAATGGCAGATATAAGAGCAAAGGTAAGCTCCTTTGACATGTTGCAGCAGCAGAAGACTCTGCAGAACAGTCCCAGGGAAGAGAAGAGAGTGCCATTACTGCATTGGAACGCAGATTTGATTCTAATTCCCAGAATTGAGGCCCACTTAGAGAGTGCTGGTAGCTACACATCAAAACAGACTAAAGATCGGAGGGAAAATCAGGAGCACAACAGAGCAGTGACACTGAATGTGCTACACTGCAAGTGTTAAGGCTGCTATGGAAAAATTCATTCAGATCCTCCAGCCAATATGGCTGGACAAGTGCCTAATGTGTTTCATGGTGCATTCACCCATGCAAGCTGCTGGGATATTCTACAATGTAGCAAGTTCTCTGATGAGCTCTTATGCACATTTAAGGGTGGGACACAGATTAGACTTTATAAAAGAACAGACATACCAGCTGGTACCTGGATGGGTCTTTGGTTCACAAGTCAAGAAAGCATTAAATGATTGCCTCCTTCTGTCTGGGGCAATAGCAAAACACATGACACAACATGCTGCCCCTAGGTTTCGTCTAGCCAAAAGTACATGGACACTTGACCATCAAATCCATACAGCTTGTGAAATTTGTCATATGAATCAATAGAAGATGCAGGTATAAAATTCCCTTTGCATAAAATATTTCTTTTTCTGACAAGCAGACACATAAGTGGATTGCAGTATCTTTGTTTGAGAACAGAGTTCAAACATGTCACACTGTGACCAAACTAAGCATTCCTGGAAAAAGACATTGCATTATATCACTAAACATCAGCCTATCTGTCCCTGCAGGTGAGAACATCCAGTGGTCTTAAGCACTATGTGGCAGTGATTGCCATTTCCACATGCAAAGAGGAAGTGGCACAATGCACATCCTATCACATGAATAACAACTTACAGAAAATTAATACAGTGAATGAATATATTACACATATGCTTATAATAAACACAGTTGTTCTTTTTTGTTTGTTTGTTTGTTTGTTTGTTTGTTGTTTTTTACAAATTGCAATTTTTAAATGATAATGTTATTTATTGAAGAAAATAAGTTATCCAATACCAACTGGGCCTGTGTGAAAATGTATTTGCCCCTATAGTTACTTATTCCCCAAATCTATGAAACTGCATTCATAATGGGGTTCAGATGGACTAAACACAACCAGGCCTGATTACTGCAAACCCTGTTCCATCAAATCAACACTTAAATAGAAATTTTTCAACAGCATGAAGTTGGTTAAAAGGTCTTACCCAGTAACACACTATGCCACAGCTGAAAGAAATTCCAGAAATGATGAGGAAGGAGGTGATTGAAATAAATCAGTTGAGAAGGGTTATAAAGCTATTTCAAAGGCTCTGGGGCTCCAAATAACCACAATGAGAGCCATTATCTCCAAATAGAAAAACTTGACACAGCAGTGAACCTTCCCAGAAGTGGCCGACCTTCCAAAATTCCTCCAAGAGCACAACTACTACTCATCCAGGAAGTCACAAAAGTGCCAAGGACAACATCAAAGGACCTACAGGCCTCTCTTGCATCAATAAAGGTCACTGTTCATGACTCGACTATCAGAAAGACACTGGGCAAAAATGGTATCCATTGAAGAGTGGCGAGGTGAAAACCACTGCTAACCCAGAGGCTTGTCTGAATTTTGCCAAAACACTCCTTGATGATCCTCAATCCTTTGGCCTGATAAGTCAAAAGTGGAACTGTTTGGAAAACAGGGTTTTGGCATAAACCAAACACAAAAAGAACATCATACCTACAGTCAAGCATGGTGGTGGAAGTGTGATGGTGTGGGGATGCTTTGCTGTGTCAGGGACTGGGCAACTTGCAATAATTGCGGGAAACATGAATTCTTTTCTCTACAAGAAAATCCTAAAAGGAGAATGTCCAGTCTTCAGTGCGTAAGTTGAGACTCAAGCATAATTGGATTATGCAGCAAGACAATGATCCAAAGCATTGGATAAAGTCCACCTCTGAATAGCTTAAAAAAAACAAACAAAAAAAAAAACATGTAAATTAAAGTTTTAGAGTGGCCTAGTCAAAGTCCTGACTTGAACCAATTGTGATGCTGTGACAAGACCTTAAACAGGCAGTTCATACTCAAAAAACATCCAAAGTGGCTGAACTAAAGCAGTTCTGCAAAGAAGAGTGAGCCAAAATTCCACCACAGCACTGTGAAAGACTGATTTCCAGTTATCAGAGGCATTTGGTTACAGTTATTCTGCTAAAGGTGGCACAAGCAGATTTTAACATTAAGGGGGAAATTAGTTTTTCACATGGGTGATAGGTTATATAATGCTGTATTTCATTTGAAGATTTTTTAAAAATATTTTATGAAGATTATATATATATATATATATATATATATATATATATATATATATATATATATATATATATATATATATGTGTGTGTGTGTGTATATATATATATATATATATTTAGGTGTATAAAGTTAGTGCCTTGCTGCATTGCTGGCTAAAGTATTATAATGTATAAATCCAGTAGTTTATGCGAATCCATGTGCTGACTTGAAGAAGTTAAATGACAGGCTAGTGATGTCACATGGCAAAGGTTTGATTAGCTGATCAACCCATGATCTGACCTTGTTGACCCAGGGACACTTGTCACTTGGTAAAGTCTGGACAGGTACGTTTTTATTCACATCGCTTGTTTTTTGTTGTTGTTGTTTTTTTGTTTGTTGTTGTTATTGTTGTTGTTGTTTTTTAAACAAACTGACCCTCTGCTGCCATCTAGTGGTTACAGTTTAAACAGGTAACTCAAACTGCCAGTTTTTACTACTTTTTCTATTTATCACTGTGAAGTGCTCTTAAAAAGTATCTATATAAATTATGTGATGATAAAGTTACTACTCATGCATAATCCTAAACATCAATTGTTTAGGTTGATTACAGACTGTATGAACTTAAGAACAATAAGCTAAACTACTTATCGATAAAAGAGGGTCACTTTAACTCTGTATTTCTAACTTTAGTCCTTCCAATAAGGTAACGCAGCTACAGAATTATTACTTCCACTGGTAAAGATGAGTAAAAAAAAAAAAAGTCAAACATATCTTTGTGATTATACAGTGTGTGGAAATGTAGAGGTAGTAAAAATTGTAACTCTTGTGTTTTCTGTTTTCTTCCAAAACATCTTTCTAGAACCTTCAGACTTTGTCTGTTATCCTTTTTGCCTTTGTGTCTGGTTTATTGCTACACTCTAAGTGTAAGTTCTATTATAACTTTGACCTTACTCTCAGAGCATAAATAAACCTAACACAAAGGCAAGAAAAAAGAATTGGCCTTGCCATTCCAATAATTTGAACTTTGGACTGTATACAGTGAGGGAAAAAAGTATTTGATCCCCTGCTGATTTTGTATGTTTGGCCACTGACAAAGAAATGATCAGTCTATAATTTTAATGGTAGATTTATTTGAACAGTGAGAGACAGAATAACAACAAGAAAATCCAGAAAAACACATGTCAAAAATGTTATAAATTGATTTATGGAGGTGGAAACATTATGCTTTGGGGGTGTTTTTCTGCTAAGGGGACAGGACAACTTCACCGCATCAAAGGGACAATGGACGGGGCCATGTACCGTCAAATCTCAGCCAGGGCATTGAAAATGGGTCGTGGATGGGTATTCCAGCATGACAATGACCCAAAACACACGGCCAAGGCAACAAAGGAGTGGCTCAAGAAGAAGCACATTAAGGTCTGGAGACTGGCTAGGCCACTCCAGGACCTTAATGTGCTTCTTCTTGAGCCACTCCTTTGTTGCCTTGGCCGTGTGTTTTGGGTCATTGTCATGCTGGAATACCCATCCACGACCCATTTTCAATGCCCTGGCTGAGGGAAGGAGGTTCTCACCCAAGATTTGACGGTACATGGCCCCGTCCATCGTCCCTTTGATGCGGTGAAGTTGTCCTTTCCCCTTAGCAGAAAAACACCCCCAAAGCATAATGTTTCCACCTCCATGTTTGACGGTGGGAATGGTGTTCTTGGGGTCATAGGAAGCATTCCTCCTCCTCCAAACACGGCGAGTTCAGTTGATGCCAAAGAGCTCCATTTTGGTCTCATCTAACCACAACACTTTCACCCAGTTGTCCTCTGAATCATTCAGATGTTCATTGGCAAACTTCAGACGGGCATGTATATGTGCTTTCCTGAGCAGGGGGACCTTGTGGGCGCTGCAGGATTTCAGTCCTTCACGGCGTAGTGTGTTACCAATTGTTTTCTTGGTGACTATGGTCCCAGCTACCTTGAGATCATTGACAAGATCCTCCCGTGTAGTTCTGGGCTGATTCCTCACTGTTCTCATGATCATTGCAACTCCACGAGGTGAGATCTTGCATGGAGCCCCAGGCCGAGGGAGATTGACAGTTCTTTTGTGTTTCTTCCATTTGCGAATAATCGCACCAACTGTTGTCACCTTCTCACCAAGCTGCTTGGCAATGGTCTTGTAGCACATTCCAGACTTGTGTAGGTCTACAATCTTGTCCCTGACATCCTTGGAGAGCTCTTTGGTCTTGGCCATGGTGGAGAGTTTGGAATCTGATTGATTGATTGCTTCTGTGGACAGGTGTCTTTTATACAGGTAACAAGCTGAGATTAGGAGCACTCCCTTTAAGAGTGTGCTCCTAATCTCAGCTCGTTACCTGTATAAAAGACACCTGGGAGCCAGAAATCCTTCTGATTGAGAGGGGGTCAAATACTTATTTCATCAATTTATAACATTTTTGACATGCATTTTTCTGGATTTTCTTGTTGTTATTCTGTCTCTCACTGTTCAAATAAATCTACCATTAAAATTATAGACTGATCATTTCTTTGTCAGTGGGCAAACGTACAAAATCAGCAGGGGATCAAATACTTCTTTCCCTCACTGTATACATATTATTGCCCTCACTCTGTTATGACTATTTTCTTAATGTTGAATAGGTAAACACAGAAGAATTTGATTTCTGATATATTGATAATCATTTGTCAGAAACATCAGTGTGTGTAGAAATGTGTGTGTGTGTGTGTGCATATGTGTTTGTAGTTGCATACCTTGAACAGGTAAAAGTTGCGCTCATCTGGTTGTCTGAGTTTGTCCTGTAATCGTTGAATCAGCACTTTCACCTGATCGGTACGTGAGTCAGTGATTAATGGCTCAATTCTTCTGATTTCTGATAACAACTCATTCACATCAGTGCTGAAATGAGATGCAGTGGGAATTGCTTTAACTATGAGCTTATATGTACATAATTAAGCAAAGTCCAATATTATAACTGTATTACAATGCATCACATGATTGCAAATTTGTAGGTTATATTAATCAATATATTAATGGTAGGTTAGATTAATCCAATAAGTCTGGACTGGGACACTTTTAAAACACATATGGGTGTGATGGGCAAGTGTCTTTAGCCATATAGTAGTGTTTTTTAAATTTTATTATTATTCTGTTTTTTGTTTTTTTTTTGCTCTGCATGATTTTCATCTAGCTCTGACACCTGCAGTGAGTTACCAATCTCAATGGCTCAATTTTCCTCTAGTTCTGTTGGTAGAGTACGTTTGAAAAGGAGTACCTGGCTAAGCTTACCAAACTACCTTGACGGTTATCTAAGGTCATACAGTCAATAATACATTGTTATGAAATGTAGCTAGTGTTAACTGTCTTAGTCTTAGTTTATGTCATCATATCCTTCACTCATGTTGGTATGCTAGTTGCAATATCACTAAAATGACCACCCTTACTTTTATCTCCTTGGTTTATATATCGATCCTACTGAAAGTGTTATTTATGGTTAATTTCATGTATGTCTAGCTAGTTAACAAGCTAGTTCAGGCATCAAAATCTGTTAAAACAGTTTACAGCAGAACAAGACATGGCTTTGATAGAAACCTGTCAATGTTGTCAACACTGTAAATGTCAAATGAAGTTCGCTGGGCTGTAGTCTCAGTAAAAGTTCAGGAGCGTGTTGGAAAGTGTGTGCACGGTCATCAGGCTCGTCTGTCATTTCTAACTGTTCATCAGCCCACCCCATAACTGTCAAATACCTTATCAGCTATGCCCTTAGCAAAATAGCATCAAATAACTCCTATAAAGCACATTCACTGTAAGAAAAAATACTGGGGGAGATATCAAGGTCAACGGAACATGACAGATGTTCAACACAAAATGACAGAACACTATTCCCCAACGTAATTTGTGGAGATCTATCTAAAATGATCATTTTGGCTTGTTTTCCATTCACTTGCATAGTAATGGCAGGGTTAATTGTTGTACTGCAGCCAGCCACTAGAGGGCCGCATAGCCATAGTATTTTGGCTTCCCTTTTACAGACATATAGGCTACAGTATGCCCCAAATTTGTTTCTGAACAGTCAAAAAATTGCCACGATTTTAAATGTTTTGTTGAAGATAGTTAATAAGTTTAAAACTATAAATGACAATCCTACTTTGCCCAGACTTGTGCCCAGCTAGCAGGTGACCCCAGATCCTTTGTGCTTTCAACCCACAAGGCTCTAATGCGGTCACCAACCCTCTTCCTTGAGATCTACATTCTACATACAAATCCTGCAGGTTTCATCTCCAACCAACATCTAATCAAGGGCTTCTTAAGACAATGATTAGATGGTCAGCTGGGCATGATTATGGTTGGAGCTAAACTCTTCAGGAAGGTAGATAGACCTCTAATGCTTTCATCTAATGTTGTGGGGCCCCCTTTTTGTGATAGGAGTCATTATGTATGTGAAGTCATTTTTTTTAGGCAGGGAATTTTGAAATTACAACGAAAAAAAGGGTTACTTGGGAGCACTGAGGTTATCATGTGGTACAGGTATGGAGAGAACCAGTAAAAGTACAAATTTTGGATAATAAAAGGCCAATTTTCATTCCTGTCAAGGTTAGAACATACTCGAAACATATGGACATGAACTTATTCCGATACGAATTTTGGCTGTTTGAGTCGATATGTTTTGAATTACCTTTATTTTCAGACACCTTTAAATGGAAGCAGTATCCATATGAAATTACATTCATATAATATCAAGGACCTGGTACAGATAGCTTACAGTAATGGATACAAATGGCATCTACTCATCCAATCAAATTCAGTGCTATTTAGAATATGCTTGATGCAAGATTGAGTTCTGTACCAAATTTTGGGGCTCTAGATTATTCTACTGAATATTGTGACATTGGTCCAAACCTATGAGTCTGCGAGTCCATTTGGACTGGTTTTGACCTGAGCTGCAAGTTGCATCAAATAAGTTAAAGTACTGTAAACTGCATACTGATGCATTTAAAACTGGCAAAGCTTTAACCACTCACTCTGGCTTTAAATGCAGCAGGTCGATGCATCTGCTTCTCTCCTGTCCTCCTTTCTCATAGTCCAGAATTATACCTGCACAACAACCAAGTTCAGACTCAGTGTGACATGGGAATTAAGTGATACAATCCTGGACTGACCTGTCATAACAGTTTTCAGTACATCACAGCATATGTTTAACCATTTTCCAAACCTGGATGACATTAAATCCCATATAACTCTGTGCTAGTGTGAGGGATCAGTTACTGTATGGAATACTGGGGTGTTAGTAATATTTAACAATGACTTTGAATTTGTTCTGTAATGATTAATATGTTGCATACATATTTAATGATATCTAATATTAAACAGTGATGTCTGAGTTTTTGTTCAGGAGCTAACTTAACGCCTGTTTATGTTGACTATGATTGTGTTCCGTAATATTTGTTTAGGTTCAGAAAAGCTGTAGGCTATGTTTTTGTTTAGTAAGGCAAGTTAATAGTAAATAATAACTAGCGCAATATCTTTAGTCTTTTTTCTTAAAATCCTGAAACCAGGAGGTAATATATACAATACATAAAGAGACCATATTAAGCTGTAAAAGGAGTATTAAAAAGACATGTACTGTTACTTTTTCATTATTACCTGGAGGGTAGTAGCGAATGTGGAGCCGCTTCAGTCTCATTTCTGCTCGAGTGTAACACAGCGTTACCACGGCAACCACGTCTATCTGCGCATGCGTCTCAAACAGGCGCATGTAATAATCGTATGAAATAAGTGGCTAGAGTCCCAGGGGTGTCAGACGTACGGCCCGCGGGCCAAAAACGGCCCGCTAGGGGTTTCAATCCGGCCCGCAGGATGAATTTTGAAAGTGAAAAAAAATGCATAAAAGACACGAACTAGGAATTTTTAGTAAAATGCTTTTCCTAAATTTTCTGCTAGGGGCGCACTGTTTTAGTCAGAGTAGAAGACGCGGCACAACTGTTGGACTCAGACCGAACAGCAGATGGTAGCAATGCGCCTTCTGCTGTTTGTTATTACGACTAACTCCTTTAAAATGCTGCTTCAGACACTGATTGCACTTAAAGAATACAGTTCTGTGAAAATGAATCCTTGCTGTAGTAAAAAATGTGCAATTTAATGTTAGTCAACAGCTTCACCACCAAACCAAACTCTTTTGTAGAATCCTATTGTTCATGCGATGCTATAAATTTTAAAGTGCAATACTATTTTTTTCAGTTTCAAATACCTGTGACAAAGTTTTTTTTGCATTTACACTGTGACCAGTTGTAATGCACACACGTAAATGATAATCAGAAGCAAATTGCACGTTTGTCTTAAGAAATCTGAGGTTGTTCATGATATGTTTTGTAAAAGGATATTTCATTAAATATGAAGATTTTCCTAATGTACTTGTACTTCTTTGCACGAAAACAAAAGGGAAAAACATGGACTTATTGTTATTTATAGGGAATTATGCTATGATTTTACTGGCTCGGCCCACTTGACATCTAATTAGGCTGTATGTGGCCCCTGAACTAAAATGACTTTGACACCTCTGGGCTAGACGATTCTCTTAAATGTTTCCCTTACGCTAAATTATATGGCCAATAGTTTGTGGACACCTAACCAACACACCCATATGTGGTTCATCCCCCAAACTGTTGCTACAAAGGTGGAAGCACTCAATTGTATTGGATGTATACTGTAGCATTAAGATTTCCCTTCACTGGAACCAAGAGACCCAAACATGCTCCAGCATGACAATGGTTTTAATGGTTATAATAGGAATTGTATTGGTTTTAATGGAAACTGTAATGGTCCTAGTGGGTCTCTCTTGTAATTTGTTGCCTTCTATTGGTAGCATATTATGTCTAGTGGATACTATTAAGGACCAATACTGGTAATGGTAATGGTTTTAATGGTTAGCTGATGGTTTGTTATGGTATTTACATTTATTCATTTAGCAGACGCATTTATCCGAATATATCAAACGATATATCAAACGTAGAACAATACAAGTAATGCTACCATGCAAGATTTATAATGAAGTTCTAGAGGAACAAGGTGTAAGAGCCAGACTAAGTTTGTTTTTTTAAATAATGTGGGGTTGGCATTTTATGGGTTAGTTACGGGCTCACAAAAGAGGTGGGTCTGTAGCTGTTTTTTGAAGATAGTGACAGATTCTGCGGTCTGGATTGAGGTGGGAAGTTCATTCCACCACTGAGGAACAGTTAGTGTTAAGGTTCTGGAAAGTGACCTTGAGTCACACTGAGTAGGCACTACTAAGCGTTGGTCATTAATCGATCGCAGATTGAGTGAGGGAACATAAGCAAATAAGCCTCGAGGAGAGTGTTGAAGTAGGGGGGTGCAGTTCCAGACAAGGTCTTGTACGTGAACAACGTGATTTATTTGTATTGGAAACCATTAGAATTTCTGTGATGGTTTCTATTTTTTTTTTTAGCAAGGCCTGTACACAAACTGAGAGTCCTGACCTCAACCCAATGAACAACTTTGGGCTGAACTGGAATGCTGACTGTGCCCCAGGCCTCCTCGGCCAACATCTGTGCCTGACCTCACTAATATGAATGGGATAATCCCCACATGCTCCAAAATCTAGTGGAAAACCTTGCCAGAAGAGTGGTTGTTATTATAACAGCAAAGGGGGACTAAATCTGGAATGGTATTTTCAGCAAACATGCGAGTGTGGTTGGTCAGGTGTCCACATACTTTTGCCCCCATAGTTTATTTGTATCTAAGTTACTTACTAAAAACATATTTACTTACTTAAGTATGTTTACAGGCTTATATGTCCAAGTGCTTCTAACACTAAGACAAAAGAACTGGAGATGGAAAAGTCACTCTTGACAATTAAATCTGTTATAAGCAGCACATGGGCAACTTTAACACTGCCAATAATGACTAAACTGAGAGCACTTCATGTTCTGCCCCTTCTTGTGATGTCAATGTACAAAATTACAGAAAAGGCCCATTTCCACTAATGGAACCAGATAAACTGTACATCCAGGAATCTTTTTACTTCCTACTCCAAAGTAGCTACTTTTTGTAATACAAAGTTTTATGCTTTCAATAAGACCCCATGCTTCAACGTTCAGGTTGAACCTTCAGGTTCAATGACAATGATTTCATAATAGTGAGTTACTGAAAGGTCGTAGACTTGTTCAGCTCTCCCATTCAGTATCATGACCAGTCATCATTGTATACAGGTTGTTGCATCACATTGTTTTAAATAGTTGCAATAATTTCATACACTATTAGTTATATATTAACCAACAAACATTTTCTTATTTTGTGGGAGTTTGTGAAAAAGTGAAATATGCAGATGAACAGAATTACTGATGCATATTAAACAGATTGGATTGAATGAGGAGCCAGTGAAGAATTAATTCTATTTTTTAAATATAGATTACAAACATTAAAGAAAACATTTAATCATTTATCTGATGTTGTCAGTATGGTTACAGGCATTTATAGGCCTGTATTGTAACTTGAAAAGGTCCTTATACCATCTCAGGAACTGATTCTGGGTGTTCCTGCATCCTGCATTCCTCTTCCTTGTCCACACTTTCATAATGTAGGGAAAGTAAAAAGGCTCTGTCAAGTCTTTGAGGGTACATGATTTTAAAAATGGGCATTCGGGACACAGTATCCATTTACCCATCACCAGTATTACAAATTCCACAAGCATATTTAAATAAGGTGTAGCGATCAGTTCATTGAGAAAACACACCATCATCCCAGAATTGAAGGTGTTCTGTACTGAGGTATGAGCTGAAATTCCTCCAAGCCGATGTGCAGGACTGATCAACAGTACCGTAAACGTTTAGTTGCAGTTATTGCTGCACAAGGTGGTCACATCAGATACTGAAAGCAAAAGTTCCAAAGCAGGTTCCTCGTTGCAGGTTCATTGTTCCAATTCACTAGGAATTGTTCACACATCTTTATTCCCTGTTTTTAAACTCTCTATATTCACAAGTAATAAAAGCAAGTTATTCCATACAAAATCATTTCCTTTATGTTTATTTCCCAACTCCCAACTACCACTGCTTATTCATTTTGTCAGAGGTTTGGAAATGCATAAAGAAAGAAAGAATCTACTATTTTCTTTTCTGATAAAACTCTATTTTGTTACATTCTATGCAGAAAATCTGAACTTCTTCATGTTTTGATACATAAACAACCATGATTATGCAACAAATATGCAAATTAGTCTATGTTGTGATCTGGTGACTTTTTGTCTGTGCTTTAAGTACTTTTGACCCCTTAAAGAGTTGGGCAAACTGATATGAACGAATGTTTTTCAGTACATTCTTCCAAAGCAACTTTTCAACATTCAACACTAGTTCCTACAGTGACTGTGGAATAATTCCACAAAGGAATAGGCCAATGTCAGAAATCAGAGATATGGTCTGATTGTATCAATCCTCCAAAACCCATTAAATGCAACAGGTGTAGTTTGCTTAAATTATTGTATGTATATATCCATATGTCATTAAAAATGACCCCAAAATACAAAACACACACACACACACACACACACACACACACAAATCAGTCGATAGCTACTGTACAGAATACAACAGAAAAGCATATATAATCGTTTCCGTGTTCCCGGTCGCACATTTACCCAACAATTTTATAGCAGTTCTTTTAATGTTTATTTGGCACCCTTATTCTGAGGGTAATTTTCAGTAATACGTTTCCAGTTTTGATTCTGTTTTCTTACAATAAATAAATCTCAAAGTTTTGAGTTCCAGGAAGCTGTAACGGAATTTGCGTCACCAACGCAAAAAGCCGTGGTGCTCCCTGGGAAGTGTAGTAGCATATCCCTCTTCTGTCGCTGTAAAAGTCTTACATACACTATGGTAAAAGCGCAAGTGGCTTTGTATATCAACCGATATTCAGGATATACCACATTAAATATTCCCAATAAAATCCTACACCAATAAATATTTCAAAACGTAGCTCATGCAAAGGAACATAGGAAAACATTGTGTTTCCGTAAAACCGAGTTGTTTTTGTTCATCCATTTAGATTATATAAAATTAATATTTATATTTATTATCCTTTATGTATTAACAATACGTAAAATGTCTTGTTATTAGTACAACTTGGAAAAAATATTGTGCAGATGTAACTATTATTAACTAATTTAGAAAAACGAAGAAAAACATGTCAAAGTAAAACTACATCTCCCATGCTGCATCGCGACAGAGTTGTGTAACTTTCCAGCTTCTTCCAGGCGAAAACTCTCGCGGCCGTAGCAAGTTAGCTAGCCACATCGGCTAAAATAGAAACATCGATCTAGTTTCGTTCTGGATGTTTATTAAAAGTTTATTTTGTGTATAAAGGTGGAGAGTTGTATCGCTCGGACAGGACGAGGTGAAAAACAGAAGAAGAGAAAAGAGACAAAAGAAAAATCGGGGGCGAATCAGAAATCAAACATGTCCTCCTCTTCCTCCTCGCAGGCATCTTCCAGGCGGCAGTGGTGTTATCTATGCGACTTGCCCAAGATGCCCTGGGCCATGATTTGGGATTTTAGCGAAGCTGTATGTCGCGGGTGTGTGAATTATGAAGGTGCAGACAGGATAGAAATGCTAATAGACACGGCGAGACAGTTAAAACGCACCCATGTGATGCAGGACGGAAGGTCTCCAGGTCCCCAGCCGGGTGGTAAACACGGCCCTGGGGCGAAAGATGGCGCACTGGATGGGGGAAGAAACACTGCTGAGCGGTTTGAAAGGAGCAGAGGGGATTTTGTACCTACTAGACTTCCTAATGGGCTGCCCAGGTTGGAAGATGGTGCTGTTGCAGAGGTTAGCAGGCAGAGTCCCAATGCGAGGAGGACGATGGTGACAGGTGTGCCGCCCAATTTGATGGCCCAGGGGATTGTGGGTACACCGCATGGCCTCTTAATCGGCGCCAGATCCAGCGGTGCACCGCTGGCCATCTCTGCACCAATGTTGAGTGAGCTTGGGAAGAGACAGGCAATGGGTGTTGGGATGTCGTTCGTGAGCTCGGACTTTGAAAAGGATTTGAAGGAAAAACAGAGGAATGCTGAAGCACTAGCTGAACTTTCCGAAAGTGTCCGGAACCGGGCTGACGATTGGGCTGGACGTCCGAAATCTGTGCGTGACACTCTCCTAGCGCTTTCCAGCTGCGCACCGTTCAACGTGCGCTTTAAGAAAGACCATGGCCTTGTTGGGAGGGTGTTTGCATTTGACGCCAAGCTTGGTGTGGATTTTGAGCTCAAGGTGTTTGTCGAGTACCCGTGTGGTTCAGGTAATGTTTTCTGCAGCCTGCTGGCATTGGTGAAGCAGATGTTCCAGGATAGCCAAAAAGACTCAGGCAAAGTGATCAGCTCAGGCTTTAAATACGTTGAATATGAGAAGCGGCATGGTGCTGGTGATTGGCGTCTCCTTTCTGAGTTACTCAGTGATGCTGTTCGGGCATTTAAAGAACCACCAACACCTGATTCACTCCCTCAGCCTTATTTGGATGCTGCCTGTGCCATGTTACCCACTGCGCTCTGCCATCTTGGACGCCCCGGTCAAGCACGAATGCGGCGCCGGAAAGCTTCTCCGGATCCAGATGGCGCTGAGAGGATGATATCAGAGGAGCAAAGCATACGCCAGCATTGGTACCCTGGCATGACCGCCCACATTCCCAGCAGTTCTCTCGCCAGTGCTATGCCTGGCCAGCCTCCAAATCTCCAGGAGGTGGTTCCTGTTTCCCATGGCAGTGATCCTTCACCTATCAGCGCCCTCATGAGTGTTGCAGACAATGTTGGTGCCATTAGCCAATCACCAAAAGACATGCCAGGAAGCAGTGGCGCTCACGCTTCCAGTTCTAGCCCTTCTTCATCTGGGCAAAGACGACAGGCATCACGTAACGGTGAAAATGGATCCGGAACAGCTGCGGTTGCCACAGCAATGCCCCCTGTTGCAGCGGCAGACCAAGGATCTGAAATCTCTGGAGCCTCTGGAGCTCCTCTTTGTTGCACCATTTGCCATGAAAGGCTTGAGGATACACACTTTGTACAGTGCCCTTCAGTACCCGTGCACAAGTTCTGCTTCCCCTGTACCAGGGAATTCATCCGTAATCAGGGCTCAGGGAGTGAGGTTTACTGCCCAAGTGGTGATAAATGCCCACTGGTGGGCTCCAATGTACCCTGGGCATTCATGCAGGGGGAGATTTCCACCATCTTGGCTGGAGATGTGAAAGTCAAGAAGGAGAGGGACCCTTAATTTAAAGCAGGTATGCCTGACACATACTGAAAAACATCTGTTTATCTGTCTCTCGCTCGCGCTCTCTCTCTCTCTATTTATATATATATATATATATATGTATATATATATATAAAATATGTATGTGTGTGTGTATATATGTATGTGTTTATATATATATAATGTGTGTGTGTGTATGTGTGTGTGTGTATATGTATATATATATGTGTGTATATGTAATATTTAAAAATTAGGGCTGAAACCAATGATTATTTTCATAATCGTTTTGTTGGCCGATAATTCTTTTCGATTAATCGGATTGGCGGGCAAACTTTCAGTACCATTTTTTCGTTTATTTAAAATAAAATCCACAAACTGAGTGTTAAAATATATACTTAAGACTAAAACTGTTTGTCCAAAACAGAAAAGAACCCAATACACACAGACATGCACCAGAATATTTATTATTAATTTAGGACTGTAGTTTAACTCAGTGCTTTTTGTGCATCCACAAAAAGTTTTTTTTATATATATATATATATATATATATATATATATATATATATATATATATATATATATATGAATGAAATATAGAGTAGTATTTATGCATTACTTTTTATGGATCTACAAAATGCACCGAATTAAACTACAGTCCTAAATTCATAATAAAATCTCCCTTTCACTGCACCTTTTGGTTTCTGTTGCTCACTGCTCTTAGGCATATTATTTTAATTTTATATAGTGTTATAGTGTTTTAGTTAGACATTACAGATCTTACTTGCACTCCCACTGCGATTGAGGAGCAATGCAGCCTCGTTACTAACGGATCACTTCTGTTATAATAAACAACAGAATTTACACTTAAAACACACAAATACAACATATAATGACAATAAACTTAAATTAAACTAAACCTTTTAAGCAGCTTGCACCAGTTTCCCCAACCCCTTACCCACAGTGGTGCATTTTGGATATAAACATAAGTTTGTGCTCGTGCATCACTGTTGTGCTTCAGTGCTACACAAACTCCACTTTATGAAGTTTGATCTTCTTTGGGCTGTTTAATATAAAATGCTGCCCTGCCTTAGAGCACTTGGAGGTTGCACATTTTCTTCCTCAGTCACTTGATGATTTTGCCTCCGTCTGATGGTGGTCATGTTGGGAAGAAAAGGTAACGTTGACATAAACAGTAAACTGAAGAAAGTCATTGTCGGTGACTCTGGGTATCTGCTAAAGTTAGCGGCATACCGTTACGTGCGTATACTTCCGGTTAGTAAAAAACGAATGTGTTCCTTTTGAGATTATATTACCTTTCTAAAATCCATACACTAGACCAGTGGTTCTCAACCTCTGGACCCCTAGCATATTTCGAACATTGAAAATTTCAAGATTTTATTTTTTACATTTTATTGTTGGTGCGACATTTAATTTGACTCGTTGAATGATCTTTTGTTTAATTTATCCATCAATGCAACACTTGAACTTGTCTACCAATCATAGGTTTTTGCAAATTATCATTTCATTTGTAAATAAATTAAAAATAAATCCATCAATGAACGATAGTCAGCTCAGCTAACATGATATTTATGAATGCACGCGAATAACCAAATTTATTTTAAAAAATGTTTAAAAAATGTAAAAAATTATATATATATATATATAGATATATATATATATATATATATATATATATACACACACACACACACACACACACACACACACATATACAGTGAGGGGAAAAAAGTATTTGATCCCCTGCTGATTTTGTACGTTTGCCCACTGACAAAGAAATGATCATTCTATAATTTTAATGGTAGATTTATTTGAACAGTGAGAGACAGAATTACAAAAAAAATAAAATCCAGAAAAACGCATTTCAAAAATGTTATAAATTGATTTGCATTTGAATGAGGGAAATATGTATTTGACCCCTCTGCAAAACATGACTTAGTACTTGGTGGCAAAACCCTTGTTGGCAATCACAGAGGTCAGACGTTTCTTGTAGTTGGCCACCAGGTTTGCACACATCTCAGGAGGGATTTTGTCCCACTCCTCTTTGCAGATCTTCTCCAAGTCATTAATGTTTCGAGGCTGACGTTTGGCAACTCGAACCTTCAGTTCCCTCCACAGATTTTCTATGGGATTAAGGTCTGGAGACTGGCTAGGCCACTCCAGGACCTTAATGTGCTTCTTCTTGAGCCACTCCTTTGTTGCCTTGGCCGTGTGTTTTGGGTCATTGTCATGCTGGAATACCCATCCACGACTCATTTTCAATGCCCTGGCTGAGGGAAGGAGGTTCTCACCCAAGATTTGACGGTACATGACCCTGACCATTGTCCCTTTGATGCGGTGAAGTTGTCCTGTCCCCTTAGCAGAAAAACACCTCCAAAGCATAATGTTTCCACCTCCATGTTTGACGGTGGGGATGGTGTTCTTGGGGTCATAGGCAGCATTCCTCCTCCTCCAAACACGGTGTGTTGAGTTGATGCCAAAGAGCTCCATTTTGGTCTCATCTAACCACAACACTTTCACCCAGTTGTCCACTGAATCATTCAGGTGTTCATTGGCAAACTTCAGACGGGCATGTATATGTGCTTTCTTGAGCAGGGGGACCTTGTGGGCGCTGCAGGATTTCAGTCCTTCACGGCGTAGTGTGTTACCAGTTGTTTTCTTGGTGACTATGGTCCCAGCTGCCTTGAGATAATTGACAAGATCCTCCCGTGTAGTTCTGGGCTGATTCCTCACTGTTCTCATGATCATTGCAACTCCACGAGGTGAGATCTTGCATGAAGCCCCAGGCCGAGGGAGATTGACAGTTCTTTTGTGTTTCTTCCATTTGCGAATAATTGCACCAACTGTTGTCACCTTCTCACCAAGCTGCTTGGCAATGGTCTTGTAGCCCATTCCAGACTTGTGTAGGTCTACAATCTTGTCCCTGACATCCTTGGAGAGCTCTTTGGTCTTGGCCATGGTGGAGAGTTTGGAATCTGATTGATTGATTGATTGCTTCTGTGGACAGGTGTCTTTTATACAGGTAACAAGATGAGATTAGGAGCACTCCCTTTAAGAGTGTGCTCCTAATCTCAGCTTGTTACCTGTATAAAAGACACCTGGGAGCCAGAAATCTTTCTGGTTGAGAGGGGGTCAAATACTTATTTCACTCATTAAAATGCAAATCAATTTATAACATTTTTGACATGCGTTTTTCTGGATTTTCTTGTTGTTATTCTGTCTCTCACTGTTCAGATAAATCTACCATTAAAATTATAGACTGATCATTTATTTGTCAGTGGGTAAACGTACAAAATCAGCAGGGGATCAAATACTTTTATTCCCCTCACTGTATATATATAATATTATTTAAACATTAAAACTTTCCTACGGACTCTCTGCAATTAGTCTGACATGGTGCAGCATGCAACATTGTTGTTTTGAGCATGAAAAATGATGCTGCAATTAAAAAATGAACGCATCTACTCAGTTCATGAGTAGCAATGCATGAGCCGAATGAGTCAGAGTCACAGCACAGATCAGATCAGCAGGAGTCAGATTTTATTTATTACGTGACGAAAGTGAGGCGAGCTGGGTGACAAGATGATGTCGGACGATTTGGTTTAATATAAGCGAGTTTGTCATTGTACTGTTTTGTTGTTGTTGTTGTGTTTTCCATGAAGAATAATGATGAACCCACCATTAACCCTCTTACCCCTAAGTTCCCACAGTATTATGTCCCATAACCCTATATTCCCCAGAGAAACAGCGCGCCAACCCTGAGTTCCTGGGCCAAAACTCAGCATTTTAATTTGAACATTTTTAGGCCTTGAAACAACTTATAATAATGTATTTGTGTAATATTACTTTGAAAATGAAGCAGTTCAGTGTTTTTACTAAACTTAGAGCACAATTCTTATCTAGAGAAATTACGAAAAAATGCTCGCTAAAATCCTTCTACTCATTTAGAAGTACCATACGAGCATCAGCGTGGTCAATGCCTTTGAATAAATTCAAGTAAATAATAAATAAATAAATAAATGCATTTTAGTGCCAAAAGTCAAGTTTCTGGTGATAATCAGACCAGCATGTAGTGTTTTCACGAATGCACAGAAATGGTCCCGTTATGACTCCAGACCCCTGCAGTGTCAGTCGCACTGGTTGATGCTGAAGATGAAGATGGATCAGGGTCTGAATCAGGAGAGTTTGCGCCTCTATCAGTTTCGGTTTCAACATTGCCTGAACTTTCACTGCTGTCACTATCTAGAATCCTCTATATCGGCCTTACGGGGATTTGGCATAGACGACCAAGCCGGTATATCGTCCTTACGGGAATAGATCAAAGACGGGCAAGTCGGTTTTTCGGCCATACAGGGTAAGAGGGTTAAAGCAATTAACCTCCCCCAAATTGCCTCTAATTTGAAAGCAAAAGTGAAATGCACACCTCTAGCATTTAAAAGCGAGGGGGAAAAGAGGGAAATGTGCCAACGAAGTGCCAAAGCCCACTTTCACAGCAACTTTTTTCTGGCAGGCTCTGCAGACAGGGTTACCTTCTTCTATTAAGTTTCCCTCAGCATTTTTATATAATCCAAAACATGACCACACTGCAGATTTGGTCTTCTTGGAAGATTGGAAAATCTCCTGAGCGTGGTCACTGCCTTCCACCAAGTTCTCTATCTGAGCTAAATAATTGAAACAAGCCTAGTGACAACCATCCATCAGTTTATAGTCAAATATAAAACCTGTTTAAATGATTTCAGTGTGTGTATCAGTACTTTTAGTACATTTTCAGCACATTTTAACAATATTGTGGTAATACTGATAACCGTGATAGTTTTGGTCACAATAATCGTGATATGAATCTTTCATACATTAAATCTCTATGGCCAAACGTTGCATACCCCTTGCAGAATCTGCTAAATCTTTAATACCGTTAATAAAATAAAAGGGATCATAAAAATCCCATGTTGTTTCTCATAGCAGATGTTTATATATAGTCCACAAGACAAGAGAATAGCTGACTTTATAAAAAAAAAAAAAATACCCTGTTCAAAAGTTTACATACACTTGATTAATACTGTGTGTCGTTACCTGGATGATCCACGACTGTTTTTATGTTTTGTGATAGTCGTTCATGAGTCCTTTTTTTGTCCTGAGCAGTTAAACTGCCCACTGTTCTTCAGAAAAATCCTCCAAGTCCTGCACATTCTTTTCTTTTCCAGCATCTTCTGCATATTTCACCCATTTCCAACGGCGGCTATATGATGTTGAGAGCCATCTTTTCACAATGAGGACAATTGAGGGATTCGTACACAAAAGTAACATAAGCTGCAAACATTCACTGATGCTCAAGAAGGCAACACGATACATTAAGAGCCAGGGGGATGTAAACTTTTGAACGGGATGATTGGTGTAAATTGTTAGTATTTTGCATTCTGGGAGACATAAATATCTTATTTAGCGTCTGAAGGGTGGTACTAAATGGAAAAAAGATCTTTAAACAAAATAACAATTTCCACTATTGTTTGCAAAGTGATTGCGCTCTGCTTTGCTAATATACCCTGTGTAAATGTGCTATGTATTTTTCTATTTCATCACAGGAAGTTGCAGTTCCTGAACCCCAAAGATGACCGACACCACAGCACTGAAGAGATGACTGTTCACATGCACACGTACTCTTCCTCAATTGATCTCATTCCTCTGTCCACGAAAAGAATCCTTCCATCCATCTATCCATCCTCATCAGTGTTGATGAATAGTCCCTCTGTCCCTCCATAATTCTTTGTCAATTACTCTATCCACCATTTTTCCCATCTTCTGCCCACAATAAAATCAATCATCCTTAATCTCCCTCTTTTGCTCAATCCTCTCGTCACTTCTTTAACTTTCTCTCTCTCTGTCTTCCCATCCCTCAACCTTTATTTCTGTCTTCTCATTACACATCACATATTGTGCATTTTCTCTATCATCCCATCATTCCTTGTTTACCCCTTTTTCTCTCTCTCTCTGTTACTTCCCTCATCAATTAATTTCAGTTAATTTCAATTTATTTCAATATGTTTAGTGCTTTTATCAAGACAGCCATTTTCCTTTTCACTTTTCTCCCACCTTCTTTCATTCCTTAATTAATGCCTTTTAATGGACAATCAGTTAGATTTGATTTGCTTGTTGTTTTTTCGTTCTTTCACCCAAACATATAATAGTGCTTTACTGCAGAGCTAAATTGTTTTATTTAAGGTTTTACAATCCCTTTATTTTTTACACTTTTATTTAGCATTACTGATTCCCAGGAGTAGATTTATCTCGTATGCAACATCAGATGAATGGTTAACCTGAACGAATGTCCTACAAATGCATATTAGCAAAATATTTATCTACAGTTTTCTTTGTGTCAAATATAATTGATCAGCCAATACTGATATTTTGCAGTGGATCTACAAGTTTAACAACTAACTGAACTTTGTCACCCATGATTCTGTAAATCCAGGGTGGACTGCAGCCTGGATGAGGCACTAGTCACTAATTGATTTCTAAAGGTTTCTTGGTTGATTGACTACATTTGGCAAAAGAATTTGCTTTTGATTTCTTTTTCTCCCACCTGTATCTTTAAGATCAACAACAGCACTGTAGTAGGCATGTGCCGATGATAGATAAGCATATTGCAATAATTGCACAGTATTTTTTTTTTATCATGGTTTAAGATGATAAAAAATGATATGATAAAAAAAAAATGAAATGATATTGTATACTTTAACCAGTCATTCTTAAATTGAAACAACTGTCCAGTCTGCCATGTTTTATTATCTGCTAAACAAAATTATAGACAGTTGTCTTAAATAAGGTATACAAATGTCTTTACGCTAGCACAGATTTCATTAGATTTATTTTTTTTAAATGGCACTTACCTAGTGCCTTACCTCTTATGAATTGGGATACCGCAGTTGTGACTGTAATTTAAAGTTCACAATAACAACATTGTCAAATATTGCAATATATCATATCACAATCAGTGTTTTATTTTTTTTAAATCACTGATAATTGGTACATGCCTACAGTGTTGTGAGATTCTTTTGTATTTTGGTCAAATACATCTATATATATATATATATATATATATATATATATGAATATGTGTATGTGTATATATATATATATATATGCATATATATATATATATATATATATATATATATATATATATGCATATATGTGTGTATATATATATATATATATATATATATATATATATATATATATATATATATATATATATATATGCATATATGCTGCATTAAAAGTGCATGTATAATAGAAATATTTATATTTTATACAATATAGATTGTAAGAAATATTTGCTGTTAATGGTTATTAGATGTGCAATTTCTATAGATTTGATACCACAAACAAAACCAAAGATAAATGTGCTAAAGATTATTATATATTACATGTTTATGTATGTATGTGTGTGTGTGTATATATGTGTATATATATATATATGTATGTATATATATATATATATATATATATATATATATATATATATATATATATATATATATATATATATATATATATATATATATATATATATGTAATGACACATTATTTATATATATATATATATATATATATATATATATATATATATATATATATATGTGTGTGTATATGTATGTAATGACACATTATATATAGAAAACATAGCAGCATAAAAACATGGCTTTTGTTAAATAACAGCGCCATATATGGGGAATTGTTCATGTAATTATATTGAATCATGAACACAGATATTGTTCTTATTAAAGTGTTAGCCGATCAGTATATTTTGTATTCTAACACTGTTGAGTTGAAGATATTCATTTTTTTAAATTTTCTACAGTTGTTATTGTACTCTGGGTATTGTACCGTGTGTATGGATTTTTTTCTTTCTTTTTTTTTTTTTGTTGTTGTAATATTACTCCTTTCACTCTACATGTTCTGATATGTTTAGTCCTCACCTCTTCGATTCTGTTTTATGAATAGAAAATGTATCTCTGGACAAATGTGTGTGTGTGTGTAAACAGAAGCACTGTTTTGTTTAATCAGCTCTTGGATTGTATTTAAATTAAAAGGTGACCTGCTTTTCACTTAAAATTATTCACACACGTTCGCTTTGTACAATCACTTTAAAGAAAACTTTTCTTGAGGGGAACTTCAGAAGTTTTTATTAAATACGTCCCTAAAGACCTCAATCTCCTGTTTTTTTATTATAATTATGATAAATATATTTAATGCAGCAGTTTAAAAAGAGAATAAAACTTCATGAGTGACTGAAAGAGATAGCACAGTGGAAGTGGAACAGGATAAAAAAATAGGAAAGGAAAACTGGATAGAAAAAAAATAGTTAAAAAATACGTTCAAGTATTGTAGAACAGGGAAAACCTCTTAATTAGTAATAGTAACTCCGATTTGTTAAAAAAAAAAATGAATCAACTGGTCTGAACTGAATTGACTGCACAATAACAACTCAGTTCTTGGCCATTTCTGCTTTTTTGTTTCTCTTTCATAAGCAAATCCTCCTTATATATATTATCCTAAACACATTAAATAAATAGGCAATAAAACAAAACATCATTCAACTTGACAATTGTGATGATTAGCCTGCAGTGTTCATTGAATTTTTTTTTTTTTGACAAAAAGCAAATAAATAAAAAGCTCTTCATTGGCCACAATTATGATGTATTGCTCATCTGTAAATATTAAAATAAAATTTACTGAAAATGGATCTATATAAAAAATATTTTCAAATACATTTATATAAATAGAATGGATAAATAAATTAAGAAAGTTAATAAAGTTAACACAGTTAGTAGTGTTGCAATGATACCAAGTTAGCCTAATAATTGTGAATAGTCATAAGGGGTGATGTCAATTCAATTCAATTTTATTTATATAGTATGCTTTTAACAATGGACATTGTCACAAAGCAACTTTACAGCAATGCGGATGCAGATTTAGATTTATCCCTAACGAGCAAGACAGAGGTGAGAACTGGGGTGTTCTTTCGGGGGCTAAAGTAGAACCTTATGGCTTGAGAGCTGAATGTTTTGTAGCATGCGCAGACATAGTGAAGGATGTGGAAACATATAAAATAGACCACTAGGATAGTTGCGGGTCTGCATCCAGTCCTAGAGTACTATTTCACAACATTAGGAGAGAACCACACACTCAGGAGAGAACCACCAACATTAGGAGAGAACCACACACAATGAAACGAGTTAGCATTGGGAGAGAGATGTGTCTGTGCCTGGCTGCTGCCCAGATGTTTAGTCTAAACATTTTGCTCTATGTTAAACATACTGTATTACTGACTATGTATGTAATTCTATGAACTCTTCCTTTCCTTAAATTTTGTAACATATTTTGACACATTAATGGTTAGTGATTTTGATAGCCTGCATGTTGTTCATTCTAGGCCAACCAAAAGATTGGATTATGACTGTTTGTTGCCTGGGCACAGACAATCCCCAAACCTCCACCCTGTCCTGTGTCTATCACCAACCCTGAACCTTTGTCACCTTTGTCCCCATCTTTGTCACCATCTCCCTCATTGTGCCAGGAAGAGCTAAAATGCAGCAGGTATATAACAGGTATAACACAGGGTGAAGTAAACACAATATATCTATGTGTTTATATGTATCTTTACCAACTTCTGATATGCTG
Organism: Ictalurus punctatus; assembly: GCF_001660625.3. Classification (NCBI taxonomy): domain Eukaryota; kingdom Metazoa; phylum Chordata; class Actinopteri; order Siluriformes; family Ictaluridae; genus Ictalurus; species Ictalurus punctatus. Next base: position 22,822,353 of record NC_071284.1, read on the forward strand.
TGATTAAAGCCTCAAAATTGAAAAATATCATGATCTCATGAAAATTAAAGTTTTCCTTTTAATGATTTATTCTCAGCCCAGGACTGTTATCCAGTCTCAAAGCTGGATACATTTACATTTATGGAATTTTGCAGACAGCCTTATACAGAGTGGCTTACATTTATCTAATTTATACAACTGAGCATTTGAGGGTTAAGGGCCTTGCTCAAGGGTCCAGCAGTGGAAGCTTGGCAGGGCTGGTATTTGAACTTACAACCTTCTGAGCAGTAGTAAAAGCCCAGATGACATAGGCACTTTAGAGATTTAGTTGAAGGACATGAACTTCCAATAGCAGCTGGTGGGTAAATAAACAATAAATAAACAATTATATAAATTAAAGAAATTACTCAAGCTTATCATGAATAGACTTTCTTTTACACAAAGTACAGAGTGTTATCCATCACGGGATAAGCATACCTAACAATCTCTTCCTCTCTTTACCTCCCTCTTCCTCTCTCCTTCTGTCGAGCCACACATGATTTTATGGAGATTCCAGTGATCCTGACCCTTTCTGCTCTCCGGACCTGCCTGATCCACCCTGATACCCTACCTCTGGATGGAGCTCTCTGGAAGGTACAGCCTGGAGATTGCTTAGGATGGTACCACATGAAGCACCATAGAAATGGTTTTGGACCTCAATTCCACATGGACATTCTCGCTGTGGTTGCTGAGACTACAGTTGTTACTATGGCCTTGGGTCTGCAATTACCACATGCAGTTTTGCACTCAGGTCTCCTTTGGTGAACAGTGGACTAGTTCAACACACAGACTTCATGTTAAAACCATAATGAACTTTCATTTACTTCCACACCATCTGTTTTTACCCAGATGAAGATGGGTTCCCTTCTGAGTCTGGTTCCTCATATCTTCCTCATATCATCTTAGGGAGTTTTTCCTTGCCACCATAGCCACTGGCTTGCTCAATAGGGATAAATTCACACACTTAAAATCTGTATCCTGTGTTTATATATTTCTGTAAAGCTGCTTTGAGACAATGTCCATTCTTAAATGCACTATACAAATAAAATCGAATTGAATTGAATTGAAAGAAAATTAGTTCTATATTATTGTTGCCATCTCACTGAGTGAGGATCTCTGTATCAATCCTTAGCTCAGGTTATTGTCTGTGCATAAAGTTCTTCTGGGTTTCCTCATACATCAGAAAAACATTCTGCCAGGCAGACTAGCTATTCTAAATTGTTCCTAGATGTGAATGAGTGTGTGAATGTGTGTAAATGTGCATTATGGACAGGCATCCCATCTATTTGGGAATTGTGACAATAGCGAAAACTCAGCATGGTTAATTTATAAGTGATTTTGCAGTAATGTGCTGCTGGTTAAAAAAAAAACATAACAATATTACAAGAGATTACAAAACCAGAGGAATTTAATTTATTAGGGATAGAATTACTTAACATTTTTGTTGTTGCTGAGATGTCTAGAATTGCCTATATTTTTTTAACGAATTTGGTTTGCTATTGGGGCCAAATGTTGCTAGAATGGCTTTCAGAATTAAGTTTCTTAGTAACGTACATTGCACAGTTGTACAAATTGCATAGCACTTATCCTAATACTTTATCACTCATATAGTAATGGCTCATACACTGGGCCTTGCATGGTAGACATGGCACTTAATCGAAGGCTTCTAATACTAATTTTGTTATTTGACAAAGAAGAAATATATAAGCCATGATATGGTATGGTTTTCTGTAAGGAGATGTTTATGTAACATTTATAAACGGATTCTCAGGTATCAGCACTTTGTAATGGTTTTTAATAGCTATAAACAAATCACAGTGGAAGTTGCAACATCCAGTGCCTTGCTAACATGACAAGGTGTATTTCTGAGAGAGAGAGAGAGAGAGAGAGAGAGAGAGAGAGAGAGAGAGAGAGAATATGTGAATGTAAACATGTGATGTGTTATTCATTAATAAATAAGAAATTGCATTTGTTGGCAAATCCCTGTGGTATGGCAGGAATAATTTACTTCGGGCTTTGTTGTTATATGAAATTAACCCACTTCTCTTTTTCTGCCTTAACACACCATCTTGGATGGCTTGGCTGTCCATACAACAACATGGAGGGTGATGACAAACCTGACCATTAAGGAAATAAAATTTAACTAGGCAGGTCATGAAGAGAAAATGGCCTTTCAGAGCCTAAAGCTTTGCAAAGTTAGAGTGGTAAGTAATTCAGACACTTATGGGTGTTGTTTTAGATCTGCCAAAAGGTGCAAGTCAAAATTCCAGATTTCAGGGTGTTGATGAAAATACATGAACTGTTATACCATATTAAAAAAAATTATGCCACAACGCTGTTTCATTCTCAAATCTGATTAGTCAGAAAGTGTTTATGAATTTTATAATGTATACACGTCTTTTTTTCCATCTCATTTGCTGGGTTTAGTTTGTTGGTTCGTGCCTCAAATTTGGTTGATAACGGAGAAAATCCAGTATGCTGAAAGTGAACAGGCACCATGTTGAGTCAAGATTCATGTTTTTTCCCAGTACTTTTTAGAATGTAATCCACAACACAATTAGATTACAAACAGTACAATACTATAAAATTAATAACATGTATATGAGTATACATTCACCATCCACTTTATTAGGAACACATGTACGCCTGTGTATTTATGAGTGTATTTATATCATGTGGCAGCAGCACAATGCAAAAAATCATGCACATACAGGTCAAGAGCTTCAGTTAATGTTCACATCAAACATCAGAATGAAGAAATTTTGAGAACTTTAATTATGGCATGGATATTTGTACCAGATGGGCTGGTGTGAGTATTTCAGAGCCTCTCCTAGGAACTCGCTAGAGTTTCCACAGAAAGGTGTGAAAAACAAAAAACCTTGAGTGAACAACAGTTCAGTCCAGAAATGCCTGGTTGATAAGAAGCAAAGCCATTTTTTTTTCAGAGGAAAATGGGCAGATTGGTTGGAGCTGCCAGGAAGGATATAGTAACATATAATCACTCTATACAACCATGATGAGCAGAAAAGCATCTCAGAATGCACAAAACATCAAACCTTGCAGTGGATGAACTACAACAGCAGAAGACCAAATCACTTTCCACTCCTGTCAGCCAAAAACAAGAATCTGAGGTTATCCTGGGCACAGACTCACCAAAACTGGATAGTTGAAAATTAGGAAAAATTAGCTGGTATTTTTCCAGTCTTAAAAAAAAAAAACTTTTGCATTGTTGTATTTAATGTGCATTAAATGGTGTTTTTAAGAAGGAAACATCTTAATAATCAGTGGAATAATGAAGACTGAGAAATATGGAACGTTAATACATTAACACATTTCCTCACAGAGACACAAAAAAACACAGACTACTTACATTTGATATGTCAGAATGAATTAAAATAAGGCCTGTTACCAGAGACAGGAAGTGTATGATCTATTTCATAGCAAAATATGAAAATGTCCATTGATTACAGTCAGTATTCATTGGTGTGTGGTTCCCAGCTATGTATTCTGTACTCACAGCTCTGTACTCTTCCTCTCTAGTTGTCCTAACCTGAACATGAATGCTTCAGTCTTTTTAAATGAGGCACTACAGTGAATCAGTCATTGCCATGTACCAAATCACTTGCTGCTGACGCGATTCACAATTCCAAACTGCAAGCACTGAACGTCAAAGGGCTACATTACCATGCAAACTCATAACAGATATTTTACATAGGTTTAATTATGTTTGCCATCTACAGTATACAGTCCCCTCTGAAATTATTGTAATGACAAGGCCAATTCTTTCAATTCAGGAAGAAATATTGGAGCATGTAACTGACAAGTGTTTCTTGTTAACAAGGTGTGTCCTGTTAGATTGATTGTATAAACGATAAATAGTTCTGAAAATCTACTCTTGGTCTTAGCCTTCTGTTTTACCTGTGAAGACTGCATTATGGGAGAAAAGCAAGTCATTTTGAAGTTGAGAACTCTATCAGAGGCACTGGACAAACAATTTGCATAGCCAATACAACAATTTGTAATGTCCTGAAAAAGAAAGAAACCACTGGCGTACTAAGCAACAGACACCGAACGGGTCAGCCAAGGAAAACAACAGCTGCCGATGACAGAAAAATTGTGAGAGCTGTGAAGAAAAACCCAAAAACAACAGTCAGTGACATCAACAACAACCTTCACAGGGCAGGGTAAAGGCATCACAATCCACCATTCGAAGAAGAGTTTGAGAGCAGACATATAGAGGCCATACCACAAGATGCCAACCATTCATCAGAAGTAAGATTTGGCAAGCCAGATTGGAATTCACAAAGAAACACAGAGATGAGCCACAAAAGATCTAGAACCAAGACTAACCTCTACCAATGTGATGGAAAGGTGTGGAGGAAGAAAGGAACTGCTTATGATCCAAAACATACAAGCTCATTTGTGAAACATGGTGGAGTTAGTGGGCTTGCATGGCAGCTTCTGGAACAGGCCCACTAATCTTTATTGATGATGTAACTCATCATAGAGGCAGCAGAATGAATTCAAAAGTCTACAGAAACACTCTGTCTTCCAATTTACAGAGAAATATATCCAATATACTTGGGAGGAACTTCATCATTCAGCAAGACAATGATCCAAAAATAAGCAGGCTTGATGCAAGTATTTCAAGCAAGGGATATGCATCCAAATATTAAGTGTTATTTACTTTAATTTACTTCGATACTTATCTGTTCCTATACTTTTGCTCACATAAAAGTTTGGTGGTCTGATACAAGGGATTTTATGTTTTATGTTGCTTAACATGTGTAGATGTAACTACCAGGAAATAAAAGCTGAAATCCTAAACTTTTGTCTCATATCTATCTTTTGAGCTCAAACCCAAATGTCTTTTGTGTATAGTGTGAACAAATGAATTGTTTCAGAGGGAAATATATATACAGTGCCCTACACTAATATTGGCACCCTTGGTAAATATGAACAAAGAAGGCTGTGAAATCCATCCGTCCATCCATCTTATATATCACTTCTCCTTCCTTCAGGGTCACGGGGAGACCTGGAGCCTATCCCAGGGAGCATCGGGCACAAGGCGGGGTACACCCTGGACAGGGTGCCAATCTATCGCAGGGCACACTCACATACCAATTCATACACTACGGACACTTTGGACATGCCAATCAGCCTACCATGCATGTCTTTGGACTGGGGGAGGAAACCGGAGTACCCAGAGGAAACCCACGCAGCACGGGGAGAACATGCAAACTCCGCACACACAGGGACACGGTGGGAATTGGACCCCCGACCCTGGAGGTGTGAGGCAAATGTGCTAACCACTAAGCCACCGTGTAACCTAGGCTGTGAAATTTTTTCTTTATTTTTTTAAACTTTTGATCTATAGTTCAAAAGTAGGAAAATAGGAATATAGCTTTGATGTGCAGCAAAAAGTTGTTGAGCTTTACAAAATGGGAAATAGCTATAAGAAAATATTGTCTCAACACACTGTGAAGAGGATGGTTTGAGTAGCCAAAAAATCTCCAAGGATCACAGCTGGAGAATTGCAGAAGTTAGTTGAATCTTGGGGTCAGAAAGTCTCCAAAACTACAATCCGAAGTTGTTTGGAAGGGTTTCAAGAAAAAAGCCTCTACTTGCATCCAAAAAAAATTGGGCTTTTCGTTAGAAAAGCCCAATACACATTACTAAATCTTTACTTTTTAATTGCAAAGTTACTGTATTTACAATTTTTCGTGTAGACGATCTTTTTTAACGCAAACTAAAATTTGTTGCTTTGACATTAGCAGAATTTAAACCACTGCGTTAAGTATTTTATTTAGCCTATCATTTTATTAGTTTTATAAGCCGCATTTTATTATTTAGCCTATATCCAGCCTACAGATTCTTCTGTCTTTTATTCAATTAATATGTTTCTTTGTTTTTTTAAGTGCATTTTAAGCCTATTCAGTACTGTGCAAAAGTTTTAGGCACATGCAAAGCAATGCTGTAGAGCAAAGATGCCTTCAAAATAATTAATTTAAATGTTCCTACACTTGAAAAAAATACCATTAAGAACATTAAACAGTAGTAAATGAAACAAAGGCAATATTTGGTGTGACATTTTTTAAAATTATTTAAATATATAGTAGTCTCCGGTATAATTAGTGCAGTTTTCAGTTTTTCTGGGGACTTTGACTGTCGCATTTGCTTCTTATTTTTGCAGCAAAACCCAGCAACCATTGTGTTTTTTGTCTGAAAAGTGTCTCTTATGTAATACTAAAAAAATAGGATGCCTACAACTTTTGCACAATACTGTAGGCTACATTAATGAATGTGTTTTTTATGAGGCCTACATATTGTTAAATATGTAATAGGCTAATGAGTTATTCTTATTCGAGGCCTATATGTTTCTTAACAGTGTACTATTTTGTGTGTGTGTGTGTGTGTGTAGCGCGTGTGTGACAGAGGAGAGCACGTCTGGAAAAATCAGAATAAAGCTGAGTGTGAGACTCTGGTGTTACTGATAAAAACTCCTTTAAATCTCCGGCTTCCTCCATTAGTGTGACCCATTAGCGCTTTTGTTCGCTAATTATTGAGGTGTTAATGAACGATGCGCCGAGATTGCAGGAAAGTAGTGTGTGTGTGTGTGTGTGTGTGTGTGTGTGCGCGCGCGCGCGCTTTCACCATTTGCGCTCTCTCCCTGTTGAGCATCTAGTGCAGTTCGGTGCAGGAGTAATTTAATCCACACCATAAACTAGATATTGTCCAGAAAACATTATAGTGCCTTGTTTGTTTGCTTGTTTGTTTGTTTGTTTGTTTGTTTATTCTTTCATTCATTCATTGCCATCTAAGATTCTCTTAAAGCCTGCTGGATTTTTATTCACACACACACACACACACGCACACACACACACGTTCAAAGTGTTAATCGGCCGTTCCATCAAATCCACATTACAGCCCGTTTTTTGCAAGCGGGTGTCAATTGTTTCCCACGGCTTGTCAGTGTGTGAACGTCAGTGTGTATCTGTGTACTATGAAACATAAAACATCATATCCAACACTCAATAATGCATATTGTGACATATATATGGGCATGTATAGGCGTATGGTATGCATGCGTCCGTTATGCACATAGAGACCCTGCTGTACACCAGGTGCAGGAGACTTTGTGTGCCTCTCTCTTGCCCTCCCGCCCCCATTAATCCTGTCGGACCCCCCTGTGATCTTCTCCATTACACGGCCATTCATTAAGCATTAGAGGAAACGCAATTGATATTTAGATGACCATCAGTCTGAGAGGACGAGGATGTGGATTCGGGGCGAGAGAGAGAGAGAGAGAGAGAGAGAGAGAGAGAGAGACCTAAGGCTAATTTCCAGTCTGTCAGACTAGAGCTTACAGCAGATGTAGTGAACACAATCTATCTATCTATCTATCTATCTATCTATCTATCTATCTATCTATCTATCTATCTATCTGTCAGTTAGTCTGTCAGTCTGTCTTTCTGTCTGTCTGTCTACAGACGCTCCTTTTATTCTTATTACAATAAAAAAGTCTACCTCCATAGCCTATAGGCTACAATATGTAGCCTACTTGTACATCTTTAAGGCTCTACGTATCTGTCCTGGTTTGTCAAGTAATTTATTTGAATATATTTGTATGCTTATATATCTGCTCTTTTATGTCGTTGCTCGGTTCTGTCTTTTTAAAAAGTCACTCAAATCCTAATTGCTGTTTTATAATGTATTACCTAAAATGAAGAGATGAACAGTGTTGTTGTTGTTTTTTTTAATTGATGAGTTGAAAAATTCTGACAAGCTTAACGATCACTGAGCAAAACCCTAAATATAACGTTATGCATAAGCTATAACCTATTCCTAAACATGTGTTTTGTTGTTTGGTTGATTGATTCAAACGGAAATAGGTTTATAATGTCCATTTATACAATCATACGGCAACAAGTTTATTGAAAAAAAAATCAAATAAAATGAACAAATATAATAGGTTAGATGCTGCAATTTCCCTTTCTTTGTTCCAGTAAAGTTAGATATGTGTTCTGTTTCCAAATATGAATTGTAGCTTAACTGTGGTCAAATTTATTTATTTATTTATTTTTACAGCGAGTGATTTCCTGTATTGGTTATTATCACAGACCATAAAATTAGTCTCTCTCTCTCTCTCTCTCTCTCTCTCTCTCTCTCTCTCTCTCTCTGTATATATATATATATATATATATATATATATATATATATATATATATATATATATATATATTTAAACCAAGTAATTATCATTGTTTTTTTTAATTACTCAATAAATAGATTCAGTGCTTTTACAACAACAACAACAACCAATTATTGAGAATTATTTTACATTATTTTATTTTATGTCAGAACACTGTTTTCGAAAGTTGATTCAAACTTCATTTTCAAGGTCTGATGCCAATATACAGGACAGCAGGGGGCAAAAGGGATTCGTCCTGAATCCTGGAAACCAGGAAGGAGGAGGAATGAAATGATAAAATTTAAACGAGGCGTTGATGGGGCGTGGCCTTCTTCTTCTTTTTCTTTTTTTTTTCTTTTTTACCTGAGCTTAAAGCCCGCTGAACTTTTACCTCAACACACACACACACACACACGCACACGCATAGACGCACGCGCGCATACACACGCACGCGCGCGCACACACACACACACACACACACACACACACACACCCTGACACAATCCCTCAGCGGCAACACGGTGCGCACGCTGCTCCCCAGCTGGATGCATTATTTTTCTTCTTCTTCCTCTGGATTTACTTTTAAAAAAGTTTCAGGGATGAACTGAAGAGATTCTGACAATGAGACTGAGAGAGATATAAGTACATACAAAAAAAAAAAAAAAAAAAAAAAAAAAAAAGTTACTGCAGAAGAAGTCAGTATTTCAAGACTGTTCCACGATATTATTGGAGTTCGCGGTATTTGGATTTTTGGATATTTTCTCCTGAATATCGTATCGGATCCTGATTTTTTTAAAAGATATTTTTAAACGAAATTTTGTATCATCTAATTTTTTTTCTTTGGGATGTTGAGTTCCGTGAAAATGGAAAGTCATGAAATACCGGAGTGGAGCGGATTTTACAGCGAGGCTAGTGAGGTAAAACACACACACACACACACACACACACACACACACACACACACAATTGAAAACTGTCTAATATCAATACTACTAGCCTAATACGCAGGTAAAAACCATGTTATTTCAATCAGCACATTTTTATTTATTTATTAGGCGCTTAAAATGAAGTCGCGCGCGCAGAATCAATTCTTTTCATTCAGTCCTGTTGCTCTAAATTGTTGTAATAAATTTATAAAACGGTAATGTAACAAACCCGCGCTGTTTTTACGTATCAAGGTTGAATGGTTTCAGTCAGCAAAACACAGCAAAAAGTCCCATCTGGATGTAAACTGAACAAATGATCTCATTTAAAACTAGCTGTAGATAAAACTTTAGAGATTATATTTGCCGTATAGATTAAATTCATTGACTAATTTACAAATCTAAAGCAGAACTGAATGTGGACAATTAGTAGGAGTTTTAAACTTAAATAATTAATAAACGGATTATATTTTAATAACTAATAACTAGCTTTAGCCTATTTGTACCGACCAATTTTTTTTTAATCAATCAAGCTTTTAGGAGAAATATTAATTACTGTAACCAATATTAATTTCATAATTAATAGATTATATCAAAGAAACCGTAGATTAAAAAGCATCTAATAGACATCTAATAATCTAATAGGGCTCTACCCCGTCAATTTAGCACACCAGATTATTATTATTAAAGAGTTACTTAACAGAACAAACCCTTTTTTAAAATTAAATGTTGACTGTTCATTTTTATATGATTTGTTTAAATACGAATTAAATACGACTGAAATGCGAATTCCATGATCAACCTGTTTATAGAAGGCTTTCATACGCTACGTTTTATTATTATTCTATAATTTTTTTTGTATTTTGTCTATAAAGTCATATAAATATAAATAGCTTTTGCAAGTATGATTCCAAATCAGAATAAAAAACTGCATGCAATTCAACGTATCTAAAATTTATATTGTCCTTGGACTATTAATCCTTAGGAAAATGCAGTGAAATCGAATAGTTTAAATAGCAACATCATATTTTTATTTCATTTCTTTTTAGAGATGAATAATAATTAATTGCAGCTGAAGTGTAATACTAACGAACTGTCCATTTTATACATGTCTAATCTAAATAATAATTAAATGTAAGGAGAATCTAAGCAAAATAAACTAAATATAAATATGCCTGTCCTATAAAGGCTATAAACAGGTTTTGAGAAGTATTACGAAACTATTCTTATAATCTACCAGAGTAAACTGAACTGATAGGCAATTATAGGCTACTGTAGTACGTTTATTTTTTTATTTTTTTTAAAGATATATATTTTATAATCCTAAAACAACCAAGCAGAATGCAGAGTAACCAGGGTGTCATTTAAATGTAATATTTCCAGATCCACACCTTTCTGAGTGCCTTGCATTTATTCATAGACTTAGTGAAACACATTACAATTGAAGTAAAAATATAACTATGTTCCATAGAGGTCTATTGAATGGTAGTTGTTTTTTTTTTTTTTTTTAAGTCTCATTAAATGATCCTTAAACTTAGCAGTGAAAATTTTCAGTTCAACTTAAAGTAAGTGTAATAATTCTTTTCTCCAGATGTATTCCTCTGCAAGTGCCATGAATTCTGTGAGTAGCCTGAACAGTTACATCAACCTGAACCCGGCTGGCTCGAGCACCAGCATGAACATGGGATACGGAAACCCGGGTCTGAATGCCATGGGAGGAGCAGCCAATCACATGAACCTGGGCACCTCTTTAAACACAAGCTCATTAACCCAATTAAGCCCTTCAGCTTCATCCTTGGCTCCACTTTCTCACTACCAGAGCATGAATCAGCCGATCTCTCAGCTCAGTTATCCATCTCCACCAGCACTGAACCGTGCTAAAGAAGTGCCCAAACCATATCGCCGCTCTTTGACCCATGCCAAACCGCCATACTCATATATCTCACTGATCACAATGGCAATCCAACAGTCAAGCAACAAGATGCTAACTCTGAATGAGATCTACCAATGGATCATGGATCTGTTCCCATATTACCGTGAGAACCAACAGCGCTGGCAGAATTCAATCCGCCACTCGCTCTCTTTCAATGACTGCTTCGTTAAAGTCGCACGTTCACCTGATAAGCCTGGGAAAGGCTCTTACTGGGCGCTGCATCCCAACTCAGGCAACATGTTCGAGAATGGATGCTACCTGAGGCGCCAGAAGCGCTTCAAAATCGAAGACAAGCCAGGGAAAAAGGGAGGGGGAAAGTCTCAGGATGGCGTGAACTCTAAACATGCGAACAGTGAAGGTGTGCAGGAGGAGCGAAGCCCTGCTACAGGTTCATCTGACGGTGCTGATTCTGCCCAGTCTGATGTTTCTCATCCAGGCTCTGCATCTGAAGAGCAGCAAATGAGTCTAGCACCACTTGAGGGTCCACCTCAAAGTGTTATTCCATCCGCAATGCCGCCTTCTGGATCGCATCTGCACTCCGAGGGCATAAACACGAGTCCTCATCTGCTCTCCAATCCAATCCAGCATCATCACCTTGATTTGCAGAATGACCCGCTCAAGTCCATGGACCCGCAGTACAACTTCAACCACCCATTTTCCATCACAAACCTCATGTCTAACGAGCAGAAAATGGAGCTCAAGTCATATCAGGATCATGTCATGGCCTACAACGGCTACGCTACTTCCTCACCCGTAGCCGCCAAACAGATCTATGATAGTGCTGGTCCCTCAAGCATCGACTCAGGTGGCTATTACCAGACCCTCTACAGCAGGTCTGTGCTTAATGCGTCCTAGAGAGGTGTTTTTCAAAGATTTTTGTTGGACGAATCAAGTTGTAAGAAAACCTTTGATTGGTAGCAAACCGCTAACACAATGGAAACAGGACTTTTATTTTTCTCTCTCTGGCAACATTTGTTGAAATTCAGAGGAGTGTCATTGCATTCAGTAAAAACAGAGTCTGTATATATATATATATATATATATATATATATATATATATATATATATATATATATATATATTTACAAATTACAGTGCTTACCATGCCCCTCACCCTAAACTTAACCTTTCTAAGTTTCCACACTAGTTGGACTGTAAAGGCAACTTGTGAAAGCAGATTTTATAAACTCCTCAAACCCCTTAGTCAAAGGTAGTCAATCAGCCAAGACATGTTTGGGGTCTGATGTTTGCGTCGTTATTTTTGCATTGGAGCTACAGGTCTAACAAAGCTAACAGTTAAGGGAAGCTTATAGCCTCCAGTTTAGCAGCATACAAACTGCATGTTGTGTCTTTTTCTTCCTCAGCACATAGTTGGATATCCAACTATGAACATCAGATTCTGGTGGGAGGTATTGGCTATAGTTTGAAGGCGATATTATATGTTAGAAATTATATAATTCAAGTTATTTGTATATTTAATGTTTTAATACAGAATTAGTCTGTATCTTTTTAAAAAATGTTTACGTACAAATGGTGTTACTGAGCCAAACAAGGTCTATTAAGGTGAGTGCTAAACTGGTACCTCCGTTAGTAACATTAAAGTCTTGGCTGAACAACTATATTTGTAGTAAGGGGATAACTGAACATTACATTTTTGACCAAATTGTACATTTAACAGCCTTATTGACTTGGGGTGAACATACAGAAACTGGTATACCAATAACACACACCTTCACACATAGGCCAGTATGATGAACCTACACACAAAAAAATCGATTTTGTTGAACCTTTGGCCTTTTTAATGTCAGAGCCTTTTGCTAAACAGGAGGATGAGATACAAACGCAAAATGTGTATATACACTGTCTGTGGCGTAAGGGGAAAAGCCATTTATTTATGAAGGGAAGAAAATTAATATATCTTATTTTTCTTTTTTGTGTTTTGGGATTATTATGGGTGTATATTTGTGTGTGTGTGTGTGTGTGTGTGTGTGTGTGTGTGTGTGTGTGTTGAAGTAACTATGTTGCTACAGTACAGTCTCATGTTACAGCATAGCGTGGCGTTCCTGTTAGTTTGCATTGCTTCATGTGTAATGAGATTTTTTTTTAATTATGCCAAAAAAATTTTAAGTCTATGCCTTTAAACAAACTGTGGTAAACATTTTGGCTCAAAGCCCTTTTTTTAGTGATTAAACTCAGTCTTAATAATAAGTAAAAAATTGTTCTGTTATCATTTGTATGCCACAGCAAAGATGTTTATATTGAAAATGGTTACAAAGTACTAGGCATGTGCCGATACTACATTTTAATTTGAAAATAATCTCCTGTCCTTGTATCCAAATTTGTAATATTCTCAGTAATGGGTCTTATTTATTAAGCTGAATATGAGTTAATTTATTGGTAAATTGTTTGTAGGAGCATTTACACAACAATGTGGTATTCATGAAAATCCAGTTTGTTTGAAAAACTAAAAAATTCAGAATGTGTGTAATTTCATATTAATAAAGAAAGCTAAACAAATTGAATCGGTAACCTGGGTTAACCTAGACTAATCTAGGCATTAGTCTATTAACACAAAATAAATGGCATTCTTTAAAAGGAGCAACCATTAATCTGTAGTCTGTGCCTATGTTAGTCGATGCGCTGCAATGGCTGAGCTGCTTTACTGGAAGATTTAATATACACAATACAAGACCATTTAATCGTAGTTTTGTGGGCATCGCTAGACATGTGTCTGCTGTGTCATAAATGCACTCGATACTTTACAGGTTATTGGCATTTATCAACATATGCATGTAAGTATAAAGTTATTCAGGGTTATTAAATTAAACTAAAAATCTGGTGGGAATTTTCGGTTCGGTTTGACCTATGAAAAAATTAACAAATCGTTATCAAAAAATTAATAAACAAGGCCCACTGTGTCTAAAAATGTCTGTTGGTAATCCACTATTTAGTATTCAGCTTCATCATAACAAATTGTGCATGTAATATTCATTGGCTTGCTAGCTGCTCAGCTCAAACACGCTGAGCATTTAATTTAAATTAGCTTATGTAACAAGGTTTACTAAAATCACTGACTAACTAATGCCAGCTACACATACAGCTTGTCAGCTCATGTTACGTTTGGTAGCTAGATACAACTATGGTGAGCAATGTCTTGTGATTTTCCAACACAAGTATAGCTGCTAATTCCAACAGGAAAGAAAATTTAAACATGTTATTTGAGACAGAAAACTCCCAACTGTAAAGATATTTCTCACTTGGAGACTAGTCTCATAGCTAGCAAGATAAAAGTAAGCTAAATATCTAAATATAACCATAGGAATTACTTCTTTCAATCTATGAAAACAAGTATTTTTAAGTGTCAGTGCATACAAGATCGTGCCTGAATATCATTTCGTATAACTGATTATCAGCACATGCTTGCAAAGAGCGGTGAAGTCCATTTACACACAGTACTTTGCACTAGTGACCCCCTTTTTTAAATGATGGGGCACAGTCAATTTGTTACAACATAGCCTTGTAACTACTTTTTTTACACAAAAGAGGCAAATCAAATTGATGACATCATGCTAACGTGTCACTTGTTGATCATCCCAGACTTTTGACAAGTTTTTCTTTCCTGTTGTGTCAGAATAAGTGGTTTGGAGTGAGAGAAAAAAAAAAACATTTCAGGTCAGAAATGTGTTAATGTTGTGTTATTGTTTATTTAAACTCTTTGCTTTAAGTCTTCAAAGAGAAATGCATTAATATATGTGTATATATTATATATATTGGTACAAAAAGGTTGTTATATAGTGTGTTTGTCATGTTCTTTTCTTATTAAAAAACAAAGCTTGGGGGATTGTGTTGAGTTTCTGAGATTATTTGAAGTTTATTCAGGTTTAATCATTTGAACATTACAAAACAAGTTGTATGACCCACTCTGTTGTTGTGATTCGCCTGTACCTTTGCTCATATTACACTTATGTAACAAATATTAGACAAGATTTTAAATGCTTATTTAATTAGTGGCTGTCATCAAACATAAAGTTAGAATACATTTGAGACCATATAAATTAGAATATTTATTCAGTCATAAAGCAATTTTAACATACAATACAAGTCTATTCATTTTCTAAAATGTAATTTTGTGAATACTGACATAGCTGCTCATATAGATTGAATAGATTGAGTGTAATCATATTCAATCTTAATGAGAGTGTTATGGACTCCTTATGCAAATCTTATAGCCTTCAAGCAAAATGATACCATTGACTAAATTAACTAAATATCAATTTCCTCAAACTGGATAGAAGCACAAAGTCATGCTAAATTCCTTAAATAAACTCAATGAGTTACACACACACACACACACGCACACACACACACACACACACACACACACACACACACACACACACTAGCACTCTTATATGAGTGAAAAGGACCACAGTTTCCTCAGAGAAACAGATACAGTCTTATAGCAGCATGTATGCGGTTTTTCAAGGTCACATGGTAATGAAATTTCGGAACGATAATAAGCTTGCTGTTTAATGCATTTTATTTACTGGCAAGTAATGTACTTGAGATCCTTCTGAAATACAGATGTGTTCCAAATAATAAGAATTAAATTATACTGTTATACAGAGTACACTGTTTGGATTATTATGGGATGTAGATCCATCCATCCATTTTCTATACCGCTTATCCTACTGGGTCACTGGAGCCTATCCCAAGGAGCATTGGGTACGAGGCAGGGTACACCCTGGACAGGGCACACTCACATACACATTCACACACCCATTCTTACACTACAGACACTTTGGACATGCCAATCAGCCTACCATGCATGTCTTTGAACTGGGGGAGGATACCAGAGTACCCAGAGGAAACCCCCGCAGCATGGGGAGAACATGTAAACTCCGCACACACAGGGCCACGGTGGGAATCGGACCCCCGACCCTGGAGGTGTGAGGCGAACGTGCTAACCACTAAACCACCGTGCACCCCTTCTTCTAAAAATATTGTCTTTAAATCTTGTTCAATTGTATTCAAGTCAGGTGATAGACTGGGCCATTCTAACACCTTGATTGTTTTTCTCTGAAACCAGTTGAGAGTTTCCTTTGCTGTATGCTTTTGATCATTATCCTGCTGGAAGGTCCACCCACGTCTCATCTTCATCATCCTGGTGGATGGCAGCAGATTCTTCTCAAGAATCTCCCGGTAAAGGGCTCCATTCATTGTTCCGTCAATTATGTGAAGTCTGCCAGAACCATGCAATGAAAAACAGCCCCACACCATGATGCTTCCACCTACAAACTTCACTGTTGGTGTAGTGTTTTTAGGGTGATGTGCAGTGCCATTTCTTCTCCAAACATGGTGTGTAGTATGACAGCCAAAAAGTTCCATTTTGCTCTCGTCTGACCAGACTACACTCTCCCAGTATTTCATAGGTTTGTCCAAATGAGTTATAGCAAACTTTAAACGAGTTTCAACATGCCTTTTCTTTTGTAATGGAGTGAGCATGAGCAGTGGAGTGCATTGCCTATTGTTTTCTCTGTGATGATGGTACCTGCTGCCTCCAAGTGTTTCTGGAGCTGTTTCCGAGTGGTCCTAGGCTCTTGGGCTACTCTTCTGACTATTCTTCTGACTCCCTGGTAAAAAATCCTGCGAGGAGCTCCTGTGCGTGGCCGGTTGATGACGGAGTGATGTTGATTCCACTTGCAGATAATGGCCCCAATGGTGCTTATTGGAGGATTCAGATGTTTTGAAATATGTCTGTATCCGATTCCATCAATATGTTTTGAAACAATATGGCTGCGAAGGTCTTGGGAGAGCTCTTTGCTTTTACCCATCATGAGATGTTTCTTGTGTGACACCTTGGTAATGAAAAGCCTTTTTATAGACCATCAATTTACTAACCCAGCTGATATTAATTTGCACAGATAGGAGGTATATTTACTTACGGATTTCAGCTGGTTCTTTGCCTTATCTTGCCTTGGAGAACTGCTTTTTCTTAGCGTGTTCCATACTTTTTTCCTGTGTCATTCTGCTTTATTACACATAACTTTATTTATGGATTTTAATGTTGTGAATTCTATATATTTCCAGATTTCTTGAGTTAATACTGATATCTGGTGAAAATTTCATGTGAATGGCCTCATTGGAAATATATTTACTGAAAAAAATGTTGACAAGCTCAAGATTTATTTCCCCCACTGTATGTTGTATGAAGTCAGGTTATAATTCTTCTTCTCAGCTCCTTCTGTTCACCATCTCTTTTATAGAATATATATGCTTGAGATGGACATCTTAGATGCTTATTACAATCTGGCAGGACTCACATGCCATTCAATGCCTCTCCTTGTATGTGTGTAAATTTACTTTGGATTACATATAATGAGTTTAAATTAGGAGTGCCAAGTTTAAAGTAAAAATAAACAGCTCGGTCAGAATCTACAGTCTTAATGAATTCGTTTTTATCTTTGCATGCAACCCTAGTGAGTGTGCATACACGCACAAGCGTGGTTTAAATTCACACAATTACAACCCCAATTCCAAAAAAGTTGGGACACTGTGTATAATGTCAATAAAAACAGAATGCAATGATTTGCAAATTGTGAAATTGTGAAAATTGTGAATAACATATGGGTTTATGAAATTTGCAAATCACTGCATTCTGTTTTTATTAACATTTTACACAGTGTCACAACTTTTTTTGGAATTGGGGTTGTAAATACAAGTCATAAATAAAATAAATGACACAAGAAAAGGTTAACATAACAAAAAATGGAAAAGGAAATTCAAGCATTTTTGCCCACAAGATTTACAAATAATTTCTGCAAATTCCTTATGAACAGTATAGAGTACACAGTAAGGTGTATAAGGCATTAACTGATGTAGTAAACAAATACAAATGTAATGAAATATCCTGAAAATGATGCCATTTCAGCTTAAATCTAGTCTCCATGCGAACAAAGCTATGTAGGTTAGGCAATTAATTATTTAATTTGGGAAATTGAAAAGATCCTAATAACCTGGCAAAATTGCCTGCAAATGTGTGGTTACATGGACATGGTCTGACATAATGAGCAGTTATATGAAATGCAGCACACAAAGAAACCTGCTAAGAACATGCATTGCTTATGAAAGAATCTTTCTTCTGTCCTGGTTCTTCACTGATTAGTCAACAGTGTGATGACGCACGCTCGGATGGACATTTCTGTTGGAACTTATACAGGCTGTTTTGCCTCTTTACGTCATGTAAGTCTAATTTAGTAAAGCAAATATATACTATACTATAACTGTTAACTACAAGCTAATAAGGTCAATATTTTCAGTATTTTATGTGCTGATTAGGAGCTGTTATAATTTTTCCATACAAATATCTATTGTTCATTTGGATGATAAAATATTCCTTGTGTTCCGCAGGAAGAGAAGAGCTATTCATTCATCTTCAGGAACTGTTATATCCTGGTCAGGGTGTGGTCTATCCGGAGCCAGTTCTAAAAATAGTGGGCATAACGCACCATACACACACACATTTACACACTCGTTCACACCTAGTGGAATTTTAGAGTAGCCAATTCACCTACCAGCATGTAACAATGAGGTGGGATCGCAGACATGGGGAAATTCAGGATTGAACAGTGGACCCTGGAGCCGTGAGGTGGCAACACTACCTGCTACCAGAGGTGGTCCGTTATTTTTAAGTATTAATATACCTATTTATGCTGAATTTTACAGAGACAGCAAAACGGTTTGTGCGCATCATTCGTTACATCGTTGCTCAGATGTTACTGGAGCCAAAAATTAATATTGAAAAATTTAAATAACCAACAGGCCCTAAGAGTCTTCATTTGCTATATCATATTTTTATATAACAGTAGTCAATCTTGCAAATGATATTCCATAAAAATTCAAATAAATTAGCAGCTACTTATTTAATAATTTCCCAGGTGGCTGCCAGTGTGGAGTCCCTCTGTTCATATGGGTTTCCTCTGGGTTCTCCAGCTTCCTCCCACCTCCCTAAAACATGCCCAGTAGGTGGATGGGTTAAGATTAAATTGCCCCTATGTGTGAATGAGTGTGTTCATGGTGCCTTCAGATGGACTAGCATTCCATCCAGGGTGTATTCAAGCACAACCCTGACCAGGATCAGCAGATGCTGAAAGTAAGTGAGTGATGTTTCAAATAATGAAATTATGTGCATGTGGATGTAAGTATTTGATGATCTCTGGTGGTATTGTGGTAAAGACTGAGGGGGTTCAAGAAATCATATCAGGGTAAATCTCTCTCTCTCTCTCTCTCTCTCTCTCTCTCACTCACTTATATATAGTGTTTATGTACAACAGGACCAAAAAGTTGAGAAATACTTGAGAAAGGTAACACTTTATAGAATAATGCTATGAATTTGAAAAAAAAAATTTATTTGCTATATCTCCTTTGTGCTTTAATGATAGCTTGCACTCGAGCTGGCATGGACTCCATAAGTTTGATGATTCATCTTAGATCAAAACCATGGGTGTGTCATCTGAACACCTTCTTCAGTGGAAGGGATAAACCTCAAGGAATATCCGACTTTTTGTACAATCGTTGCAAGCTCACAAATTTTCTTACGCTTAACCAGTGACCAACAATCATTCAGAATCTTGAAAACTGAATATTTAAGATTTTGAACGTTTGCTTTGCTTTGTTTTAATTATGTCTTTAAAACTTTCTGGGGATTTTTCAGTTATAAATGAAACAACAACAACAACAGAATTTCAGTGTGGTCTCAGACTTTTGGACCCCACTTTATCTATCTCCCTGTTCCTCTCCATCTGTGCTACTCTACCTGGCTTTGTCTTCTTACCACACCTTTTATCATTATGTGGCCATTTAAAACCATTAGCAAGCCTCTAGACAGCAGACTAAAAACACTTACTGCTTTATTCTCTCTGCTTATTTAACTGATGTATTTAACTATCTGCTTATTTAAGTGACTGAAGTCTTCTGGAATGTTTTGAGGAAAGTTTATTCTTCCTTCCTGTTAAATTTCTGCTGAACAGGTCCTCTATTTAATGTCAAGACAGGTAAGACAATTGCAATGTATACTGTGCTTGTTACCCAAGAGTGCTACCTACCTATCTGTTATGTAGGTACTATCTGGCTATTTAATACAGTTAGCTATAATTTATGTATAATAATTGTGCAATGAATAAAACAATATTTCAATTAATTTCAGTCTGTGCTTTTGTGTAAGTAGTGTACATAACCATATGGGTAATTCAAGCCACCGGAACAGTGGGTTTGATGTCAGAGCAGCAGGCCGATCTCTTTACTGTCATTTCTTGTTGTTAGATTATGGGTGAATTATGATAGTCATTTGGCTGCCAAGATTAACATTGTATGTAAATATAAACATAAAGTAACTATTAGGAATAATTCTTGTTAGAATAGGTGACTATGGAGCCTTATGTATAAGGCTATTTAACTAGATATGAGCTGTAGAGGTTATTTCTCTATGTTGAGCAAAGTGTTGCTTTGATAAGACCACCATTACACTGATAGGGTTTCCAGAGAAACATAAAAAGAAGAAGGGCCCTTCTCACCTGTTGCCTCATTGGCGCCATAACACAGTTACCTTGGAAAATAAATAAGTCTTTTCCTGTAGAAAGAATGAAAGACAGATGTGATGACTACTAAAAATGACTACTGATGAAAATATTGATTTTCAGTTCATTTCCATCATTTGGGATTTAGTTTTGTGCATTAATTGTTTACTTATAATCATTCTCTGCCATCTTGATTAATATAGCTAGCTAACTAACTATCCCTAACTAGTCGGTTACACTGACTGTGTCTCAAATCACACACTATGCCTTTACACTATAACTACCACCTGGATATTTGTAGTGCAGTAATACATCAAATTGAAGGCATTTTGCAATAAACACTTGATAGCTCACTGTGTGATTCCCCAGTCTCCACAGCAACTGCCCATTTTACAACCCAATTCTGCCCTAAGCTTTCCAATTTACAGATTTGTGGAATGTTTAGCTGATTGTATTAACTCTTTTAACCACACAGCTGCTGATCATAGAGAGAGAGAGAGAGAGAGAGAGAGAGAGAGAGAGAGAGAGAGAGAGAGAGAGAGAGAGAGAGTCTCTGGTAGTCAGACACAGTGGAATATAGACAGATTATTACACTGTCATGAAGTTTATTTGTATCTGGGGGAGTTGTAAGGACTGTTACAGTTGTATTACTGTTACAGTAAAAGGACATGGCCTGGATGAACAAGACTGTTTGTTTACAGGTGGTGCAGATAATATCGGGTCAGACGGATAGGGATCGAGAAAAAACGCGCCCTTCCCTGAAGATGTAAAAGACTGAAATATCCTCCACTGCATCCTGGAGGAGGAACATGGCCTGTTTACACAAGTGGGTTTTAAAGAAAGCATTTAAGCCACCCGTTCATGCCTCAGGCTGTTTCTTCAGTTATGACACATCGGAGGTGTGCGTGCGTGTGTGTGTGTGAGAGAGAGAGAGAGAGAGAGAGAGAGAGCGAGATGGTGGGGAGGGGGGGTTCTCACCTGAGCTTTACATCCGTCTTCTTTTTAGAATTGACATTGGCATTATGACTAATGCATGATACTGGATCTTTAAAAAAAAAAAAGATCATTTATACGACATACAGATCAGATGAATAATTAATAATAATAATTGACATCATTATTGTTAAAGTTTTAATGATTTTTTTTTGTTTTTGATAATTAACACTCCATCTCGAGAGCTCTCTTGTGATGTTATTTTTTCCTTTGAAAAGCAAACACCACACAGTGCAAACTGCATTTAAAAGAGTTAAATGTTATTTTTAACCTTTAGTTATGTCTTTAAAAATGACTTTCTTTGTAAACTTATCTTTGCGTCATATTATGAAAGTGCCAGGGAAATAATAACAACAACAACAACAACAACAACAACAATAATAATAATAATTATAGTTATTATTATTATTATTATTATTATTATTATTATTATTATTTGTTTATATATATATATATATATATATATATATATATATATATATATATATATATATTATTTCATTTCTTTATTTCAAGCTTGGGGGGCATGGTGGCTTAGTAGTTAGTACATTTGCCTTGCACCTCTGGGGTTGGGAGAGTGGACTGTTGGTACTGTTGGGAGAGTGTGCATCTTTTCCCAATGCTTCGGGAGTTTCCTCTGGGTACTGAGGTTTCCTTCCCCAGTCCAAAGACATGCATTGCAGGCTCATTGGCATCTCTAAATTGTCCATAGTATGTGAATGGATGTGTGAATGGGTGTGCAATTATGCCCTGCGATGAGTTGGCACCCCATCCAAGGTGTCCCCCGCCTTGTGCTCCGAGTTCCCTGGGATAAGTGGTAGGATTAGCAGTATGGAAAATGGATGGATTTCAAGGTTTGGGGGATTTTTGATGTGAAGAAAACCTCTCTATTAAAATGCTACTGCAGTGTGCTTGAGAAAGAATGTTTTTTAAATGTGTGTTGTGTTGCCATTCTATAAGGCACTGATTAATCTGAATGCTGTAAGAGGGGCCATTGTAAAGTCAATGAACGGCTGTGTCTCTAATCAAACACTACGCACTGTATAATATACCGATCTTATAGTACAAATAACAGATGTCTCTACTAAATTATATGTTGTTATAACATCAGTACACTATTTACTACAGTAGTATAATAAACTGTCACGATCACTGTCTTCTTAGTATTGCAAGTTTCTGTGTGTGTGTGTGTGTGTGTGTGTGTGTGTGTGTGTGTGTGTGTGTGTGTGTGTGTGTGTTTTTAAAATACAATCACATTATACTTTTGTAAAACCATAACAAAATTGGGCCAATTGTGATAATAGCCTATTTGTGTCTGGGTCTTCTGTTGCTCTTTTTTTGTTTGTTTACTCTAGTATTTAAAATTTCGTTTTAATGTAAATGTTACAAAATTCGGTGTTTTAATGCACAGTGAGATCTGTGAGCTCTTTTGGAGGACAGAGTGTACTGGCTCAGTGTGTTCACAAGGTTTCCAAGCGTGCGTGTGTGTGTGTGTGTGTGTATGTGTGTGTTACAGATAAGGACTTGGACTTTGCTCATGACGGTGCTGTAGGTGAGGCTAACACCGCCTCTGATTAGAAAGAGAGAAATACGACATGATTAAATTTTCCTCACAGAGAAAGACAGGCAGATTGATCTGTGTTTGATCACTGGGTAAACAAAGTGTGTACAGCTAGAGTCTTTTTATTCTACAACCCCAATTCCAAAAAGGTTGGTACGCTGTGTAAAATGTAAATAAATGTAAATAAAAACAGAATGCAATGATTTTCAAATCTCATACATCCATATGTTATTCACAATAGAATATAGAAAACATCAAATGTTTAAACTGAGGAAATGTACAATTTTAAGGAAAAAATAAGGTAATTTTGAATTTGATGGCCGCAACATGTCTCAAAAAAGTTGGGACGGAGATAACAAAAGGCTGGAAAAGTAAGTGTTACTAAAACGAAACAGCTGGAGGTTTATTGGCAACAGGTCAGTAACATGATTGGGTATAAAAAGAGTATCTTAGAGAGACAGTCTTTCAGAAGTAAAGATGGACAGAGGTTCACCAATCTGCGAAAAAATACATCTACAATTTGTGGAACAATTTCAGAAAGAGTGTGACGTTCATTCTGACACAGAAATAGACAGGAAGTCAGTCATAACACAAACATAAATATGGCTTTTTATGGCTTTCTGATAACACACAAGTGTGTGAACATACAAAGCTCAGATGACAGAGACGGATATTATCACATGTCACACTACGCACTCTCTGTGTAACAAGCTCCTCCCATTCTGCTCACTCATCATACTGTCTGAGTTCACTCTTAGCTCAAATATAGTCAATCAGCCAAGACATGTTTGGTGTCCAACTATTGCACTTCAGCATTGAGGCTAATGGATCTAATGGAAGTGTATAGACTCCAGTTTAGACATAGCTTGGCTTAATAATACCATTTTTACATAAACACGTTTCATTGTCTCATAAAATAGCAGAAGGAATATATATATATATATATATATATATATATATATATATATATATATATATACACATTTTTAATAACAAAAATAAATAAATAAATAATACCAATCAAACCATTTCATCATCTGAGTCAGATATAATATAACTCGAATAAAACCTTGTGCTGAGGAAAAAAGTTATTCCAGCTCCAAGATGGTCACTACTGCTCTGTTTAGCTCTATGGTATCCCTTTGTTCATTTCTGCAGACAACTCATAAGAATGTCTGCTTGTGTTTACTGAACAACTTGACCCCCGGACAAAGACTGTCTAGTTTACTATGAAATTCACTAGCTAGGTGTTATAATAGGGCTGTCTTTGGTATATGTTAGGTAAACATCAATTGCTAAATAGCTAACAGGTATTAATACAGCAAAGCATTGTAAATACAGTAGCCAGAAATACATATAGTAGCACCCTTGGTAAATATGAGAAAAGAAGGCTGTGAAAAATTGTCTTTATTTTTTTCAAAGTATTCACAAAAATACTCTGCTCCCATGTATATCAAACAACTGCAAATACCACACAGGTTTCTAAAAATATATATATATATATAAAAAAAAAAAAAATATATATATATATATATATATATATATATATATATATATATATATATATATATATATATATATGTGTGTGTGTGTGTGTGTGTGTGTGTGTGTGTGTGTGTGTGTTAAATACAGTTGATTACAGCTCTGAGTCGTCTCCTATAATGCTGGATGAGGTTGGAGAATACAGAGCAAGGGATCTGAGACTGTTTCTCCATACAGGATCTCTCTTCACAAAACTCTCCCCTTCAGTTCACCCCACAGGTTTTCTATGAGTTTCAAGTCAGGGGACTGGGATGGCCATGGCAGGACCTTGATTTTGTGGTCAGTAAACCATTTTTGTGTTGATTCTGATGTATATATTGGATCATATTCCTGCTAGAAGATCCAGCCCATTTTAATCTTTCGGGCAGAGGCAGTCAGGTTTTCATTCAATATCTGCTGATATTTGAGAGTCTATGATGCCATGTATCCTAACAAAATGCCCAAGTTCTCTGGCAGAAAAACAGCCCCAAAACATTAACGAGCCACCACCATATTTAACCATGGACATGAGGTACTTTTCCATATGGCTACCTCTCTGTGTGCACCAAAACACCTCTGGTGTTTATTGCCAAAAAGCTCTATTTTGGATTCATCTGACCATAGAACCCGATCCCATTTGAAGTTCCAGTAGTGCCTGGCAAACTGAAGACACATGATTTTGTATTTGGATGAGAGTAGAGGCTTTTTTCTTGAAACCCTTCCAAACAACTTGTGGTGATGTAGGTGACTTCGGATTGTAGTTTTGGAGACTTTCTGACCCCAAGACGCAACTAACTTCTCAATTCTCCAGCTGTGATCCTTGGAGATTTTTTGCCCACTCGAACCATCCTCTTTACAGTGGGTTGAGACAATATAAACACACTTCCAATTCCAGGTTGACTCATAACATTTCCAGTTCACTAGAACTTCTTAATTATTACCCTGATGGTGGAAATGGGCATTTTCAATGCTTGTGCTATTTTCTTATAGCCACTTCACATTTTGTGAAGCTCAACAACCATTTATTGCACATCAAGGCTATATTCCTTTGTCTTACACATTGTTATGAATGACTAAGGGAATTTGGCCTGTGTGTTACCTCATATTTATACCCCTGTGAAACACAAAGTCATGGTTTAACAATTTCCTGTTCATAGTCACCAAGTGTACTAAGCAAATGTAAAATAACAATGGGATTATATTTCAAATATATTTTTCCTCATATGAATTCATAGGGGTGCCAATAAATGTTGCACACCTATATTTAACTTTTTTATATATAAACCTGTGTTTTGTTTGCAATTGTTTGATATCCCTGAGAGCAGAGTATTTTTGTGAAATTTTTTAACTTTAAAGATCAAAAGGGTAAACACTAAAGACAATTTTTCACAGCCTTCTTTGCTCATATTTACTAATGGTGCCAATATATGTGGAGGGCACTGTTCGTAGCTAAGTCTGGTAATTATTGTTTCTAAATCCCACTATAAAATAAGGTATTAAATAAAGAAAGAATGAAATAAGCCAATGTTACACCAAAAGCTAGATATTATCTACATAACTCAGGGTTCCAGGCTAGTCACGCAATTTAACACTTGCTTGTAACTTGATGGGCTCATCAAGGGTCTTTCTGTAAGGCCAACATCAAGGGGAGACTCACGTTTACACTTTAACATCAATTTCATTTTGACGACTTAGCAGTAATCAGATTAAGGTTCTTTCTTATACTTTATAGTATCAATAAACAGACAAGTCACATGTAAAAGTGAGACGGAATGAGGTGCGAAAGCCGATCATTCAGTAGCTGCAGTGCTTGAAGGTGTGAGACAAATCATCATGCTCACACACACATACACACGCACACACACACACACACAAACACACTTATGTACCTCTTACACATTCACTTCTAATATTCATTATCTTGTTATCTTTGAAAAGCAAACACATTTTCACTGGTTCATTGATTCATCCTATAGATTCACACATATATACTATAATGTAAACACTCTCTCTCTCTCTCTCTCTCTCTCTCTCTCTCTCTCTCTCTCTCACACACACACACACACACACACACACACACACACACACACACACACACACAAACATACATTATCATTTAATATTTTTTTAAATAAATTTCTTTTAATTAATTATTGTCTAATGTTAACTAGTCTTATATAGGTATGGGTAGTGTATAGCTGAGTTTATCATAAACATTAGCAGATAGGCATGTAGCCTATTCCAGAGAACTCGGGGTACAAACTGGACCATTGCAGGGCACAATTGCACACACACA
Source organism: Ictalurus punctatus (assembly GCF_001660625.3). Lineage (NCBI taxonomy): Eukaryota > Metazoa > Chordata > Actinopteri > Siluriformes > Ictaluridae > Ictalurus > Ictalurus punctatus. The sequence goes on from NC_071284.1 coordinate 22,849,364, forward strand.
CACACACATACGGACAATTTAGATGTCAGCCCAATCAGCCTACAACACATGTGTTTGAACTGGAAGAGGAAACTAGAGTACCCAGAGGAAACTGGGAAACTGGGAAGTACAGTACATACAAGCTGAGCGCACACAGAGCGGAGGCTGGAATCAACCAGGAGGAGCGAGGCAAACATGCTAACCACTAAGCCACTGTGAGCCCCCCCGAGTGATACAATTTATTAAACTAAAATGATAACTAAAATGTGTATTTTACAATGTCCATATTGTTTGTCTTCTTGGGTTTTTTTTGTTTTTTTGTTTTTTTACCATGTTGAAAGCAGTACCAGTTGCTGCACTTTTTGTAGGGAGAAATGAGTGCACTCGCCATACTCCCAAAATTACAACTCAGAAGTCAGTGTGAACATTTTCCCCAATCATGACCATTATAGTGATGATGTTACCTCAGTGTTTCCTCTACAGACTCCTGTTTAGCCAAATACATCTTACATATAATTGGTAGTCCAGGTTTTATGTTTACAATTAGAGACAGTTTTTTCCCCTCTATCCCTTCATTACTGATTTACATCAGTTTGTTTAATCAGATTTATGTTTTTGAAGCTTTAGGGGGTGAAAGTAACAAAACTAGAGCTTAAAATTTAAATTAGACAAGTTATTCGTCTGCTTTCATTTAAAGGACTCAACTCAAATCTCCGGATGGTTTATTCCACTACCAGGCTAAATCAGTGGAACTAGATTTTTTTTTAAACAACCGTCTATTTCGCTGTTTCAAATTATTGGCTGAATCTTTAAAGGTAGACACTTTTTTAAGCATACTCTTTTGCATCTAACAGCCATATCATTTCATGAGCTTCACTAATATTCTCAATATTCTGAAAAACTAATAATACTAAAAGTGATGGCCAGTCTAGACTTGTGTAGATGAGGATAACATTGTAATCCATAACTAGTGTTTTGTGCACTTATTCTGCAACTATACAGTAGATATAAAACAAAATTCAAATTAAAAACAAAAAGAAATGTTTTATGGAAACAGAAGAAACAGTTACCAATTTGACACATCTTGATTTGGCGATTTTATTCCAATCTTCTTTGAGTGGATCTATCAAATTATGAGAGTAGCTCCTGTGCACAGCCCTCTTCAAGTTATTCCACAGGTTTTCGATAGGATTTAGATCTTGGCTCTGATTAAGCCGTTCCAAAGCATTGATCTTCTTTTTTGAAGTCCTTCCTTTGTTGACTTGGATTTACATGCTGGAAGGTAAAAAACATCTTCATTTCAGTTGTCTAAAAGAGATTTTGTGCCAAAATGGATTGGTTTTGGAGCTATCCTATATTCCTTCTATGTTGACTAGTGCCCCAGTCCCAGCTGAAGAGAAGTAGCACCATAGCATGATGCTGCCACCACCATGCTTTACACAAGGTATGGTGTTCTTTGGGTAATAAGCTGTTTTTGCACCAAATATGTATTTTAGAATTATGCCCATAAAGTTCTACTTTGGTCTTATCAGATCATAACACATATAGCCACACAGTTATATTTTATTCCAGGGCTTAGAAAATGCATGATCAAATCATTTTGGCTGTCTGAAAACAAATTGTGTTAATAAAACTTAATTAATTCATGTGGGTCTGATGTACACATGTGAATGATGTTAATTCCATGAACTCTTTTTTTTCGTACACCCTTCTAGCCCATACATATAAAGTGACCAGTACTTGCCATATATTCCTGCAACTACTTTAACATTGCTGTAGGTCTCTTGACAGGCTCCCTGTTAAGTTTTTGTCTGGTCCTTTTGTAAATTTTGGAGGGAAGTCTTATTCTTGGTTATGTCACTGCGATGCTTCATTTTCTCCAATTGTTGATGATGACCTTCATAGTGTTCCATCAAATATGTTGCCAATTCTATTGTACACCACTCCTGATCAATATCATTCAATAATGAGATTGACTAGATGAGTTGTAAGCTCTTTGTGGAACATGGAAAGAGTTAAACTTTGAGGTTAATCAGAATCACATAATTGAGGACAGGTGTATGATAATTACTTTTACACATGAGTTTGATTGTGATTGGTTAATTCTGAGCACAGTCACATTCACATGACCCATTATAAAAGGGTGTATACACTTATGCAAACAGTTTATTGTGTGTTTTTCCCGCTAAAATGTTCTATTTTTATTGAATTTTGTTAGTTGCTATATCACACTAAAGCTCTGACATGATTTATCTTGGTTTCATTTTCAACATCACAAACAATTTGAACAGGGGTGTGTAGACTTTTAATACCCACTGTATTTAAAAATCCCTGAGACTCTGAGGAAGTGTGTGTTTACTGTGTTTATTGTGTTCAGTGTTTGGTCTGTGATTCTGTGTGTGGTCCAGCTCTGTGAGCTGAGAATGAGAGAAAAGAGTAGAATCAATATACAGTATAAACACATCACCTGAATTTTAAATAACACACACCACTACCTATAAAATAAATTCTAAAGTTCTAAATATAAAGCATGCAAAACAACTCTGATGTGTGCATAGAGAGTGAGCTTATTTATTTGTTTATTATTTGATTTATTTTGGCCTGACTTCATTGAGGAGGCTACATACAAGGTGTCTTTGAGCAATGAATGTTTACAAGCTCTAACACAGAGTAAATTTATTTATTTATTTTTTTATTTAATGTGAAGGGTATAAGCATCCAAAATAAATATCCCAATGCTAACATCTGGAATAATAAATTCCCACCAAAAACCTTGATCATCAATTGGAAGTGTTGTCATATGTTACAGTAAACCACTACTCAAGCAAATTTCTTGACAGTGTGAGAGAAGTTTGCGGGAAATAAGCTGCAGGTCTTACAAATAGTCAACCAAGGGATCTCTCTCATTCTCCATTTCTCTCAATTTCCAATCTCTTTGCCATATTGCACTCTAAATATAATCTTGAGTGTCATTCTGGAAGTTCAGTATTTGCAGTATTTCTTAGTTAATGATGTAAGTTATTTAAAATGTAAGTATATGTTTGTCTGTTTAGTTCTCTCTCTCTTTCCTCTTATTCCTGGTACACTGAGCTAAACCACACACACACACACACACACACACACACACACACACACACACACACACACACACATGTACACACACACAATTATAGTGTACATTTTTTCAGTAAACATATTTGCAGTGAGGTAATTCACATGAAATTTTCACCAGAATTTGGTATTAATTCAAGATATCCACACATATAAAGAAATCCAAAGATTAATGTCTGTAAATGAAGTTACATGTAATAAAGCGAAATGACACAGGAAAAGTATTGAACACGCTAACTGAAATTTATTTAATACTTAGTGGAGAAGCCTTTGTTTGTAATGACAGCTTCAAGATGCTTCCTGTATGAAGAAATTAATGGGCCGCAGTATTCAGGTGTGATTTTGGCCCATTCTTCTAAACATATTGTCTTTAAATCTTGTTCAATTGGATTCAAGTCAGGTGATTGACTGGGCCAGTCAATTTTTTTCTCTGAAACCAATTGAGAGTTTCCTTTACTGTATGCTTTGGATTATTTAATTTCAGCCTCAGTTCATTCAGAAAAATCTGCCTAGATTTGCCAGCGCATTTAGGCAGCGTGTATAGTATATCCACTAAAATAAATGTTGTCCCATTCAGGAGGCAGCTAATGATAGCTGTCTGCTAAGATTTCCTAATTTGACAACATTAAACTGAGCATGTCTCTAAATAATTTTGCTCACTGGACAAAAGTTCCATGAAAGTTCAATAATTATCAATAATTATCAATAATAATCAATAAATATTAGTTGATGCATTACTGTACAATTACATGAATCCTTCGAAATCCTTCGAAAGTGTGTGGTATTTCATGATAGAGACTGCTAATCAACTATTATTTGACCAGCAGTTTCAGATGGCATCGTTTTTACATTACAGTCCTCTCCAAAAGTATTGGAATAGCAAGGCCAATTCTTTTGTTCTTTGTGTTCACTGAAGACATTTGTGTTTTAGATCCAAAGATGAATATGAGATGATAGATCAGAATTTCAGCTTTCATTTCCTGATATTTACATCTAAATGTGTTAAACAACTTAGAATATGAGACCTTTTGTTTGAACCCAGCCATTTTTTTTCAAGTGATCAAAAATATTGGAACACATCACCAGCGATCACTGGACCTACCTAACTTGTTATTTCTCTTTAAATATCCTTTCTCTTTGCCATATTGCACTCTAAAAATACTCCTGAGGGTCATTCTGGAAGCTCCTTATTTACAAAATTTATTTAAGTAATTATGTAAGTTATTTCAAATGCAGGTTTCATTGTCTGTCTCTGTTTATTTTTCTCACTCTTTCATCTCATTCCATAGTTAACCCCCCCCCCCCCACACACACACACACACACACACACACACAATATGTAGTCAAGATTACTCAGTCTATTGTGCTTATTTAATGTTAGAACCTTTTGATGATGAATATGCAGACGATTTATATAAAACTTTTCCAAGATACCAGACAGTACATTACAAATGGTTTTTAGTCTGTCTTCACAAAAGGGTAAGCCATGCTTCTTTAGAATATCTTAGACATGTTTTTTATTTCTTTCACAGGTACATAGTCAGCATCTTGAGGATCTCAAAAATGTATTGTGTGTTGGGGGTTCAAAAACTGTCCTAAATCTATCTATCTATCTCTCTCTCTCTCTCTCTCTCTCTCTCTCTCTCTCTCTCTCTCTCTCTCTCTCTCTCTCTCTCTCTCTCCCTCTCTCTCTCCCTCTCTCGCACACACACACACACACACACACACACACACACACACACTCACTTACCCACTTGTTCTCTCACTCCGTAGTTCCCATTTAGTGTTAAGGTTTAAGTTAAAGTATTGTTTTTTTTTTTAACAATGCTTTATTACTTGATTATGAACTAAACAACAAGCCCCCTACACAATGTAGAGATTTTAATTGTTCATACTGTTACATTGTGGAAGTTCAAAGAGTCCATTTTTTATTATTATGTTATATATATATGTATATATATATAATTTGTTTTACTGAGATAACGAACGGAGATTCATTGCAAAAGAGGACAGCAGGTGGGAAGACATTTAATTACTTGCCTATTAATCTGTACCGATCAAATATACAGTTTTGTGTGTCCACTATAACGTAATAATGTGTGTCTTGAATATTGCAATTTATCCAATAATGTTCATGCTTTTCCACTTGAGTGGAATGGCAGTATGCGTCTTGTTTGGGAGAATCTTCTTAGAATTTAAGACTTATTAGTGATAGATATCAAATCTTTTGGTATAAATATCTAGTTTCTCTATCTTTCTCTGTCTTTCAACTAATGCTTTCTAAACACTCTTTTGGGAGCTGTTTTGAAAGCTCCACACATGTGACTTAAGTTTGTTTGTTTTTTGTTTTGTTTTGTTGTTTTTTTTTTACAAGTTGTCATGTAAGTTATTATAAAATATATATATATACTAATTCTGCTTGTCTATGCTTTTAATCTCTCTCTTCTTGTGTCTGGTTCAAAAGAAGCATTAGTATCTTTATTTGACATGTTGATGTACATCATTTGAATATTAAGTTATATTATTACTTATATAGTAATATTAAGAATATTATAAGTTTTAGAACTTAGAAGTTGTGTATTTGTCTGTATGTTGGTCTATTTCTCTATCCTCTCATTTCTGCCATATAGGGCTAAACTAGAGTTAGGTTAACTTTCCTGGCTCAGCAGGAAGCTTGACAATCCTTTCTTTCATGGCGAGCAAAAACTTTTGGCCCCTTGGCCCCTTCCTAGGGAGAATGTCTCTCTCTCTCTAGCTCTTTGACTCTCTCTCCCTACAAAGCTACCTTTTTCCTCCCTGTATATTTAGCCTGCTTCTTCCCACTGGCTGTTCTGTAGGTGCCAGAAACTGTGTAGAGTAAAAATGAAAAACCTTTCTAAATGGCAACCTTCGTGAGGAGTGTTTGCGGAAAAAAAAAGCGGAGATGGATGAAGGGATGGTGGGCTGAAGGGGGAGCGCTGGGTTTCTTTGGCCTTTTCCCGTAAATTAGCTGTGTACCTTATTCAAATGAAGGCCAGGTGGATACCAAAAAAAGAAGAAAAAAACCCATTTAGACATTCCCCCAAAATTATATTCTATGTTTTTCAGAAATATGTCACCAGCACTTCCAATGTGGGGCATTAAACCAAAGCAAATACAAATCCACTACAAATTCCAACTGAATGATTTAAATGAAAAAGAAAGAGTTTATGATTATGGGGGAAATTCAGTGACTGCAAATTGGGCCATGTGTACAAAGGAAAAAAAGTGTGAAGCCAATATAATTACAATAAAATCTGTTTTTAAAGTAGTGTTTGGTCAGTTGGTGCTGAGTGGCATTGTGATGTGTTAAGTCATTGTAGGTAGTGTGTACATACTCACTGTACATATTTACACTACTGGTTACCTCATCTCGATTTAAAAAATATGTGAAACTTTGGGCTAATGACAAATTAACATAATTTTTTATTTAGAGTGGTCTTGTACTGCGCTGAGTCATTTTAAGTAGTGTGTACATGTTTCCTGTGCATATTTACAATACTGATTACCTCATCACCTCATCCAGAGTGTCCCCCGCCTTGTGTTCCGAGTTCCCTGGGAAAGGCTCGAGGCTCCCCATGACCCTGTGTAGGATAAACGGTACAGAAAATGGATCGATGGATGCCCTCATCTCGATTTAAAAACATACGTGAAACTCTGGGCTAATGACAAATTTACTCATTCATGTATTTAGTTATAAATAAATTAGGAACGATCTTTAAATATATACATCCTAAAGAATTTTTTTTAAAAGAACAAAACAAAATTCCGTTTCAATTGAACACTTTACTAATGAGACAAGTCATGGGGGAAGTGAGACAGTCATGTTAAAGTGCCATGAAATGATAAAAGGAATGCAGGCCCCTCCATCATATGGGTGGAGTTCCCACCTTTGCGTGTGTGTGAGTGTGTGTGTCCGCACGCACACAAGCTTTTTCTGTTCACACACAGTGCTTCTTTCCTCTCGGTGGCTGGAGAGACGGAATTAGTGATACGGCGAGAGTTCAACCTTTCCAAGGCAAATAAACAACAGCCACTCATTCACACACACACACACACACACACACACACACACACACACACACACACACACACACACACACACACACAAAATAAACTCGTACCCACTTGTGGACATAAATAGGTGAACAAACAGAAAATCCTAAGGAAGCATCCTGTAATGTGCAGTACTTACCAGTGTTCTGTCTCGACTGTCTCCTAGCTCCAAGTCAGATTTTAAGACTTCACAGCTATAAAACTGTTTATTTTGATCTGTCATATCTTCATCTCAGTACTGATCAATATAAACAATCACAATGGCAATTAAGCCCCAGGGTCCATTCCCTAGCTTGGGATTCTGCCTGATGACAGGTTTGTGTGCACAGGTGGGAGTGGAAATACTGAACCAGGTTAAAATTAAGGGCAATTTTGTATTTGTCTTCCTCTGAAATCCCATAATTCTCTTCACTGGACAAGAGTTCTATGAAAGTTTCACAATGACCCGAACTGTTGCATCACAGGCGCACAAGTAAGTGAAAGTTTGTGGACCTAACCGTTTGTTTCTGCAGATTGCCATTGTGGTTATAATTAAAACATTAATGTGCCCTAATAGGTCACCAGGAATGTACTGAATCTCTTCACTGTGTCCAAATTTGCTCATCTCGATGAGCAACAGAGGGAGGCTGTACCCATACTGATCCAGCATCTCAGCCTCTCAGCACATAACCTCCTCTTCACCTTTGCTCCACTGGCATCCCCTAGTAGTAAGCAAGAGCAAAAAGTGAAGAAAACGACAGCAGCTGTGATTACTAAGTCTTCAGAAAGTCCCTGGGGACACCTGCTCTGTTAGTGCAAAGAACATTGATGGTTTGTGTTCATTATCACTACCTCAACACAGTTACCAAATCTGATTCACACTCACTGCTTAGCATTGATGATACACTTCATTGAATCGTCATCTTAAATTCTTAAAATCTACTGGCAAGTAGCATTTGCTCCTGAGGCAAGAAAAGAAGCCAGCATTCACACAGAGGGAAAGCCTATGACAGTTTACAGCATTGCCTTTAGGTTTTAGTTACTATTTATCTGCTGTGCCCAAGGTACAGGAACAAATAAATAAACTAAAATGCACTCTTACCCTGGGTCTGCTGTGTTCTCAGAGTGGTACAACAGGTACAACACACAAAAATCTATGTTGAATATATATTTAGACCCAACACATCCATCCATTTTCTGTAGCGCTTATCCTACACACTGTCACGGAGAGCCTGGAGCCTATCCCAGGGGACTCACAAGACAGGGGACACTCTGGACTGGGAGCCAGCCCATCAAAGGGCACAATCACACACACACACACACACACACACATTCACATACTATGGACGATTTAGATATGCCACTCAGCCTACAACACGTCTTTGCAAGCACACATGGTGAAGGTGGGATTTGAGCCCCCAACAGTGGTATACCAACCTTTATCACTGTGTCAGTGTTTTATGCCAGTACAATTAGTACTTATAATCCATCTGTGTCAGTAAGATTCAACTGGTCAGTCCACATGTTTTCTATGAATGACACACATGAAGTACAGACTCATTACTAGTTTCAAAGTCATTTGTATGTAATATCTGATAGCATTAGCCACATTTGTTTTCCAGAACTCCTCAACAGTCATAATTATGGGCGCGTGACAACAAATTTGGCAAGCATTCGAATTGTAAATTTAATTGCTGAAAATAGCATTGTTAGCCTGTGTTTAACTAGCTAATTTGTTGGCAATCGATGATGCCATCTAAAGCTAACTTCAGACACCAAATTTGAGTAATTTAACTAATGCTGCTCACTATCTTTAATGTTAGATTTAGAAAACAAATAATCTAACTCTCTAGCCATGTCAGCAAAAAGGAGACCACTGTTAGCTACCTAACAGTGTAACTAAGCTTACCCTACACCTTGCTTTTATTTCACATCATGTTCAAGGGTCATTATCCATATATTTATTGAGACACGCTCTGTAAAAAGTAAGAAATAAGGTACTTACAGATTTTCTCTCAACCTTGGGTCATGCCTCGTGAGCATGACTGAGACATTCAGTGGCATTGTGTTCTAAACAGTGATGCTACAGCAGCAACAATTCCCCAAATGCTGGGTTATCATGTTTCTAATTGAAAAATAAATTAATCAAACAAAACTCTCAGTTGTAACAGCAACCCAGTTTTGATGTTATGCAAAAGTTAAGTAAACATAATGTGATAGAGCCCAACAAAATGACCCAACCCACTTAACCCAATAGTATACCCAGGGTTGTAAAGGCTGCTATTTTTCTATGTTCACCTCTTGGGGTAAAGACTAAAATGGCTTGAATGCCCACAGGAGAAACAAGTATAGGCGTTTGTATTTGTTTTAATAAGCACTAAAAGGAAAAGTATTTATTATTGATTATAGATTATATAATAGTGTAAAAAATCACACTTTCAGTGTTTAACTTTTATAAACTTGAATCTAATAAAAACACCTCTATGAAACATTAGAAGTGTTCTTATTATTTGGGATACAGATTTTGCTTGTACTAACACACTCTCTATAGTAGAGAAGCAGAGGATTGAGGGATAAAGTGGAGGGACTGCTACCTCCTCACACAGTTTCCTGCAAAACATCCGCTATGTGAAATAAAGATTTTATTTATGGAGCAATTCTGTCCTCTCTCTCTCTCTCTCTCTCTCTCTCTCTCTCTCTCTTGCATCTCTCACTTTCTCTCTCCCTCCTTAACACACAGTTCTTTGTATAGTCCACACTTTATATACTAAGTGATTGAGTGAGAGCTCATGAGCAAGTGACTGTGACTTTGTGTGTGTCTCTGTATGTGTGCTGGATGTTGGCAAAGTATATGTCTGGTTTGGTAAATTAAAAACCAGTCAGCCGTGTATTAGGTCTGTCACACATTTCCTTAGTCTTCTTTAACTTAAAATACTCTAGTGGCTGTGTCATTAGTGTGCATTTTAGGGATAATTGGCTCAACATGGGCGGCCCCCAGGAATGGGCTTACAAGGCTTAAGTGCTGGAGACCACTGGCCCTGCCCCAACTGGTCCCTAATGTCAGAAAGTTTAGAGATAAGCAGAAAAAAGCAAACACTGATCAAAGCTTGTCATCTTTTAGTATTCATGCAGTTTTCAAATCAGCCAATCAAGGGTCAGTAGGATGACCAGATGTGAACTGACCAAATGTTGAACAAGTAGTAAGCTTGTGTGGGACAAGGGAGACATATTTCAGATACTGAGCAGCCTACCATTTTGATGTCTATGAAAATGAGTAAGAAACATGTATACTCATCCCATATATATATAATATTATATTTGTTTATATTTACTGTATATGTCATTTGTATCAAACAATGCAACAAAGAGAAGCATAAAAAATCAGTGAAAAAATAATTCACATTTTGCTTTTACAATGATGGCACATAGTCCCACAGAGGCTACTCAGTTCCAGAATAGTGCATAGCATTGACCTGATTAACAAGGATAGCACCAATCAAGTACAGAGATCTACAATAGTGCCGTTCTGGGTGACAACAATATTTAATTATTTACCTTAGTTTAATTTGACCTTAGTTGTCCTTCTTGACTTGACAATAAGGCATTCTCCTTCAGGGCATGAGAGTAGAATTCATATTGAAGCCTTGATGAGAGAGGTCAGAAGTGAAAGGCCAGAATGGTTCGAGCTGACAGGAGGGTTACAGTGACTGTAACCATGTTTTATAATCATAGTGAGGAGAAAAACATCTCAGAACACACAAACTAGAGACTTGATGATTGAAGAATTGTTGCCTGGTCTTTTTTCTATCTTCAGCAACTCAGTTTCTGTGAGCATTTGCCCAGTGTAGCCTTAGACTCCTGTTCTTGGTTGACAGGAACAAAACCTGATGTGGTTTTCTGTTGTTGTAACCCATCCACCTCAAGGTTCGGCTTAATGTGTGTTTTGAGATGTTCTTCTACTCACATTTTTTCCCCATTCTAATGCTTGACGGGTAACTGATGCTCATTATCTGTATCTGCATAATCGTATGTATTGTTTTGCTGCCACATGAGTGGATGATTGGATATTTGTATGAATGTGCAAGTGTACAGGTGTTCCTAACAAAGTGGACAATGAGTGTATATATGATTGATATGGAATTACACTGTGGACTGGATCTGCATGGTGTGAGTGACAAGAATTTTGCTAAAGTAATATGGAATAGCTGCTCATGACCATAATATATAATATGTAATGTATCATTCTGTACATGAACACATTAAAAATATAATAAAATAAATATCAGACTTTGGTTCGCAAAACTGTGTATCTGTGTTAGATATAAACCCTGTACAATCATCATGGAAAAACACCTTAGAAGTGAAATACCGTGTATTTTAAATCTTACAGAACAGATTCATACATTCGGTGTAAAACATATAAAGCACATACTGGATAATCAGTGTTTCTTTACTGAGTTATACAATTAAATAACTTATTAGTCACTTACTGCTATTAAGGAATTGCTTAATCAGAAACAACCACAATTGTATGAAACCAAAGTGTATTTGAGCTTACAAAATAAAGTTCTGTCTGGCTTCAATTCAATTTTTAAAAAATTATCTCAGGATTTTGATAATAATGTAAATTGTAAATAACCTTGAAATGTACAGTCATGTGAAAAATAACTATACCGCATGGAAATTGTTGGCTTTTTTGACATATTTAGACAAGCAAACATTTGATCCTCTTTGAAACAGTGCCTATTAATAAAGGTGATACACTCTATCAAATGTAATTTTCACAATTTAAATGAACAAAAAACAGATCAGTCGCATGGAAAAAGTAAGTAAACCCCTACATTTGTCACACATTCAAATCCATAAAATTAGGATCAGGTGTTCAATATTGGGTGCCAGTGATTAGAACCTGCTTAGGGAATGCAGGTGAAACCTGTCTTATTTATACCCCTCTCATATCTAGTGTCTGGTGTTCCCTTTACTATTGAGGTATGTAGTGTCATCATGCCAAGCTCTAAAGAGTTCTGTAAGGCCTTCAGAATAAAGGTTGTGGATGCTTATGAGTCTGACAAGGGATTTAAAAAGATCTCCAAATTATTTTAAATACATCATTCCACTGTAAAGAAAATCATCTAAAAGTGGTGCAGATTTCAAACAACCAGGACTGGCTGTCCCAGCAATTTCAGCCCAAGAGCAGACCATCTGGTGCAAAAAGAAGTCTCCAAGAACACCAGATTTCATCACAGGATCTGCTAGTAAGTCTTGCAACTATTGGTGTCAAAGTGCATGCTTCTACAATCAGAAACAGATTGCACAAATTTGACCGACATGGGAGACGTACCAGGAAAAAGTCTTTGCAGGACTATAATTTGCAGATGAGCATATAGGCAAAGACTAGGCCTTTTGGAATAATGTGCTCTAGACAGACAAATCAAAGATGTGTTTGGCACAGCCCAAAGAGAGCTTTTCAGGAGAAGCACCTAATACCAACTGTGAAGCACAGTGGTGGAAATGTTATGGTTTGGTTTTGCTTTGCTGCCTCAGGCACTGGACAGCTTGCATTCATTGATTCAACTATAAATTCTGCATCATATCAAAGAGTGCTTGAAGATAATGTGAGGCCATCGGTCTGAAAGTTGAAGTTGAACCAAAAGTTGACCTTTCAACAGGATAATGATAATGATGATGATAATTGCACACTAGCAAATCCACCGAGGAATGGCTCAAAAAGAAGAAATGGAGGGTTATGGAATGGTCTAGTCAAAGCCTGGATTCGAATCCCATTGAAATGTTGTGATGGGATTTGACATAAGCAGGACATGCATGAAAACCCTCAAACATCTGAAACTGAAAGAATATTGCATAGAGGAGTGGTCAACAATTCCAGCAAGCCGATATCAGAGACTGGTGGACAATTATGCAAAATGCGTACAAGAAGTTATTTCTGCTAAAGGGGGAAATACTAGCTTCTCAGGCCAAGGGTGTACTTACTTTTTCCACAGAATAAACATCTATTGATATTTCTGTTGAATAATCCATCCATTCATCTATACCACTAATCCTTTTCAGGGTCACGGGGAACCTATCCCAGGGAGCATCGGGCACAAGGCGGGGTACAGCCTGGACAGGGTGCCAATCCATCGCAGGGCTCCATATCCATACACACTCACACACCCATTCATACACTACAGACATTTTGGGCATGCCAATCAGCCTAACTTGCATGTCTTGCATGTCTTTGGACTGGGGGACGAAACCCCCAGGGGGAGAACTGCACGGGGAGAACATGCAAACTCCGCACACACAGGGCCACAGTGGAATCGAACCCCCGACCCTAGAGGTGTAAGGCGAACATGCTAACCACTAAGCCACCTGTTGAATAAATGCGCCCTCTGTTGAATAAATCATTGAAAAGCATTATTTTGAAGATGATCAAATGTTTGCTTGTCCAAATATGTCAAAAAAGCCAACAATTTCCGTGGGGTTATTTTTTCACATGAATGTCTTGAATGTAGGTCTTATTGTTTTGGGTTGTGTCTGGGCTCTTTACCCAAATAGAATCTCATAACACTACTTTCATCAAAATGATTTAATGACGTTTTTATTCTACTGTATGATTTTATTTATGACAATTATGTAAGAATATTTTTAAGGATGTACCTGTACCTTGTTACCTAACAAGATATTTATATTACCATTCTCTAAAGACAGACCCTCACTGTAATGCTAGCTAGCTAGATATCTAGCTCTAATAAACAGATAAAAAGAAAATTCACTTTAATGTGTATGACAGCCATGTGATCTTTACAATATGACCTTCATGTAAGCAGTGTAGGTAACCATGTGGGTGGTTTCAAAAGCAGGCAGGACTGACATGCTCTTCACAACAGTACGTTTCAATGCAACTTAAATGCTGTTGAGTGCCATTTTGTCATCTGAGACTTTAGGACCCCACCACGCTGAGTAAACACTGTCAACAAACATCAGACATCCCAACTCCCACCCCCACCTCTCACTTCCCCAGCCTCTGTCTCTTTGCCTCTCTCTGTCTCCATCTCTCTTGTGCTCCGCCCAGGCCGTAAGCAAACACTCTAGCTTCAGGAACAAAGGAAGAATGAATAATCAGAGAGAAATGTCAACGTTTCATCATGACTGCACCACAGTTACTCATTAACGACAGAAAGAAAAAAAGGAGCGAGTCAACCTGCTGTACAATGAGAGAGAGAGAGAGAGAGAGAGAGAGAGAGAGAGAGCAAGAGAGAGACAGTCTCTCTGTCTATCATCACATATTGACCTGTTGTCAAATAAACAAATGAACAAATTTGAAGAATTTAAATTAATTAATTTAGAGTAATAATTAATTATTTGTATTTGACACTGCCAAAACCAGGGAAGTCTTCTCATGTAGGTAGCATTTGTTTCCGGTTATGAGTAATCTCTCAGCCCTGTAGTGTACATTTTCTTTACTGTTCTGATTACTAGTTGTATTTGTTTTTGTAGAGTTGAAGATTGTATTACCATGGTTACATGGCAAGCTAGCAAAATTTAGGCAACTGATAAAGCTATTAGCTTAATTTTCTTCTGAGTTCAGCATTTCACTGTGAACAAATCACTGACTAACTCGTTACTACTAAGTATACTTATACAGGATGTAAGAAGCTAAATCCCAAATGTTTATTTGTTACACTAGATGTGGTAGGCATTTGATGGATTATTGATTGATTATTTCATACTCGGTGCACGGTGCACATATATTAATGAGTTTCATGAAAAGCCAATGCGTACTGCTATGAAACAGTGGAGAAGCCAGTGGAGAAGCCAGTGAGGAAGTTACTATATGTTTTGACACATTTTTAAGTTATTGGAAAAGTGAACTTGTATGCTGATAATAAATGCTTACTTAGAGGCAAAAAGATTTCCACAGGGCAGCACAGTAGTACAGCTGGTAGCTTTGTCTCACAGCTCCAAGGTTCCCAGTTCAATCCTAAACCCTGGTTACTGTCTGAGTAGAGTTTTGTATGTTCTGACCACATGGGTTTTCTCCAGGTTGTCCAGTTTCTTTCCACCTCCAAAAAACATGCCAGGTAGTGGATTGGCTATGCTAAAATTGACCCGAGGTGTGAATGAGTGTGTGAATTTGTGCATGCATGATGCCCTTGGATGGACTTTCATTCCATCCAGGGTGTATTCCAGCATCATACCCAGTGTTCCCATGATGGGCTTTGGATCTCAGGAACATAGGGCATGAGGTAGAAACACACATTGGATGGGACACCAGTCCATCCAAAGGCACTATGCAGAGACACACACACACTCATTCACACATATAGCTACAGTAAAGATCACCAATTTAGACCAATAGACATTAATGCAATGGAACTTCATTCATTAATCCTAAGTAACCACTAACCTAATCAGGGTCACAGTGGATACTGAAGACGAATGAATGAAAGTTTTCAACAGTCCATGGCATTCGTATCAATTGGTCTAAATTTGTGCATTTTGGTGGGTAGATAGTCAGTAAGGCACTGGATGTCAAATAGCTATTTGCACACACACACACACACACACACACACACACACACACACACACACACACACACACACACACACACACACACACACACACACTACCTGACCTCTCAAACATGGAGGGATTTAGTGAGCGGGCGAGACACAGGTGGAGTGTATTGTAGTCATATTTACTCTCATCGCTGGCAGATGGTTCTGTTCATTCAGACCAAACATGCTTAGTTTTTTATTTTAGAGGAAATTAAAATGAAATGAGCTGGTGATATCACTATGCGAAACACTATGCTGCATGCTTTGTGTGTATTTGAGCCATCATGCAATAACAAATCTCAGTTGAAAAAAAATAACAGCTTAATAACAAGATTGTTCTAGAAGGGGTGTTACAATATATTGGTATGGTGGTATACCTTGATTAGGAAATCTGAAGTAGTTATATTGTAGTGGTATAAGTGAGTTCTGTCATAGCACCAAATCTAGACCTTCTGGAAGTGATGGTGGACAGGGACACAGTATCCTGACTGATGACCATCATGATTGGTTCGATTGTTGATTGGATTTGAGCAACACATTTATTGTGAGTTTGAATTAATCATGGTTTAGCAAGAAGCACTACAGGAAGTCATGCCTGCCAAACTCTTTTTAGGCGAATCTGAACTCAGACAATTCACTTATGCAATCATACTGTGATCTCCGGGAACTGTGGAATATATTATTTGTATTTTTCTATATTTTACTTTTGATTGCTAGTTTGAACATAAACATTGCTCACCTTTTTTAAACTAAACTTTATATAACAAAGCAGCTTTCTTAAGTGAATTAAGACTGAAATATTCTGTGCATAATTTACAATTACTGTAATTTCATTGAACTATAATTATACAAGTGCTCATCTAACAAAGCATCAGCAGAATTAGATCTTAAATTTACCTCCATCCAATAAATAAATTATTGTTGTTATTGTTGTTATCTAAGTGCATTGTGAGTAAGTTTTCATTATTATTTATAGAATGTCATGTTTTCTAGCATCTCTTCCTTTTATCATATTTTAATCTGTCAATTGATTGTCCTAAAATGTTATATTTATTTTGATAAGACAATGAAAATTTGATTTATATTATGTTCAGGCCTGGACCTGCCTATGCGTCATTTCTGCTTTTTATTAATTCATTCATTTATTTTTAAAAACATATATTGTTAAATCTGTGTTCAATTCATTTTTATAGTCTGCTGGGTAACTATTATTCATATAAGAATTTGTAGGATAAGTTACACTAATGGGAGGAGTTAGGCTAAAGGCTTAGTTCTAAGTTTTTGGAGAATGGTCGGGATTGTTCAGTGTGTACTCAGTTCTGAGGTCCTAGTGTGGTTCTTGAACACTGCCTGCTGTTCGAGACAAAATAATACCAGAAGTATTCTTTTTGTTTTCTTTGAATGACATTGTCTTGTCGCGTCTCTTTTGCTCCCTCAAGGAAGTTTTTCAGAACACAAGGGTCGACACAGTCTGAATGAGAATGCAGGTGATTTTCTTTCTCTTTTTCTGTGTTTGCGTGGTCTACTTCGCCCTGATAACACACATTCAGTCCTTTTACTGATAACACACATTCAGTCCCTTTACTGATAAGATGCACTAACATACCATCCACATTAATGATTGGTCAGACCTGAGTGTGCAGGTAGAGATCTGACTAATGCTTAAGTCTGAGCTCCACCCAGCTAAAATTAAAAGACACATACATATACAAAATTTCAGGTACAAAATCCAAGTCACGTTTATTTAAAAAGCCTATTTGAAAGGGACACGGTAAAACAAAACTGCATTGTCCTTGCCAGTGCACATATACGTGTCATTGAATTTACTAGCCATGAAATATGAAATATGTGAAACACGAAATGGGTTTTTTGCACAAAATCATGTAGAAACACACCACCCAATGGAAACTTAGAAATGCTCCACTACACCTCAACACTCCCACACACAGCTTTCATATTTATAGTGTGGTGACTGTGGTTTCACCTTAGTCAGCTTGCATCATGTAAAGGTCTAAATGAAGATTTGTTAGCTGCATTCATTACTATCGGTCATGTGTTTATGTTCTCCCAAGGCACCAGGGCACAAAAGTACAATGGTTGAAATTCTAACCAAATTCCACCTAAAAGTTTAAGTGCCCAACTACATAGACATCTCTGACTGATGGGTGCTTACAGGGGAGTTTAATGCAGCAATCAAATGGCAAATATTGTTTACTTGATAATGAATGTCTGTATTAACTTCTTTTGTGTTATGGTTCTAGTATACTAGTCCCGTCTCCGCTCCATGCTGTCATTGTTTTTTTTTTTTACACGATTGTGTTCACACGTTCCATGTAAAGGTTTGATTGATTATATCATCTCTATATATCCTGCTTTTCTTTGTGTTTGTGTCAATGCAGCATCTTATCATGCATTTTTTGTTGTTAAATTCAAGCGTTGCTTTCCAAGTTGTGTGTTCCAATGTACTTGGTTTTGACCCTCACCTGTTTCTCTTATTTTTGAATATGGATTAGTCCTTGTTTGACTTTGCCTGGCACTACACCAGACATTATGCTTTATTCAGTTCACTTCTGCAAATCTCTACACCACTACTGCAGTGTGTGTGTGCCCCTATCCACTATTGAGGCGTTAAATGATAGACGTAATCATACAAAATTAAGCATGGAAAATCATATATTCATTATATAGAAGTAAAATTAAAGGTTTTGTTTATTGATATATTTTAAAGAGAACATTTACTCATTCATTTTCAGTAAGTGCTTTATTTTGGTCAGGGTTGAGGTAAATAGGTCAATCTGGTGCCTATCTCAGGAACATTGGGTGCAAGTTGGGCATACATGCTGCATGGAACTCCAGTCCATTGCAGGGCACCATGTGACACACACATTCACAGTTGGTAGCAAGTCCACCAACTGGCATATTTTTGGGGTGAGAAAGAGAATGGTTTGTTTAAAACAAGAGATGTGCTACCACAGTTGAATAGGAATGGCAGAAGACTCGGCTGATCAGTCCTATGGAGGACTATGAAGAGCAATTGTCTTTTACTGCATCAGAAGATGGAGTAGAGGAGCTGGCAATGGGCATAGACCAAATGTAATAGCTGTTAGTGCCAGTGCAAAGCTCTGCAGGACTGTGTAGCCTACAGCCAAGAAAAGATTGAAACTCCAATGAGGATCCTATTAAATATATTTGATATATGGAAAGTAGTGGTGAAAACTGTAACATAATGGTGCCTTTGATGAGGTTCAAGTCACCTATAAATGAAAGACCCTTTAGTAGCTGACAATGCACAAAAGAAACTAATAATTAGCATTTATGTTTATCACGCCTGTGTTACCTAATTAATCAGTGTGGTTCTAGAATAATCAGCACAATTTTAGATGCAACATTGTGTTGAAGAATGCACACTGTGGTTGTGAAGTAGTCTTCCAGTGTAGTCCTAGAATCCTCCCACAGCAAAGTGGAATGCATTTATCTAGCATTGTTTGCCCTCTCACACTGTGTGATTCACACACAAATTCAAATCCAATTCACAAGCAATTTAGCCATGTTTAACATATTAACATATTTTGCATGTGATAAAAGCATACAAAATCCATATATTGTAAGTTCAACTCATTTTCCAGCACATGGCTGCAAAGTCCACACTGCAGTTCTATAATGCTTAGAGTGTTTTTAAGGTTTATAAAGCAGTTCTAGAATCTACCGTGGATACTAGAATCCTCATTTTAGTTTCAGAAACCTCAGTGGAGATCGAGTATTGGATTGCTGGAGACAAAAGGTGCTATTAGTATGGGTTCCCATCCAAGTGAATGTTGAACTTGTTTGCTAATTCTTGAATGGAACTCAATGCACACCTGATAACCGCATTTAAGTGTTTCCTTCTGTCTGAGGTGTAAAAGTGGTGGTGTGGATAAGGACACAATGTTATTAAGAGATAATGATCAGTGAGTTTGGAATAAAAGAATGATGTAGTGTGTGTTCGAGCTTCTCCATGGCTACACCCTAAAGTGTAAATGGGATGTATGTGGTTCAGGGTGTCACTAGCTAAAGAGCACACTACAAAAAGTGTACTGTTTTGATGCACTATTTAGCACAGTAGTATAGGACACAGGCTGGCTCTAAAAAAAATTTTTTTAATTAATAAAGAAATACAATCCACGTGTGAATAAAGAGAAGTTGCATTAAATGAAGATGGAAAGCCCCAGCACTGCCAAGCTGCCACTTTTGGGCCCTTGAGCAAGGCCTTTAACCCCCACTGCTCCAGGGGCACTGTATCATGGCTGACGCTGTGCTCTGACCCCAACTTCCTGACAGGCTGGGGTATGCAAAGCAAACCGTTTCACTGTGCTGTACTGTATATGTGACTGATAAGACTCATTACTTTTGTCACTCACAGATATGTAATATTGGATCATTTTCCTCAATAAGTAAATAAGCAAGTATAATATTTTGGTCTTATTTGTTTAATTGGGTTCTCTTTGTCTACTTTAAGGACTTGTGTGAAAATCTGATGATGTTTTAGATCATATTCATGAAGAAAAATAAAATATTCTAAAGGTTTCACAAACTTCAAGCTTCTACTTGTATGCTGTACATAGTCTATTGTTTAAGTTGACATGTAGAAGAGTGAGCACTGCAGAGGCAATGTAACTTGTTAACTTTAACAAGTCTGTGTGATCATTTGGAGAGTCCATTGAGAGGATTTTTTTTTCTTTTCCATTGAACAGAAATGAAGCAGAACACTCAGATAATCAGTCGACTGGAAGAAGAAGATTGATTGCCTTTGGCTGTCTTGGAACGTGAGGAGCTGGCAGCAGGTATTAGTCTGAAGAGTTGTTTGTGGTAATGCAACTGGTCAATGAAGTACTAAGCTTTTTTCCCACTTTTGGCAGAGAGTGCTGAAAGCCTGCGACCAGAGTGTCAGATGATCAGAGGGTAATGCAGGAGTGCAGCTCAGCAGTCTTAACTTAATTTGTTGCAGACTAGTTTTAAGGCTGCCTTAGTGAAAATGAAACTGGAGCTTCCACACAGCACAGCTGATTTAATTATCTAACCTAACTTCATACAATTTGAGTTAATGCATTTCTGAATCTACACAGTTAGCTGGTATAGGAAATGATAGTTCTACAAGGATGGAACCATTCATTCATTCATTCATTCATTCATTCATTTTCAATTAATGATTTATCACGGTCAGGGTTGTGGTCTATCCAGAGAATAACAATGGACACAATGCAAGACTCCACCCTGGATGGGATGCCAGTCCATTTCAGGATGTCACAGACACACATAAATTCACCCCTAGGAGAATTTTCGCATTGCCAATCCACTGACCTTTTCTTTTATTTTTTTACATTTTTTTGTAGGAAACTGGACAACCCTGAGGAAACGCAAGTCTACACATTGAGAACAGTTGGAAACAGTGTTTGAAACAAATGATGTCATAGTGATGATGTAACAAACAGATCTTTTGATAGCACCATGTTTTTATTACTCATCAGAATATTCAACAG
Organism: Ictalurus punctatus; assembly: GCF_001660625.3. Lineage (NCBI taxonomy): Eukaryota > Metazoa > Chordata > Actinopteri > Siluriformes > Ictaluridae > Ictalurus > Ictalurus punctatus. The sequence continues at coordinate 22,870,585 of NC_071284.1, forward strand.
AACAGCAGTTGGTGACACACAAGCCTTCCCCATTTTATTTTGCCTCACCTCCATGCAGCCGTCTGTGTACGTGTGTAAGGTCTGGAAACAGCAGGAAGTGCTAGTTAATTAATAACTTTGCTACAGGTGTTACAGGGCCAAGGACATGAACTGATAAGCAGAGAGAGCGAGAAAAGAGTCACAGTTACCCCGCCTGTTTTTTTTTTTTTTTTTTTTTTTTTTGTAATTTTGTTTTTGCTGTGAAAATGACCCTTTTTAACATTTATTACTAAAAGTGGAATTAGGCTAAAATGATTATTTCAAATAATTCAGTTTCAAATAATTCAGTCTCAGTTTCTTTAATTAACATTTGCAATAATTTTTCAATTCACAGTTCTATTGTTGAACTGATGTCAGGGTTATTTTTATCTGGCTTTGTCCCAAATCATTCACTGTTCACTGGAGAGCACAATGTACTGTAGCACACTAATACAAACCACATTAGTGAGGGATGCATTAATTTCTTTTCATTCAGAAACAATGTTCAGAATATTTAGAGAGAAACAATGGGAAGTAAAATTGTTGATGAATAAAATGTTTAGTATTCCACCCATTTCTTATTTTTCATTCCTGACTCAAGAGGAACCCTAAACATGAAAAGGCGTTTGGGACTCCGTTTCAATCAAAGATTGTTTTATTGCTCAGCAGTGAGAAGTAAAAAAAAGACAATAAATAAGATAAACATTATATAAAATATTAGATATATATTACAGTATTGCTGTAAATTCTAAATAGACTGCCTAGAGCAGAGAGACAACACAGTTATGTAGTGTGGACCCCGCAGTCAGGTGGGTTGAATGTGCAGTCAGTACTACAAACTTCCAAATTTCAATTAAATTTAAATTGTGCTAAAGTTCAGATCGATATAATGTGTTCCTTTTCCCGTAGATCATCTGTGTTAGATCAGATGGGTAATGAATAAACCACCCCATCTGCCCCTTTTATCTCTTCACCTTGGTGAACAAACTGTTTGTAAAATCCACTCTCCCGCCCACCCACGCCCACATGCACACACACACACACACACACACACACACACACACACACACACACACACACACACACACGTCTATACAACCAACATGATCTCACAATTGTAAATTATTCATTACAAAGGATAAACAGCTATATGAAGGAAAATGTACACATATAATAATAATGATGAAAGTATTTTAGTATTTTATTTAGTATATTTAGTGTAATTAAGTTTAGCACCATAAGGTTCTGGATGCTCACCTCATATGCGCACACAACACACACACACACACACACACACACACACAACACACACACTACAATTACACAACAGTTAACAAACTATAATTAGTCTGAATGTCACTTTTAGAATTTCTTGCTTGTAAGCTTTTTCATCAAAATAATATTATTCTATCCTTTTCTCACAAACATACATTTTACAAAAATAAGCCAACAAAATTGCAAAGGTGACTAAGCAGTTAACTGTCTAACTATCATACAGTTCTATAAAGCAAAGGGAACTGTATTGCATTACTTACATACAGTCTTTGTTACTACTGTTATGCCATGCTGTGATTTCCATTTCCATTACAGTATTTGAGCTCAGCACCACTCACCTGGTGGCTGCGGCTGTGGATCAGGTGGTAGAGTGGGTTGTCCCCTAATTGTAGGGTTGGGGGTTCGATTCCTGACATGCATGACTCCACATGCCGAAGTGTCCTTGGGCAAGACACTGAACCCCAAGTTACTCCTGATGGCAAGTTAGTGCCTTGTATGGCAGCTCTACTACCATTGGTGATTGAGTGTGTGTGAATGGGTGAATGGGTGAATGAGACACAGTGTAAAGCGCTTTGGATAATAGTGCTATATAAGTGTGCCATTTACCTATCTCAACACCTTTTAAGTCATGTTTAAAGCATATTTTATATATTGCATATATATTTTTGTAAAATTTACCCCATTTTCTCCAAATGTAGTGTAAGTGATAAAGTGAAACTTTTATACGTATAGTATTTATAGTTAGCGCTATATTCATATTTTTGAAGAGGTTGGCCATGAGTGTAAAAAAAAAAAAAAAAAAAAAAAAAAAAACATTTCAAATCTGTACAAAACTCTATATGCTACATAATTAAATGTTTTTTTAGATGTATTGCAATTTTGTAGGCATGTCTGACACTATACTGGATAATATTAAGATTAAACATGAAATCCCAGAATGCACTGCAAATGATTAGTGTCCAGATATGATTGATTAAGGCTTAGCAGTAAAAAAAAAAAAAAAAAAAAAAGTACATATTAATGTCATTTGATATTTTCAGGGAATAGAGAGAACTATTAAATAAGTAAACTTCTAAACTTCTATTTATCTGTTTATCTATTAATCTACAGTATAAGTTTGCATCTGCCCATCTGCATATCTACGTTTGTCTAGCTCTCTGTCTATCTGTTTGTCTAACTGTCTATTCTAGTCTAATCTACTCCAGCATACTTCTGTCTCTCTTCATATTATTGATAAACTCAGCATTAGTGGTTGGCCGTGGCTCACACCCTTGTTTCATTTGGCTCGTTGTCACTCTTTATGACACTGGGTGTTGTTCAATCACTTCCACCTATGGAAGCTTATAAATGAAAATAAAACTGCAGCATTTAACTGTTTAAAGTCCAGCCTTTCTCTAATGTCTTTCTTCTTCTTTTAATATAGGGCTTGTAACTAAAGGAGGCAGTCAGTCATGCTTAGATGTTCCATCAGTGTAAAACATATACTCACTGCTTTTTCCATAATTTGCCAGTTGTATCAGCTGCATATATATATATATATATATATATATATATATATATATATATATATATATATATATATATATAAAGCTACAGATTTCTATTTGCTTGGTTACTGTTATCTAGTCTATTGTCCTCCCTGATGTTTGGATGCATCATTCCCACTCTTACTCAATATGTTGTCATTCCTGTCATTTGCCTTTCTCACTAAATAAAATCTACTCTCCTATTGCCGAAACAATGCCGAAGCACTAGTGTCAGCTAGTGGAGGTGTGTCAGCTAGATCAGATTTCTTAACTGAGTTTTTCTGTTTAGGCACATAATAGCATGTCTTGCAGTACAAATTGTTATTAAAGCTCTTAGATGTAAGATTTTGGAATTTCGGCCTCTCTGATTAAAAAGTGGTTGAGGATTACGGGATTTGAACTTACAAGCTTTCAATCAGTAGCCCAAATACTGCAATCAATTTTTCTTGTAAGTGGTCATTTGGAGGTGGGAATGACTTTTGACTTATGAAAATAACATGGATACCTCAATGTTAATCTTTTTTGTTAGCAACAAGCTAGCCAGATAACCATGATCAGTGATGTATATTTTCCTCCTCAAACAGTGAACTGTATAGTCAATGTTTTGGATTTAACAAGCGAATGTGCCTATATTTTGATTGATCTAAAGTAAATACTTGTATATAAAGCAAGAAATGTACTTTGTTTACGTCTGATGCTGGGCTTAGCCATGTTCATTTGACATCACTCTGTAAACGGGGAAGAAACTCATAATTGAGAAAACTACCCCAAGTTAATGAGATGAAATTTCAAGTTGAGGGGGAATTATCTTTGGTTTTTACGGATTGGAAATTAGGAATTACAAATTGTGACCGTGGGTTTCATGCAACAAAGCTCTTAACCATCTAGCCCTCACCACCACTAATTCCAGTATAGAAGATACAGAAACAGACAAAGCAAAAGCCTTGATCACCTTACTTTTTGGGCTTATTCTAAAATATATGTTTGCCCCCAAAACAATACAGCTTATTACCCAAAGAAAACCATATCCACAGAGAATCATGGTGGTGGCAGCATCATGCTATGGGGCTCTTTCTTTTCAGCTGGGACTGAGCGTCTTTTCAAGCTAGAGGGAATCATAGATAGCTCCAAATATCACAAAACCTGCAGGCCTCTGTTAAACAGCTAAAGATAAAGAAAATTATCACTTTCCATAATGAGAATGGCCCAAAGTACAAATCAAAGTCAACAACAGAATGACTTCAGAAAAAGAAGATTGATGTTTAGGAATAGCCCACATCTAAATCCTATCAAAAACCTGTTAATTCACTTAAAGAGGGCTGTGCACAGGAGATTCCCTTGCAATTTGACAGATCTGGAGCATTTTTAGCAAGGAAGAGTGGAATAAAATTGCCAAATCAAAATTTTCTAAGTTGATAGACTCTTAAGTAAAAAGTCTCAGTGCTTGTCTTACAAACAAAAGGAACTTTAATACCAATTTAATTATAATTAGTGTGAAAATTGGCTGACTGATGTTAAATCCACATTACCACAAGGATATTTCTTTCTACATTATTTTCTGTTTATAACACAGACACTAGAATAAAATAATGTTCCAGGTACAAGGTGAGCTCTGATTTACTCACATTACAAAGGATATTAAAACTCTACAGACCTACAAATAGTAATAATAACCAAAGGAAGAAAGTATTTTCAAAAATATTTACACTTAACCATCCAAAACATCCTAGAACCTGTCATATCAGTTCAATATCTTCTGTCTGAATGAGAATAATTTACAGTAACTTTCTGGCAGGAGAGTTGCTATAATGTTTGCTTACAGTAATTGCACATAATGTACTTTTTAATAAAATGCAAAAATATTTTTACAGGCCTACATTTTGGTGTATTACTGGAAAAACAACCACTTCAGTTAATTTTTAGATGGTTGTTTAAACTTTATGCTGAATAGTCATCTTACATAAATTTGAATTTTTATTAAATGTATTTTATTAAAGCAATCATTTCAGTCTCCATAAGAACCGAAGAGTGCGTACACAAGAAGAAACTGAAGGTAATGAAGAATGAGAACAACAGTGACAGAATTGGGTCACAGTCTTGAATACCACAGAAATAGTATTCACCTCCTTCACTTTTTTCCTGTTGTCAGTCCCGGATCTGTAACTCAGGACATTTAATAGCTGCACTCACTTGCTAGTGAGGAACATATTTATCTAAGCAAATTAGAGGCACCTGCTCAGGTAAGCAGGATGTGGGCCATAAAATTGGAACGACTAGGTAAAACGTCCTCAAACACACCATCAAAACACATGGGCCAGGGTCAAAATAACAATGAATGATCAAATTAAGTACATTAATCAGTCAATTAAACATACATAAAACATTTGCAATATATTATATGTATTAATTAGATCAAATACAGATCGCATTCTTCCACCTAACAACATAATAAATTTGTGTGTGCGTGTGTGTACGTGTGTGTGCGTGCATGTGCGTGCGTGTGTGTGTTTTCCCTTCTACTTGACTCCTTAATTGTATCCTGGATTTGTGGCGGAGGTTCTTGACTCACCCATAACGGCCCTCAGGCTATAAAGCATTAAATGCTAAACCTACTTTGTATCACAAACATGTCAGCGAGAGAGATAGACTAGTGTGAATGCCATTATCATAAAAAAGTGTCATAGTGGAATAAGGTATATTGCATTATGAGCTCTTAGAATTGGGTTGTATGATTGGGATGGTAATTAGAATAATGACAGGGGTCTTTGTTGCAGGGGTCTTTGTGTTGCATGCTTTTCAACATGCCAAAACCAGAAACGCCTATGCCCCAACACACATTTAAGGGGTATCAAAATTATTTTTCAAATATGGAGCAGATGGGGCCTTGCTCAAGGGTCCAACAGTGGTGGTTTGGCAGTGCTAGGGCTTGAACCTCCAAACATCTGATCAATAATCCAGAGCTTTAACCATTGAGCCACCACTCCCCAAAAATCTTACAACACTTGGTATTCCCAGGTGGTCTCCCATCCAAGTTCTAACCAGGCCCAACTTTACTTTGTTTCCAAGAACAGGTGAGATCAGGTATTCTCAGAGTGTCATGGCCAGCAACCTAAACTTGTAGAAGTCAACATATGAGAGTCCAAAATTATACTGAATGCACACTTCAGCCTTGAAAAGACTGCCATTTCTTTTTCTCTCATTTTTATGGATTTCTTGGCCCTTTTTTGCATTTCATTGTCATTTTAGACAGCTACTGTAACTTCTGGTAGCTTTTTTAATGAAAAAAAAGTGCCTCTGAGGTGTGAGTGTTTGGGAAAGTTTGGGAGGACACGCCAACAACCAGAGAAAAAACTGTTCAAACAGAACACCTGGTCAGTCTTATTTTCAGGCTGGGGTCTGGGTGTCCTGTTTTAACTGGGTGTCCTGAAAACCAGACAGGTCACAACCCTAGAGGAACTGTTGATAGTTACCTTTACAACAGCAGGAAGTACATACAGTACATATATCCCTGCTGGAATAAATAACAATAATAGGAATCATCACAGAATTTGTGACCTGATAAGCAGAGAGAGCAAGATGAGAGTCACAGTTACCCAGTTACTCTGTAACTTTTATATACTGGTTATAATGCTGGTTATAGTAGGAACTGTATTGGTTTTAATGGAAAATGTAATGGTCCCTGTTGTTCTATACTGGTAATTTGTTGCCTTCTATTAGCGGTGTGTATTGTCTAGTGGGTACCATTAAGGACCAGTAAAGGTTTTAATGGTTAGATGATGGTTTGTAATGATATTTGTAGTTGAGACCTTTAGAATTTCTGTGATGGTTTCTATTTTTGTTGTTGTTGTTCAGCAGGAGTATTTTAGTATTAGTTATTGGAAACTAACCAGCCATCACAAGCTAGCTAAATGGAGCTGCTAATAATATTCTGTTTAATGACTTAACAAGCTAGCAGTACATAGCAGAGATTAATAAACATAAAGTCTCTTATAGTTGAAATAACAAACAACAGACTAGCTAGCTGAATTAAGATTATCTGTCCACTACTTTCCCTCCAGAAACATATCACACCAGGACTGCCAATAATCGCCTGATTTTACTAAACCCTGGTAACATTTGCAAGCCAAAATAACTGTGGTGTGATTGTGGCTTAAAGTAGCATTAAAGTCCCTGGAGAATGCTGTAGATAAAGACGCTAATTAACATAACAACTAGCATTATCAACAAACTGGCAGCCCTGGCTAACATTTCTTATTTTATATAGAGAATTCTTGAAGTGAACACAACAGTGTTACCAAGGTTAAGAGGTGTAAGAATTAATTAACATTTGAATAAAATACATTATAAATAAAGTACATATAAAATAAAGTACATTATAAGTTCATAGATCAAACTTGTATGTATTCAGCCTAATTAGCATATTGGCCTCTGTAAGCTACCTACTCTTTCATTCTTTATTATTATTATTATTATTATTATTATTATTATTATTACTATTATTATTATTATTATTTAATTGTGGCTAAAAAGGGGTATTGTATAATATGGGTATCATGAACAGACATGAAAACAGTGGTTTAAAAAAAAGTAGAGTTAAATTGATATGTTGTGCACTAACAGCAACAAGTAGATTAAACATAAAGAGTGATTAGCATAATGTCTAAAATCAGAAGGCAGCATTATTTTTTTTGTTTACAGGTGATAAAGATAAACAGGGTAGTGTAAACAACAGTAGTAGCCATGTGAAATAAATTAACAAGCTCCTTAAATAATTTGTAAATAGGGTAATTATATGTATTTCTGCAGTCTATTTAGGCATTTTCGTAATAGAAGCTAGGTAGCATTACTGCTCACAGCTGTAGGGTCCTAGATTCAATCCTGAGTTTGGGTTACTGTCTGCATGGAGTATGTATGCATGTTCTCCTTTTCTTTTTGTGTGGGTTTCCTCAGGGTTCTCTTGTTTCCTCCCACCTCCCAAAATATGTCAGTAGGTTAATGGCTAAAATAAATTGCCCCTAGGTGTGAATGAGTGTGTGAATGTGTGTGCATGGTGCCCTGCGATGAACTGTCCAATCCAGGGTGTATTTCTCATGCTCAGTGTTGCAGGGATAGGCTCCGGATCCAACTGATAGTGAGTGAGTGAGTAATGCAGTGAGCGATACATAGAGTAATTGAATGTGTACATTGATAGACTGGGGCACACGGTGGCTTAGTAGTTAGCACGTTTGGGTTCGATTCCCACCGTGGCCCTGTGTGTGCGGAGTTTGCATGTTCTTCCCGTGCTCCAGTTTCCTCCCCTAGTCCAAAGACCTGCATGGTAGGCTGATTGGCATGTCTGAAGTGTCTGTAGTGTATGCTGTTTATGTGATGCGATGGATTGGCACCCTGTCCAGGGTGTACCCCGCCTTGTGCCCGATGCTCCCTGGGATAGGCTCCAGGTTCCCCGTGACCCTGAAAAGGATAAGCGGTATAGAAGATGGATGGATGGACATTGATAGACTCTTGTTGGCTGGCCCTACAGGAATAGGAAAGGTCTTTTGGTGCCATCTGCTGGAGAAGAAACGCCTCTCTCAATCCTAAATAAACTTTTAAAATAAACTTTTAAAACTGCAGCAGATAGTGACCGAAGCATCCATCAAGATGTCATCTATGAATTATAAATAGTCTTTATTCGTTATTCTAAAAATAGTAGAAAATACAATCGATTTCCTTAGATAGAGTGACACAGCGCCTTTGAAAAAGAGAGTTCCGACACTCCCATAGACATTTTTTACTCCCATAGAATACTGTATGTAATCGGAATGCGGAAGTCACGCGTTTCATGGGGCAACCGATATTTCCAAGTTTATGTGTACATAAAGATTTTGCGTGCCCTGCGATGGACTGGCACCCTGTCCAGGGTGTACCCTGCCTTGTGCCCGATGCTCCCTGGGATAGGCTCCAGGTTCCCCCGCGACCCTGAAGAAGGAGTAAGCGGTAGAAGATGGATGGATGGATAAAGATTTTGTTGATTTCAACCCCAAGAGAACATTACAGTGTGCTTATTGGAACAGCATCACTTAAGTATTTGGATGACATTTAATTTTACATTATTTAAGATAAGCACCTTTTCCCTCTCTTTTAGGAGGTTATAGAGAAGTCTAAAGCAAGAGATATCCATGTAGTCAGTAAATGTCCAAGTTCCAGCTGTTGAACCTATGGAATTTTATTATTATTATCTCTCTCTTTTATTTATTTAATACAGGCAAATTTAATTTAATACAGACAACATAACCACACACACACACACACACACACACACACACACACACACACACACACACACACACACACATCTACACACATCAGGTCTGTTATTATAAGCAGATATTCTGCTGTTTATGAAGGACATTAAAATTACCGGGGCTCATTAAAAGCCTACTTTCCTTTTTTCCTTATTTATTTATTTTTTTTTGCATCCAAATGCTACACAGCCAACTAGGGTAAAATAAATAAATAAATAAATAAATAAGTTATATATATTTTTAAATCACAACACCCAAATGCGTCGGCTTTTTAGTGTGAATATTAGAATAGCAATATTTTAGTTAAGGGCAGTGTGGTATTGGTTGTCTGGTTAAACACTCTACGTCGCCTTAGACTCACAATTTACCTGCGCAAGGACAAGAAGAAGAAGCAAACATTTTTTTCTGCCAATTTCAACATGTATTTGTCTTTTAAATGGATTTAAAAAAACTAAACCTCTTACTGCAACCACCTGGTCTTGCCTCCTCTCAGCCCACCAGGTGAAATATTTCCCATGCTTTTGAGGGCTAAATAATTGGTGAAAATTCCTGAAAAGATGTATCCAATACATAATTTATCTGTGGTGATGGCTACTCCAGGCATTAATAGACGGGCTACATATATATTTTGAATGTACTATAAAATGTATTTTGCTTTTTATTATATGTAGTAATATATTTTCATATCAAGATTAGGCTAATCATACTCTGGGTTTGATCGTCAGAAAAAAGTTAGCCCATTTTTAATTATAAAGTCTATGGCAACCACATTTATCATGGCCAGTGACCACAGCCTATGAGAAAGCAAAACAAAAACATTCTGCTATCTAAAAATGTATTGGCTTGGGTCATGTAACGCAAATCGGTTATGGGATCAAGGGGTTGCTGGTGTGTGTGTGTGCGTGTGTGTGTGTGTATGTGTTTGTTTGGGGGGGGGGGGGGGGGGGGGGGTATTGCCTGGTGAATTTCAAATGCGGTCCATAAGATACGGGTTGTATATTCTTGTCGCTTTATTTCCGGTAGCGTGATTCGACACGGTAGCATAGACCAACAGACTGGCCTATAAATTAGTGCTATAAATTATAAATTAGTAGGATGTAGGGAAGTTCGACAGAACACTGACCCCGCAATAACGCGGATTCTGGGCTGCATATGTTTTTCTAGTTGGGGAATACTTTGCGTTACGTCATCGTCCCCTTCCGGTACTGCAAACGCCCCCTTTTCGGTACGCCGCTGGTTCCGGGTCTGCAGCCAACCGTTTACTTTTTATAACATTAATATTATATTTATTGTTTTTTTTGTTTTGTTTTGTTTTTTTGTTTTTTTTTTGGGGGGGGGGGGGCATCGAAATAACATATCATATACACAATAACATTTATAAACACTCCCCTACCCCACCCCCACCCTCAACATTGAACATTCAGGGGGGATCATAAATAAATAAAAATTATTATTATTATTATTATTATTATTATTATTATTATTATTATTAAGAGGTACAGTATTTTTTATAGGTGCTGTCATTTTATTGTTCAATTACACTCATTAATTTCAGGCTAATCGCTTTCCAGGAACTGCATAAAAGTGGTGTGTTTTCTGCCATCATTCTCTCCCTGTAGAATGGTGGAATGAGTTTCTATGAAGACTGACCATTCAAGGAAAAACTTATCTACCCTCTCCCTGGATATATTATAGAATAAAATGCTTCACTGAATGCAGTTGTTTGCCTTGTTTATTTTGCACTATTGACCAAACCTCTTTCTCGGGTAAAATTGAGCAGCTGCTTGCACTCATTGATATCCACTTGTTGTGTATGCTTATGTAAAAGTTTTAACATAAGATAACATTAGGATGTGAGTAATTATGACCATAGAAGCATGGGGAAAAATATGAATGCATACATACTGTAAATGTATTCTTTGTTATGAGAGTAATCCCCTTTTCCTCCAAAAGTTAACAGAAAAACTGAGTAATTCAGTCTCTCCATCACTCATCAGAATTTTATTTATTTATTTTTTTTTTTACTGTAAATGTAGTCAATATAGTAATCAAAGCACATTATGTTAGAACTTACAGAAAATTGCTGCAAAGCACATTCAAATAGGTTGACAGCACGGATTTGTTTGGAACTCTCTGCTTGCCTGTCTGACATCTCGGACTGGATGAGGGAACACCACCTTAAGCTCAACATGGCAAAATCTGAGCTGCTCTTCATCCCTGCCTGCCCCTCAATCAAACACAACCTCACTGTACAGCTCAGCTCAACCACACTCAAGCAAACAAGGACAGCCAGGAACCTTGGGGTGATTTTTGATGACAGCTTGACCTTTACAGACCACATTTCAACAACTGCACGGTCCTGTAGGTTCATTCTGTACAACATCAAGAAAATCAGACCCTATCTCACCGAACAGGATACACAGCTACAGGCTCTTGTCATATCAAAACTGGACTACTGTAATGCACTATTCTCGGGCCTCCCAGCCAGCTCTGTCAAACCCCTTCAGATGATTCAGAATGCAGCAGCACGTCTCGTCTTCAGCCAGCCAAAAAAAAAACCATGTCACACCCCTCTTCATCTCCCTCCACTGGCTTTTTGTAGCCACTTGTATCAAATTCAAGGCCTTGATGCTCACATAAAAGACCTTGTCTGGAAGAGCACCCCCCTACCTCAACACTCTCCTGAAGGCTTACGTTCCCTTACACAGTCTGAAATCGATTAATGACCGACACTAGTAGTGCCTACGCACCGTGGATCAAGGTCACTTTCCAGAACCTTCACACTAACTATATATATATATATACAGTGAGGGAAAGAAGTATTTGATCCCCTGCTGATTTTGTACGTTTGCCCACTGACAAAGAAATGATCAGTCTATAATTTTAATGGTAGGTTTATTTGAACAGTGAGAGACAGAATAACAACAAGAAAATCCAGAAAAACGCATGTCAAAAATGTTATAAATTGATTTGCATTTTAATGCGGGAAATAAGTATTTGAACCCCTCTCAATCAGAAATATTTCTGGCTCCCAGGTGTCTTTTATACAGGTAACGAGTTGAGATTAGGAGCACACTCCTAAAGGGAGCGCTCCTAATCTCAGTTTGTTACCTGTATAAAAGACACCTGTCCACAGAAGCAATCAGTCAATCAGATTCCAAACTCTCCACCATGGCCTAGACCAAAGAGCTCTCCAAGGATGTCAGGGACAAGATTGTAGACCTACACAAGTCTGGAATGGGCTACAAGAACATTGCCAAGCAGCTTGGTGAGAAGGTGACAACAGTTGGTGCGATTATTCGCAAATGGAAGAAACACAAAAGAACTGTCAATCTCCCTCGGCCTGGGGCTCCATGCAAGATCTCACCACATGGAGTTGCAATGATCATGAGAACAGTGAGGAATCAGCCCAGAACTACACGGGAGGATCTTGTCAATGATCTCAAGGCAGCTGGGACCATAGTCACCAAGAAAACAATTGGTAACACACTACGCCGTGAAGGACTGTAATCCTGCAGCGTCTGCAAGGTCCCCCTGCTCAAGAAAGCACATATACATGCCCATCTGAAGTTTGCCAATGAACATCTGAATGATTCAGAGGACAACTGGGTGAAAGTATGGGTGAAAGTATTTTGTGCTCAGATGAGACCAAAATGGAGCTCTTTGGCATCAACTCAACTCGCCGTGTTCGGAGGAAGAGGAATGCTGCCTATGACCGCAAGAACACCATCCCCACCGTCAAACATGGAGGTGGAAACATTATGCTTTGGGGGTGTTTTTCTGCTAAGGGGACAGGACAACTTCACCGCATCAAAGGGACGATGGACAGGGCCATGTACCGTCAAATCCTGGGTGAGAACCTCCTTCCCTCAGCCAGGGCATTGAAAATGGGTCATGGATGGGTATTCCAGCATGACAATGACCCAAAACACATGGCCAAGGCAACAAAGGAGTGGCTCAAGTAGAAGCACATTAAGGTCCTGGAGTGGCCTAGCCAGTCTCCAGACCTTAATCCCATAGAAAATCTGTGGAGGGAGCTGAAAGTTCGAGTTGCCAAACGTCAGCCTCGAAACCTTAATGACTTGGAGAAGATCTGCAAAGAGGAGTGGGACAAAATCCCTCCTGAGATGTGTGCAAACCTGGTGGCCAACTACAAGAAACGTCTGACCTCTGTGATTGCTAACAAGGGTTTTGCCACCAAGTACTAAGTCATGTTTTGCAGAGGGGTCAAATACATATTTCCCTCATTAAAATGCAAATCAATTTATAACATTTTTGACATGCGTTTTTCTGGATTTTTTTGTTGACATTCTGTTCCTCACTGTTCAAATAAATCTACCATTAAAATTATAGACTGATCATTTCTTTGTCAGTGGGCAAACGTACAAAATCAGCAGGGGATCAAATACTTTTTTCCCCTCACTGTGTGTGTGTATATATATATATATATATATATATATATATATATATATATATATATATATATATATATATATATGTATGTGTGTGTGTGTGTGTGTGTGTGTGTGTGTGTGTGTGTGTGTGTGTGTGTGTGTTATTCTGGCACTTACATTTCTACTCTGTGCACTTTGCTTTTCTAGGACTCAATTATAAGATCTTCTATGGTAGCACTACTTGTATTGTTCTCCATTTCATATATCGCTTTGCTTGTATTTTCCTAATTTGTAAGTCGCTTTGGATAAAAGCGTCTGCTAAATGAATACATTTAAATGTAAACTACTGAGAGCTACAAGAACCACGTGACTACGTGGCGGCGCGATCGAAGCGTGTCGCAACTGTCTCTTTCAAAGCCGCTGGAGTGGCGTAAAGTGGCATGACGTCACTTGACTTTCTCTCCACCCATTGGTCGGCTCTTGAATCGCTGGTCACATGCTCGCACGTGCACGGGCGAGGAAGTAAGGAAATCAAACGCGTGCGCATATCGGCGCAGCGAAACTGCAGACGCACTCGTGTTTCATTTCTCTTTTAGAAGTTGTTCTTTATTTCTTAGTGTTGTCTTATTGTTGTCTCTCAGTCAGTCTGTTCATCATAAAGGAAATCATCATTAAAGGTAAGACTGTTGTTGGATTAGTGCATGTTCACTCTGTGTTTCCTTTAGATGAAGCTAGGTTAAACAAAGTGAATAATAATGTACTTAGATATAAACGTTTACATTTAGTATATGCAAAGAAAGTAAAACCTATGTTTTACTAGCTAGAATACATCCTCTACTTGTGCATTTCTGTGAGGTGCAAGTAGTGTTTATGTAAATAAAGGGAGAAAATGCACAACACTACACATACTAATACACAATGCTGTCAGTGTTTATAAAACTGCTTTGACTATATGAGAAGCTGGTGTTAGTATATATGAGTTTGGGATTTAACTCCTATAGTTAGGCAGCAGTTTGTGGAGATAAAGATCAAGTCTGCGTTCAGTTGTGGAAATATTTCTGGCAGAATGTTTTGTTCTCTTCTCAACCTAGGCAACATTTCATACCTTCATGACAAATATGATGTAAAGAACAGATACCTGAAGGAAGAATACTTGTCATTTGTCATTGGCAATATTGTAAATCGTGTACTAAAAGTGTAATATGAGCGTATAACCAGTATTTTCATATAAGAACATCTTTCAGGGATTTTTTTTTTGTGCGTCTGTGCTTTGCACTACAGAGAGATAATCAATTGTCTCAACTCAAACTGTTGCTCCTACCGTGTTGTCTTTTGAATCATATTTCACATTCAAATCATACTTAATAAATGTAATAAATGTCAAATGATTTGGGCTGTAGAGACACATCTCATTTTGTTGTCTTTACAAACATGACTACATGTTCTCACTGATCACTGTTGAAATCATGCAGTGTCTCATTCAGGATTCAGCTCCCGTCATTCACCTTCACTTCTTGTGTGTACATTAGTCACTTGTGCTCATGTACTAGCTTCTTATTTTTAATTCCTGGGACACTCGCGTGAAGTGGCCACGAAAACAACGTAGTGCATGTTGTACACAGTGATGTATCATATAACCTGCACATTCATTGGCACTTTTCTAGTAACAAACAGCCTTAAAATGTTATAATCAGTGTGTTAACTCTCATACATGTCGAGCATTCTATGAGCTTTTTGAGTGTATAGAACTGAAAGAAGCTGAACTCAGATATGCAGCGATGTACAGCGATGTACATTTTCAGCATTAACCTGTCCCATCATGCAGCATGCAACAGAATGAGAAGGGTTTGTGGTAGATAATGGACAGAACCAACATGGCTACTGATGACTGCAGTATTGAGTTCGTGAGTGGTGGCAGTCCTGTCTCAAGGCTGTATAAGGCTATAAAATGAAATTAATTACATCACAGTGCTGGCGAATTCTCCGTTTTGATTGGTCAGGAGGTGCTCGTTCATTGTCTATTAACTCTGAAAGTAGTGCTGGCTGTAATTTTATATTAATCTTTCTAATATGTTTCTAATATTGTTTCTCTGTAGTAAGAATTTGTATTGGGATTTGAAAATTGTGCTGTAATTTAACAAAGAGCTTAGAGGCATACATTTATAATTTTTGGAAGGGGTCTACAGTGTCAGCACTTTGTAACACTCAGTAAGGGTTTTGCCACAGGATGTGGTGTTGTGCTTCCCACTTTGTAACATGACAAATTGCTTTTTTTTTTTTGGTCTTATTCAAGAGAAAGGGGAAAAAAGAGAGGCTGATTATGGCTGCTATAACATAAGTGATAACAGGAACTAACTTGTTTTGTGGATAGTCCACAATAGTAAATGTAACTGATTAAAAATAAAAGTAAATAAAATTAAATTAATTGACTAATTGCTGTGGTATAAGAGAAATAAAATAATTTGGGGTGTTATTAAAGGACAGTAACTTCATCACATCACCCAGTTACTGAATATTTTCCTGTAACAGCATGTCCTTTCATTTTTTTTAGTTGTTTGTTTTTAAATAAAATATACACAGCACACTGAATGCTGTTGGTTAAGTTAGAAACATGGCACTGAACAAAGAACCAGTTCTGCTGTTTCAGTTGTATTTTATCTTTCAAGTCAAAATCTCAGTGTTTAAACTAAGCAAACCTCTCATGCAATCATAAATATAATAATTATTAAACATAGTATGTGTTTGAGGTTGATTTGGATGAAGAAACAACATCTTGGTATAATACTGCAGTGACACACTAGCAATATTCAATGCTGTGAAGATGATTTCTTCTGTTTTTGTGTATCTCATGCTAAATAGTTTCAGATCTTCAAACCAAATACAATATAAAACAAAGGCAACCTGAGTAAACCCATAATGCAGTTTCTATTTATTTATTTTAATTGAAGCAAAATCCAACACCTATCACCCTATCACATGTGAAAAACTAATTGCCCCCTTAAACTTAAAATCTGCTAAAGGTGCCACCTTTACGAGCAATAAATGCAACCAAATGCTTCCGATAACTGGAAATCAGTCTTTCACAGTGCTGTGGTGGAATTTTGGCTCACTCTTCTTTGCAGAACTGCTTTAATTCAGCCACATTGGATGGTTTTTGAGCATGAACTGCCTGCTTAAGGTCCTGCCACAGCATCTCAATTGGTTCAAGTCAGGACTTTGACTAGGCTACTCTAAAACTTTTTTGCTTTTTTGAGCAAAATTGAAGTGGTTACTCCTGTGCTTTCCTCCATTCTAGACTGTAGGTATGATGTTCTTTTTGTGGAATTCTGTGTTTGGTCTGCTCTGTAACGGGACCCCTGTTTTCCAAACAGTTCCACTTTGGACTCATCAGTCCACAGAACATTCTCACAAAAGATCTGAGGATCATCAAGGAGTGTTTTGGCAAAATTCAAACGAGTCTTAATATTCTTCTGGGTTAGCAGTGGTTTTCATCTCGCCTCATTTTCCATGGATGCCATTTTTACCCGGTGCCTTTCTGATAGCGGAGTCATGAACAGTGACCTTTATTGATGCAAGAGAGGCCTGAAGGTCATTTGATGTTGTCCTTGGCTCTTTTGTGACTTCCTGGATGAGTAGTTGTGCTCTTGGAGGAATTTTGGAAAGTCGGCCACTTCTGGGAAGGTTCACTACTGTGCAGAGTTTTTCCATTTGGAGATAATGGCTCTCACTGTGGTCCTTTTGGAGTCCCAGAGCCTTTGAAATAGCTTTGTAACCCTTCCCAAACTGATGTATTTCAATCATTTCCGGAATTTTTCTGTCATAGTGTGTTACTGGGTAACCTTTTAACCAACTTCATGCTGTTGAAAAAGTTCTAATTAAGTGTTGATTTGATTGAACAGGGTTTGCAGTAATCAGGTCTGGTTGTGTTTAGTCCAGCTGAACCCCATTATGAATGCAGTTTCAAAGATTTGGAGAATTAATAATGGGGGCAAATAAATTTTCGCACAGGTATTTAGTCGGTATTGGATAACTTATTTGCTTTAATATTATCATTTAAAAACTGTATTTTGTGTTTATTCAGATTGCCTTTGTTTTATCTTTAGCATGAGATATACACAAAAATAGATGAAATCGGGATGGGGCAAATACTCTTTCTCAGCACTGTGTAGCAGTAGTGTGTTGCTTATTTTTTTTAATTCACATTGCAACCATTTTATTACAAAAGTTATGATGTGCTGCAGTAACACAACTTTATCCTCATCCTCATGTCTAAGAACTGAAGAGATCACCTGCACATCTTCTTTTTTCCCCCTGTGACTTCAATCACTTCCTCGTACAGGCTGTGTTGTGTTTCAGGAGTTTATCGTTTGTCTTTGTGTGTGTGTGTGTGTGTGTGTGTGTGTGTGTGTGTGTGTGTGCACGCACGAGCAGTGTGCACAGTCATCAAAAACGACCCTCAAGCACT